>NC_138754.1:3477815-3872815 GCF_965113315.1 Podarcis vaucheri | reverse complement strand
GCTGTATTACGGTATTTTAATATTTTGTTGGAAGCTGCCCAGAGTGGCTGGGGAAGCCCAGCCAGATGGGCAGGATATAAATAAATTATTATTATTATTATTATTATTATTATTATTAGGGGAATGTTTAAGAAGGAGGATCAGGTCGCAGTTTCTAAGAGGGTCTTAGAGACAGAGAGGGAAGGAAGGAGGCACCTGTGAGTGTGTGTGTGCTTGTCAGCATTTGATACTTAAAAAAATAAAAATAAAACACTGTCGTAAGGTGCTAAGTAATGCAGGCAGCTTCACGTCTTGTTAGCTCCGGGAACTGACCCTGGCTTGTTCTAGCCTGGAAAAGATGGAGGGAAAGGGAACAGAAAAGGCTGTCAGACATTCAAATATTGAACTGAACAAGGTTGCAAACGCATCGCGCACACTGCAAAAACACCGCACACATTTAAAGCATTTCACTTTGTAGTGATCAGATGGGATTACCACGAGGAATTATAAAATATGCATCAAGCCATTGTGTCTGCCATGAAAGCATTGGGTTGGCTGGGTTTAATTCATTGACAATAATTTCTGATCAAACCCCACAAGCCTCTACATCTCTGATTTCTCTACGCCTGACAGGCACATATAAGCATTCTGAAACACAAGCCAGTTGCTTCATCCGGCATCCTCAGTCAGTACATAAAGATAGTAGGCAGTTTCTTTGATGTACCTTTCCTTGGTTTTGTTAATCTTAGGGCCTGGAAATAGTTTCACATGAAGGTGATAAAGATACCTGTCTCCTTGCCATCCTTCCTCTCGTGTTTATTGCTTGTTTACATTTTATGCTGAATGCATTCCTCCTTTTTATCCCTGCTTTATTTACTCTCAGAGATGTATGCATGCTCAGAGTAGTCTTTGTAGTTAAAGGAATTTCTTCTGATCTGACTTTGTCCCACGTGGGTTGTTTTTTTTTTTTAAATGCTCAGAGGAAATCTGATTGGTTCTTATGAGCCCTGTGTAAAAAGTTCATTTGTGAATAAAACAACCTGGGCCAAGGGGTGGAAAGGATTATTATTGGCACCCCTCCCAGAGTCTTGCTGGTTAAGCCTCTGTGTGTATTTTATTAATCAGAGCATAGCTGTCAACCGTCCCTTATTTGGCGGGAAACTCCGTTATCCCAGCGCCGTGTCCCACTGCTGTCCCTTATTGATGATGCCCCTTAAATTTCCCGGGTTTCATGCTCAGGAGGGAAGCAGCGGCTCGGGGTCCTCCGCCGTGCGAGAGAGCGTGCACGGTCTGCCGCGTCCCCGTCTCTCCCTTTCCCCCCTCAGGGCGCATCGTGAGGAGACGGGTGGCGATGGGCGGGCAGGCAGCCCTTCTCTTGCAAGACTTCCACCGCGCTGCCAGGGGAAGCCGGAGGCGGCAGTGGCGGCGGTGACTGAGGAGGCGGCCTGAGGGAGGAGGAAGAGGAGGGAATGGGGAGGGACGCAGAAGGGGGGTGCTTCAGCGGCCGCGCCGCTGCCGCAAGCGCCTCATGCCGGGCTCGCGGGCAGCGTGGGCAAGAGTCTCCCTCCCTCCCTCCCTCCCTCTCTCTCGGGCAGGGAAGGGCCAATGGAACTCCTTGCACCAGGATGACGGCAGCCCCAACGTGCTGCTTAGCATCCCCTCCGACCAGTGCAGCATCTTAATGTAGTGATTTCCCCCTCTGCATCCATTTCATAACTCTATTTTTATAAATCATTTGTCCATCCATACTTCAAATTTTTACTACAAGTTTTCTGTCAATCCTACCAATGTATGTAACTCTTTACAATAGCTTTTCAACTAAATTATAAACATTCCCCATTCTTTATTAAAGAGGTCCTCTTCCTGGTTTCTAATTCTGCCTGGAAGCTTTGCCATCTCAACGTCGTTCATCAGTTTTGTCTGCCCCTCTTCTCTGGTGGGAGTTGTAGACCCTTAGAATCATCTAGTTCCTGCAAAACAGTCAGTGGCAGCCAAAGCAGCATGGCTCCGTCAGTGGCGGATTTATGTATCAGCTAAGCAAAATCCCTTATTTTGGCTGCTGATCCCTTATTTCCGAGGCTGCTGGTCCCTTATTTTCAAATCTGTAAGTTGACAGCTATGAATCAGAGTCCAATCCTTCCTTTGCTTTTGGAACGCCACATCGTTTCCCCCAAATAATTCCGGGAACTGTAGTCTGTTCAGGGTGCTGTTGTGCAGAGAGGGGTACACGGTTCCCAGTATCCCTTGCGGGAATTCATGCGCTTGAATGCATGGTGTATACACAGCTTAAGGATATATATTATTTCTCTTCCTCCCTTAGGCCCACCCCTCAGTAACCCCATTGCATTGTGGGACTGGGCATTTCGGGGATAGGGGTCAGATTTCCCTGCAGAAAGGGGGCACTGGAGCTGCAACAGAATGCCGCAGCAGGGAGGGCTTCCCTTTAGCAGAACACTCCATTCCATCCCTCAGTTTTTCTGACAACCAACAGAGCTGAGCGTTAGGAGATGCAAGACAGGTTTCTCTGTGGTGTTGTTGGTTTTTTAGGATTTCATGCAGTGCAGAGTTAATCTATGGAACTACTCACTCCTGCAGGAGGCAGCTAGGCCCTCAAACCTAGAGGGCTTCGAAAGAGGATAGGGCAAATTCATGGTGGTTGTTTCGCACAGGTGTGTGCTTGGCCAATGTGGGAAAAGGATCCTGGACTAGATGGGCTGGATCCAGCATCCTTATGGAACCTCCATGTCCAGAGGCAGTCTATCTGGATCCCTTGATTCTTTGGGGCATTTTCCACTAAGAGCAAGATTCTGGAGTATTGATATGGAGGATATTGATAGAATCATAGAATCCTAGAGTTGGAAGAGACCACAAGGGCCATCGAGTCCAACCCCCTGCCAAGCAGGAAACACCATCAGAGCACTCCTGACATATGGTTGTCAAGCCTCTGCTTAAATACCTCCAAAGGAGGAGACTCCACCACACTCCTGGGCAGCAAATTCCACTGTCGAACAGCTCTTACTGTCAGGAAGTTCTTCCTGATGTTTAGGTGGAATCTTCTTTCTTGTAGTTTGGATCCATTGCTCCGTGTCCGCTTCTCTGGAGCAGCAGAAAACAACCTTTCTCCCTCCTCCATGTGACATCCTTTTCTATATTTGAACATGGCTGTCATATCACCCCTTAACCTCATCTTCTCCAGGCTAAACATGCCCAGCTCCCTTAGCCGTTCCTCACAAGGCATCGTTTCCAGGCCTTTGACCATTTTGGTTGCCCTCCTCTGGACACGTTCCAGTTTGTCAGTGTCCTTCTTGAACTGTGGTACCCAGAACTGGACACAGTACTCCAGGTGATGTTCCGTTCCACCTTAACACAGATGTGTGGATTGTTGTATGTCGGCATGTCTGTTTACACTCCAGCGCAGCTTGCTGGGGACTTCCGTTTGTATGTATAGCTATTGCTTTTGCTGCTTGCTCTTGGACCCGAAAGGGAGAAGACATGTTTTTCCTTTGTCCTGATACACGCGGAATAAACTGCCTGTAAATATGCTCTCACAGCCGTCTCCTGCCGCTTCTGTTTGCGCAGTGTTATTTACTCGGCTGATTAGAGCCTGCTCCAGCTTTTGAAGGCTTCTGAAGCTGCAGGTCGCTGTTTCATGCTGAGGCCGGAGATCGCCCAGCTGGAGCCAGCTTGGGGCTTGCAAATTGCCCCCGTTTCCTTGGAAGCATCCCAACAGAAAGGCCCTCCTATGTCCTGATCCATGTGCAGAGCTCCTCTTGCATTCTGATGGAACCTCCAGGTCCAGAGGCAGTCTACAGTGGTGCCCCGCAAGACGAATGCCTCACAAGATGGAAAACCCGCTAGATGAAAGGGTTTTCCATTTTTGAGCTGCTTCGCAAGACGAATTTCCCTATGGGCTCGCTTCGCAAGACGAAAACGTCTTGCGAGTGTTCCGATTTTTTTCCGCTCCCCCCCTTTTTCTAAGCCGCTAAGCCGCTAATAGCCTTTTAGCCGCTAAGCCGCTAAGCCTTTAATAGCCACTAAGCCTTTAATAGCCGCTAATCCGCTAAAACGCTAATAGCGCTAATCCGCTAAGGCACTAAAAAACCGCTAGACGAAGAGACTCGCGGAACGGATTATTTTCGTCTTGCGAGGCACCACTGTATCTCGATTCTTAGGTTCTTTGGGCATTTGTCCACTAAGAGAGCAAGATTCTGGAGTAGAAAGTCCCCGCTTTGTCCTGATCCATCTGCAGAGCTCCTCTTACATTCTTATGGAACCTCCAGGTCCAGAGGCAGTCTATCTTGATTCCTAGGTCCTTAGGGGCCTCTGGCCACAGGACGCTGCACTAGGTGGGCCTCCAGCCAATCTTATGCTCTTTTATCCCCTTGCTGCTCACCCACCCAAGTTCGCTTTTAGGCATGGTGGTGATGTAACCACCTGCTGCAGGAACAAGCCGCCCCCTTTTTCCGCTGCCTCCTCAGGGACTCAGGTGGGGACGGAGGGAGTGGGAGGACCAGGTACTCACCGGTGGACGCAGTCCGGGATGTGGACCTGCTCCAGAGGGATCAGGTGGCCTAATTCCTCCAGGCTGTCCACAAACTGCACCTTCCGGCTGAACTTGGAGCTGGAGAGAGAAAGGGTGCAAGAAAGAGAAGCTGAAGGGGCAGACAGGGCAGGAGCAAGGCAGCAATAAATCACACTGAGGAAGCTGGAGTTACTGTCTTTTTTGCTCTATAAGACTCACTTTTCCCCTCCTAAAAAGTAAGGGGAAATGTGTGTGCGTCTTATGGGGCGAATGCAGGCTGCGCAGCTATCCCAGAAGCCAGAACAGCAAGAGGGATTGCTGCTTTCACTGCGCAACAATCCCTCTTGCTGTTCTGGCTTCTGAGATTGAGAATATTTTTTTTCTTGTTTTCCTCCTCCAAAAACTAGGTGCGTCTTGTGGTCTGGTGCGTCTTGTAGAGCGAAAAAGTAACTCTTGATTAGCAAAACAGGATCGGCACCGGAGGCTCAGGCCTAGGAAGTGTGATGTCCTGGGACTCGGACTCGGAGCCAGAGGAGTCTCAGTCCGCACCAGACCCTTTGCCTCAGGCAGCATCTGAACCAAGTCTGGGGCCTGATCCTGAAGAGCCCCAGTCTGCACAGGCTCCCCTGCAACAAGCACCAGCTGGGCCGAGTCAGGGGCCTGATCCTGCCCTGGCTCCAGATGCAGGGATGATCTCGTTGCCTTCAGCTGGGCCATCACTCACAGCTGCTCCACTATCGGTTGGGTCAGGGGAGGCTGAGGCGGCCCCTGGGTCTAGTAACCCCCCGACGTCTCCCAAGCTGTAGAGACTGAGGTCTGAGAGAAGGAGAGACCTGGGTACTCGCAGGAGGAGTGCTCGCCTTCAGGCGAGACAGGGAGGTGAGTCGCCGGGGGATCGGGACCGGCCGTTACCCCGACAAAGATAAAAGGCTGTCGGACCTTGCCCTAGGTTGCGGGAGCAACATTGCTGTATGCTAGATCCTGTACCTGTCCTTGCCTGGTGTCCTGCCTTGGCCCTGTCGGACTGACTCCCAGCGGAACCTGCAAATTATGGACCGTGTTTCACGGGTTACCCCCGGGCCCAGCACAGGGAGCACAGCAACTCGTCTCTGGCACGTCTTGCCCCCACGAAGCAGTTGCTGAGACTGAAGGTGCCCGCCTCGCCAGAATTTTCCCCAAGCAATCTGAGACGCTGCCGGCATGTCTGCCTTTGCTCCTCTCTCTGCATGCCTCTCCTGGTCCTGGGAGACCAGGAGAGAGGGGAGCTTGTCGCAGTCGGAGGGAGAGACACCCGTGACTCTTCACCAAACAGACTCCCCTCTGTCTCTTGGGCTCCCTCCTCTCCTGCCTCTGATTCTGGACTGCAATTACCGTCAATTTTACCCATTTACATTCCTCTTTTGTTTTTAACTCGGTACTACTCAGGGTAATAAGAACCATTAATTTAGATATTCCCACATTCCTTCCCACAATTCCCAATATTTCTATACCAATCTGTTTCCAAAATTCATTAACTAACGGACAATCCCACCACATATGACTGTACGTTCCCATCACTCCACATTTCCTCCAGCAATTCTTACTTCCAGATTTTGTAATATGGTATAACCTTACAAGTGCGTAATACCATTTTGTACCAGCTTCAACCCCTGTTCCTGGGTTATCCTAGAGGTCGCGACAAAGGGTGGTTGCCAAAAGATTATTTCCCAATCTTCATCTAAAACCTGTTCCTGAGTATCTAACTTCCAGTATTCTTTCAAACTTCCCTTTAGTGATTTCCCCTTGTTTATTAACACCTTATACAATTTTGAAACTATTTTGGCCCTATCTGTCCTATATTCTTTCACTAATTCTTCAAAGGGTGTAATAATTCTTTTACTACATTTTTTAACTTCTTTTTCCTTTAGCAGAGAGGAAATTTGTGTTTTCTATAACCAATTAGTTTTATTCCAAATACCACTTTCCTGTTCCATTGTACCTTCTATTCCCCAACTATTCTCCATCTCCTCAATTGAGATCTCCTTTAATTAAATTAATAAAAATAAATAAATAAATGGGGGTGGGTGTTAGTTCATGGGTTCCATTTCACCCACACCCACAAATTTCCAACAACCTGCAGTCTGGTATTACCATATCGGAACCAGCAAACAGATTATTTGGTTAAATCGATAAAGATACACTAGGAGAATGAGATGTAACCTGTTCCCGTTTCCCCGACTGTCAGATGCCAGAATGGGGTGGTGCGGTGGGGAGATTTAGTAGATTTAAATGCAGTAAATAATAAAATGATAATAATTGGCCAACCTACCTGATGAAAGGTCTGAACACCGCCATCAACGCTTTGATGTACCAAGTGGGATGGACGATAATCAACGTCTTCAGGTTCTTCCGGAGCCTGTCGCAAAAAAAAAGCCAAAGGAATTTACGGCACTGTTAAACTGGTGGAACTCCCCACCACAAGATTATCTGCAAATTGGCAAATGAACTTAATTTCCTTTTGGCTAGCCTCTTGTGTGAAAACATGTGTTGTTGTTGTTTTTTAAAAAAGAAAGAGTGTTCAGTTGGTTAGACCGTGGTGCTGATAACACCAAGGGTGCAGGATTGATCCCTGTATGGGACCAGCTGCATATTTCTGCTCGCATGGGGTTGGACTAGATGATCCTCAGGGTCCCTTCCAACTGTATGATTCCATGAAGGAAAGAGACGAAAAGATTTCATCTTCCGAAAACAACAATCTGTTTTTGCTTTTCTAAAACGTCATATCGGTGTTTCGGAAATAATGCATTATTTTCTTACACAGTCCTAGCAGCCCTTTCAAAATAAACAATGAAACACCAGCACACTGCATTTCAAAGCTGTGGTACACAAAGAAGAAAGAAGGAAAAATGGACCTGAATGAAACTTCAAAGTGACCCAAGTCTGTTTAAGAATTTCTGCAGCAGGAAAGATTATTTGCACCGGCCTATAAGTACAGTGTCCCCTGGACTGCAAGAAGATCCAACCTTTCCATTTTGAAGGAAATCAGCCCTGACTGCTCCCTGGAAGGACAGATCCTGAAGCTGAGGCTCCAAGACTTTGGCCACCTCATGAGAAGAGAAGACTCCCTGGAAAAGGCCCTGATGTTGGGAAAGATGGAGGGCACAAGGAGAAGAGGACGACAGAGGACAAGATGGTTGGACAGTGTTCTCGAAGCTACGAACATGAGTCTGACCAAACTGCGGGAGGCAGTGGAAGACAGGAGGGCCTGGCATGCTCTGGTCCAGGGGGTCACGAAGAGGCGGACATGACTAAATGACTAAACAACAACAATAAGTACAGTGGACGCTTGGCTTGCGAACATGATCCATGCAGGATGCTTGTTCGCAACCCGCAGAGTCCGCAACCCGCATTAGCATGTCTGTGCCCGTGCGGGTTGCGATTCTGTGCATGTGTGACCACCGAAACCCGGAAGCAACCTGGAAGTAAGCACTCAGAAAGCGGGATAGAGGGCAATTCGGCCCCCAATCTGGGAAAGATTCCCGTAGAATAGCAGATCCGCCATCCAGCGCAGCGAAAGGAGGCAATAAATTTTGTGCCAGGAAAGCCCAGCTGGCGTTTGGGGAAAGTCCCAGATAGTTATCTGAACTATTTATTGTTTGGACTTGTAGTAAAGTCAGCAGGTGGGGAAAGTGGACTTGAAAAGCAGGTTTTGCAAGAAGCCGTCATGGAGCTCTGAGCAACAATTTTGCTTCAGCCA
This sequence comes from Podarcis vaucheri, assembly GCF_965113315.1. Lineage (NCBI taxonomy): Eukaryota > Metazoa > Chordata > Lepidosauria > Squamata > Lacertidae > Podarcis > Podarcis vaucheri. Next base: position 3,864,578 of record NC_138754.1, on the reverse strand, counting down.
AAAGTTCAGGATCAATCCTGCCCAGCCGTGACCTTCAGCGAGAAGAAGGCATCTAGGAAGACCGGCTCATTGTGAGACCATTGCTCAGAGCTCTGGAGTGTAAAATCACATCCAGATATGAAGAAAGAGGCGCAGAGAACTTTCGAATGTTTTCGCACAGGATGGGGCTGAGGAACCTTAGAATCATAAAACTAATTTTATAGTATCTTTCGCTCTATAAGACGCACCAGACCACAAGACGCACCTAGTTTTTGGAGGAGGAAAACAAGAAAAGAAATATTCTGAATCTCAGAAGCCAGAACAGCAAGAGGGATCGCTGCGCAGTGAAAGCAGCAATCCCTCTTGCTGTTCTGGCTTCTGGGATAGCTGCGCAGCCTGCATTCGCTCCATAAGACGCACACACATTTCCCCTTACTTTTTAGGAGGGGAAAAGTGAGTCTTATAGAGCAAAAAATACGGTATATATACAGTCATACCTCGGGTTACAGGCGCTTCAGGTTGCACGTAACAGGTAACAGATTGGAACTCACCTGTCCCGGGGACAGTCTATGGGATATCTAACAATCCGGGGTAGCAGCGGGAAATGGAGCTGGAATAAGGGAATTTCCCGCAAAAAAAGGAAAGGTTGATAGCTATGTCCCCCCCCATCTTCCCCCCCTCCACCTCTTTCCCCCTTTTCTTCCTAATGTCTCAACAAATGAAACTGATTTGTAAAAATGTTAGATGGGGGGGGGAATACGAGAGAGAGAGATTGCAAACACTTTTGTAAATCAAGAAAATCTTTAATACAAAGAAAAAAGGGGGGGGGACACAGGCTCAGAGCCAATGCTGCTCACCGTCTGTCGATGGTTTGGTAACACTGCTTGATCCAGGAAAAGGAGGGCACCTGGCTACGGGGAGTCGCTCCACCCAGACACACCAGGATATAATTTTCGGCGACCATCAGCTCCAGAGTCCCGATGATGTACCTGGGGGTTTGAGGCAGGACAGGGACGTCAGAGCTGGTTTCAAAAATGCAATAGATGCAATTGGAAGAAATTTAAAGTTTATTTACAGAAACATTGTAAAATTAAGGAATGTTAGAAGGATGTTGGAATGAAATAATACGGTTTTAGCAGAAATGCTATAAAGGATTAAGGAAAAATAGATTGCTAAATGGTGAAGGAGGGAAAGTAAAGTTACATTATATTAAGATAGAATAGAGGGCAAAAACTGGAAAAGATGGAAAGGATTTGCTGAAATAGCTAATTGAACTAGAATACAAAAAAGGGAGGTGTGAGGAGGTCAAGGAAATAAGCAAATAAAGATAAGTTATGGGAAGATTCATTGTATTTTTTCTTTTTTTCTTTCTTTTTTTCCCTTTCTTTTTGTTCCTTTTTTCTTTTTATTATCGTGATGTGATGTTTTGTATTTCTTAAATATGCTGTTTTTTTAATTCTTTCTTTTTGTAACCCTTTAAAATTCAATAAATATTATTTTTTTAAAAAAACAAAACAAAAATGCAATAGATACATTGGATAATGGATAATCGGTCATAATATAGACATGCATGGGAGCGATTGTGGAATATGGATATAAAATTTACAGCGCCCTCAGCCAGTAAAGCGAGATGAGCTCCGCAACCCCAGAGTCGTTTGTGATTGCAGAACTGTGATTTGAACCCCATAAAAACAGAATTTTTCCCCTTTGCAATGTAAGCTAAACAACTTTGAAATGATCCTCAAAAAAAGGGGGTTCCACCTTTGTAAAAAAAAAAAAAAGCACAATTTTGAGCTGATCTGCCCAAAACTGGGCTTTCCCCCTTTCCTCCTCTAAAAACTAGGTGCGTCTTATGGTCAGGTGCGTCTTATGGAGCGAAAAATACGGTAACTGTCAGGAGTCCTTTACCTTTGCCTTTTATGGTTTAAGAGAAAATTACTGTATATGAAAATGATATATCAATGGTACCTAACACCGAGAAAATTGGGGGAAATGTCTAAATCAAAAAAGTGTTGGAAATGTAAAGACAAAGAAGGTTCCTTTTATCAAATGTGGTGGTCTTGTAGTAAGGTTACCGGGAAATGATATACAGTATATTATAATGAATTGAAAAGGATGTTTCAAATAACGCTTGTAAAATAAAATAAAAAACCCAACCCAGAAGCTTTTCCTTTGGAATTATAAGGACAGAACTACCCAAATTGCATAGAAAATTATTCATGTGTGCTACTACAGCAGCAAGAATGTTACTTGCCCAAAAGTGGAAAGAAGCAGAAGTCCCAGTAAAGGAAGAATGGATACAAAAACCTATGGAATACGCAGAAATGGCGGAACTTACAGGAAGAATAAGAAATCAAGATAACAAACTTTTTATATATATAAAAGAATGGAAATGGTCTATTGAATGTTTACAGATAAATTGCAAACAGATCAAAACACTGGCAGGATTATTGTAATAACCTGCAGTTTCATAAGAGTATATAAACAAACGAGCAAATTAAATGAATTTGGATGTGCAGAAGAGATTAAAAAATAAATTTAAGGAACGGCAGAATGATTTTAAATTAATTAATGAAATGTATAAATCTGGAAAGTATGAATAAAAATGTAAAAGAAATGTATTTAACCAAGAATCGTAGCATCCCCAGCAATCGACGGCCCCGGCCACCCCGGCGGGAGCCCTCTTTCCCACCCGGTTTTGAGGTACCAGGCGGCTCTCACCTGAAGAGATTCTCCATGACGTACGGATAATCTGGGATGGAGCTGTCAGGTAAGTAGCACGAGGCAAACATGATGATGGCGTTCAGGCCTTCTCCAAAGTAGCCTAGGAAGGAATAAGGGGAGAGGTCAGTTGGGAATCCTTTGGGAGGAAGGGGTCACCGGTCACACTTTGATTTGTGTCTGCCACACGATGACGGACAGGTTGGATAATAATAATAATAATAATAATAATAATAATAATAATAATAATACAGTGGTGCCCCGCAAGACGAATGCCTCGCAAGATAGAAAACTCGCTAGACGAAAGAGTTTTCCTTTTTGGAGGTGCTTCGCAAAACGAATCTCCTATGGGCTTGCTTCGCAAGACGAAAATGTCTTGCGAGTTCCTGCGGGGTTTTTTTCCTCTCCCCCCCCCCCGCTAAGCCGCTTATCAGCTGATCCAATAAACTGATAAGCCGCTACTAGCGCTAATCCTCTACTCCGTCAATGGGCTTGCTTCGCAAGACGAAAAAACCGCTAGACGAAGAGAATCACAGAACGGATTCTTTTCGTCTTGCGAGGCACCACTGTAATAATAATAAGTTATTATTTGTACCCCGCCCATCTGTCTGGGTTCCCCCAGCCACACTTGGCAGCTTCCAACAAAGATTAAAAATACATCAAAATGTCACACATTAAAAACTTCCCTGAACAGGGCTGCCTTCAGATGTTTTCTAAATGTCAGGTAGTTGTTTATCTCTTTGACATCTGGTGGGAGGGTGTTCCACAGGGCGGGCGCCACCACTGAGAAGGCCCTCTGCCTGGATGCAGAGGAGCGGAGGGAGGAATAATAATAATAATTTAAAATAATTATTTATACCCTGCCCTCCCTGGGCAGAGACAGGCTCAGGGCGGCTAACACCAGTAAAATTATAATAAAAACATAAAAGGGGAGGGATTTATTTATTAAAAAAATACAGGTTAAAAATGCAATTTAAAATGCAGCCTCGTTTTAATAATAGCCCATAGATCGAAACCAGAACGGGAGGGAAACATAAGGGTCAGACTGAGTCCAAACCAAAGGCCTGGTGGAACAGCTCTGTCTTGCAGGTCCTGTGGAAAGATGTCAAGTCTCTTGGGACAGAGCGTTCCACCAAGTTGGGGCCAGTACTGAAAAGGCCCTGGCCCCAGTTGAGAACAACCTAACCACCTTGCGACTTGGGACCTCCAAAATGTTGTCGTTTGTGGACCTTAAGGTCCTCTGTGGGGCAGACCAGAAGAGGCAGTCCTGTAGGTACGAGGGTCCTGGGCCGCATAGGGCTTTAAAGGTCAAAACCAGTATAAATAATAAATTATTATTATTAAATTATTATTACTTAATCCGTGTGATTTATTGCTGGCTGGCTCCCTCACACACACCCCAAACCCAGGTTGCCTTTCTTCCCGAGCTGAAAAGCCCCAGATAGGGTAGAACCAAGAGCCAAAGGGGCCCATTTGGGCCAAATGCCACTGCGGACAAACATATCTAGATAGACTGCCTCTGAACCTGGAGGCTCCACAAGAACTTATGAAGAGCCCTGTAGCTGGATCAGGCCAGTGGCTCCTCTACTCCAGCTTCCTGCTCCCACAGTGGCCCACCCCCTGCCCCCAAGAGAAGCCTGCAAGGAGGACGCAAGCCCCCCAACTCCAACCCTCTTCACCTCAGCAGCTGACATTATTTCTTACCTCCGTGAGAGAGGACTTTCTTGTAGGGCTCGACGGCACCCAGGTCCACTTTCTGCTCCCGCTCGTCCGTCAGGAAAATCCGCCACTTGCGCCCGTCTTGGCCCTTGATGTCCACCACGCGGCCGGTGCAAAACTTCTCGGGCAAGTTGCCCTCCACCCTCCGGGCTCTGGGGAGATCATCTGTGTGCAGCCGGGGTGGGGTGAGAGGACCGAATTTGGGTCAATGTCAGGCAAAGGATCTGGAAAAGCAGAAGCTAGCCAGCTTCTTGGGACAGCGTTTCCCAAACTTCGAAGCGGGTTGGGCTAGATGACCGCTGGGGTCCCATCCAACTTACTGTTCTAGGATTCTATGAGCCTATTTTCTCTTACCACCACCCTCCTAGGTTCCTCGGGGCACAGTGGATCCCACAAACAAATCTCTTTCCTTTCTGGCAGACCACCCCTTCCCACGCAGGGTCCACCTCCCCTGGGGTGTCGTCCGCCTTGGGAGAACCTCGAACCCAGGCCCCTCACCTTCCCATTCGAACTCGTGCCCGTTCTCAGAGCCCTCCTGGAGCTCGCTGTCGGACGGGGTCTCCAGCTCGTCCACGTTGATGTCCAAACTGCCTTCCGGCGTGGCCTCCAGCCCCTCTCCAGATTTCACCGAGCTGAGATCCGGGGCTGGGAGTCTTTTCTTCATGAGCCGCCGACCGCACAGCTCTAGGGTGTTGGGGGCGACTGGTGTGGGGCGGAGGAGAAGAAGGGGGGGGATCAGAGGTCAGAGGCCGGACGCTTGCTTGGCATGCAGAAAGAATTGATTCAATGATTCGATCCTGAATCATTGAATTGCCGCTGTAGATAAGACTGTAAACACATTTATATACATATTGTGGATAATGCACACAGTGACTTGCGATCTCGATCACACGCAGCCTGTAGTCCGCTGGCAGTAGGAGTACAATATGGGCATGTCTTTAAGTTAACATCTTACATTAAAAACCTGACAGTACCAAACTATCGAAGGCTTTTTACCAAAGCCAGACCAAACGTCTTTCCTTCTGCAGTGTCGGATGGCAGGTTGAGAGGAGTTCCCTACCAGGACAGACTTTGCTCGTGTGCCCAAGACATCAATTCCATAAAACATATTTTGTTGCACTGTGCAAAATACGAGCAAGCCAGGGCTGAACTGATACTACCCTTGCTGGTACCTTTCCCAGGAAAATCAGAGGCTCGCTATGTCAGGTTCCTATGGGAAGACTAGACAAATGCTAGAACATTAGCAGTGGCAAAGTTTTTATCGGTGGTTGCAAGAACCAATGATCTCTATATTCTGAACAAAATGCTTGTTTAACCTGGAGGTAGGCTGTATAAATTGGGTATTGCTTTGTAACGATTTGTTGGGTCTCTGGACCGTAATAAAGATTGATGATGATATACATATTGTTCTTTGTTTTTTCTTTTCTTTTCTTGTAAAATTCTTTTTTTAAAAAGCGTTTATTAATTTTCCAGTAAGAACATCCAATTAACATATCAAATCAAATCCAATAAAAATAGAAAACTAAAATTAAAAAAGTCCAATTGTCTTCCAAATTGTAATCTTAATTTTTTTTGTTGACTTCCCGCGGTCTGAATTCCGAAGCATTTTCCACATCATAGTCCTGCCAGTGTTTTCATAATTCCATATCACGATTTTATCCTCCTTTTCTTGTAAAATTCAATAAAAATTTAATAAGAATAAGAATAAGAATTGCCACTGTAGCTAGGGGTACAGCTCTCAATTTCAACTTCTTTCCGTTTAAAAGAATCATGGAATGGTATTGCTGCAGAGAACTCTACCAGAGGCCATCCAGATTAACCCCCTGCAATGCATAGCTTTCCAAGTCCAGCTCTTCCTCATCGGGTTTGGCTTTCAAAAAGCCCTTGTGAAAATTCAGGGCCTCCTACACGGGCTGGCAGCAGCTCTCCAGCCTTTCCCCTAAAAACAATGCAAGATGCTAGTCCTCATGGTTTTAAACAGGGGACACAGGAAGTCTCCATTGGTCCACCAATCTCGATATTGTCTGCAGTGACTGTGTATGTGATAAAGGGGAGCCATACCGGGGTGAAGGCGTCGTCTTCTGTTTGTCCCCGTGTCGGTTTCAGTTTATCGGTTAATTTTTCTAGTAGGGCTGTTTCCCAGACTATTTGGTACCATTGGTCCATGCTTACTCCTGACAGGTCTCTCCGGTGTCTGGCTATGATGCTTCTGGCTGCTGAAAGTAGGTGGGTTATGAGTTCTTTGTGGTGCAAATGGGCATTGTTGTCTTGGAAGATGTTTAGTAGGGCCAATTCTGGGGTGGTTTCTAATACAGTCATACCTCGAGTTGAATGTGCTTCAGGTTGAGCGCTTTCAGACTGAGCTCCACAGCAACCCAGAAGTAACAGAGCATGTTACCGTACTTCTGGATTTCACCGCTTGCGCATGCACAGGTGCTCAAAATGACGTCACGTGCATGCATGGAAGTGGCAAAACGCAACCCTCGCACGCGCAGATGCGCCATCGCGTCTTACATTCCATTCAGGATGTGAAGGGGGTTCCGGAACAGATCCTGTTTGCATCCCGAGGTACCACTGTACTTGTTTGGTTATTTTAATTATTTCTCGTATGTTTGTTGTCCAGAATAGTCCCTTCAGATCTTATGATTCTGTGATTTAGGCCCATGGACAGGTCAAACTGGGGCACTGACAATGAGGGGAGGGGTCTCCGCATGCCAGAAGGAAGAGAGGGAATCCAGAAGGGGAGAAAGCAACCCCCTCTTGCTACCCCAGGAAGCCCAAGCAGCCAGCTGTTGGGTCTCTTACCTGGGCTCATTTCCGAACTGGATTCTTCCAGATCCTCCTCAGAGATCTCCTCTGGAAGAGGCCTGCAAGGCAGAAAAGAGAAGGGGCCTCTGAGGAACGAGAGGAAGGTGGGAGAGGCAGAGGCAGCGTTGCGTAGCACCTATAGCAGGAGCAGGGAACATTTTCCATCCCAAGAACCTTCTGAGGGCCACAGGGCCAGAGGGAAGAGTGGTACAGCCAGCTAGTTTCTATCCACACCCTCCCCCCACCTTCCAACTTTATTATTATTATTATTATTATTATTATTATTATTATTATTATTATTAATACTCTGCCCATCTGGCTGGGTTTCCCCAGCCACTCTGGGCGGCTTCCAACAGAACACTAAAATACAATAACCTATTAAACATTAAAAGCTTCCCTAAAGAGGGCTGCCTTCAGATGTCTTCTAAAAGTCTGGCAGTTGTTGTTCTCTTTGACATCTGGTGGGAGGGTGTTCCACAGGGAAGGCGCCACCACCGAGAAGGCCCTCTGCCTGGTTCCCTGTAACTTGGCTTCTCGCAGGGAGGGAACCGCCAGAAGGCCATCGGAGCTGGATCTCAGTGTCCGGGCAGAACGATGGGGGTGGAGACGCTCCTTCAGGTATACTGGACCGAGGCCGTTTAGGGCTTTCAAAGTCAGCACCAACACTTTGAATTGTGCTCGGAAACGTACTAGGCAGAAAAGAGGTGTGACCAGAGGTCAAGGAGACATCCCAGCAAAGGAGGTGGGGTGTGTTTCTCGGGGAATGGCCGGATAAAGGACTGGAGGGCCGCATTGGCCCTGCCAGGCCTCAGCTACAGCACCTAAGAACCCAAGAACTGCCTGGGCGTAGGTGTGGTGTGTTGCCTCCCAGAGAGGAGTCCCATGGATACCTCAAGGAGGTGCCTGCCAGGTTGAGACGGACGCCCCTTTTGCTCCAGCACCCCTTTTTCCTACTGCGGCCAACCGGACAGCCTGCGAGCTGAGCTGAAAGGCCCACCCCTATCACTCGGCCTCCAGCCAGCCAATGCCCAACGTTCTAAGATAGATTGCTCTTGGGCATGGAGGCTCCGTTCCTCCATCTCTTCCCTGGGACACCCACCGTCACCCGCGTTTCCCCAGCACGCGGCTTACCGAGGGAATTCATCGTCCTGCCATTCCTCCTTCAGTTCCATGTCCTTGATGTTCACGGCCTCATCGGTGGTGTCTCCCCGTTCAGGAGAAAGAGGTTCTGCGGCTTCCTTCTTAAACCTGCAACAGAGAGAGAGAGATTGGTCCACAGCCTAGTCCTGCAGACGTCTCCGCAGAAGTTCATCTTGGTGCTGAGTTCCAAAGAAGCTTGGTCAAAATTGAGTGGGGATGGCTGTGACCTTTCGCACCCAGAACCCCTCTGTCCAAGGACGTCTGAGCTTGGTTTCCCCAGCCACTCTGGGCAGCTTCCAACAAAGTATTAAAATACAGTGATCTGTTAAACATTAAAAGCTTCTCTAAACAGGGCTGCCTTCAGATGCCTTCTAAAAGTCTGGTAGTTGTTGTTCTCTTTGACATCTGGTGGGAGGGCGTTCCACAGGGCAGGCGCCACTACCAAGAAGGCCCTCTGTCTGGTTCCCTGTAACTTGGCTTCTTGCAGTGACAGAACCGCCAGAAGGCCCTCAGAGCTGGACCTCTGTGTTGGGGCAGAACGATGGGGGTGGAGATGCTCCTTCAGGTATACTGGACCGAGGCCGTTTAGGGCTTTAAAGGTCAGCAACAACACTTTGAATTGTGCTTGGAAAAGTACTGGGAGCCAATGTAGGTCTTTCAGGACCGGTGTTATGTGGTCTTGGCGGCCGCTCCCAGTCCCCAGTCTAGCTGCCGCATTCTGGATTAGTTGTAGTTTCCGGGTCATCTTCAAAGGTAGCCCCACATAGAGCGCATTGCAGTAGTCCAAGCGAGAGATAACTAGAACATGTGCCACTCTGGCAAGACAGTCTGCGGGTAGGTAGGATCTCATCCTGCGTACCAGATGGAGCTGGTAGACAGCTGCCCTGGACACAGAATTGACCTCCGCCTCCATGGACAGCTGTGAGTCCAGAATGACTCCCAGGCTGCGCACCTGGTCCTTCAGGGGCACAGTGGCCCCATTCAGGACCAGGGAGTCCTCCACACCTGCCCGCATCCTGCCCCCCAAGAACAGTACTTCTGTCTTGTCAGGATTCAACCTCAATCTGTTAGCCGCCATCCACCCTCCAAGCGCCTCCAGACACTCACACAGGACCATCATCGCCTTCACTGGTTCTGATTTGAAAGAATTATCCCGTCCCAAACCACACGCCACTGAAATCGCTGCCTATTTGTGTTGTGTAGCCTCTTAGGATGTAAGTCATGGGCCCCGCCTGCTCCCTAAAATATCACTGGTTTGCTCCTTTCTATATACCGTATTTTTTGCTCTATAAGACGCACCAGACCACAAGAAGCACCAAGTTTTTGGAGGAGGAAAACAAGAAAAAAATATTCTGAATCTAAGAAGCCAGAACAGCAAGAGGGATCGCTGCGCAGTGAAAGTAGCAATCCCTCTTGCTGTTCTGGCTTCTGGGATAGCTGTGCAGCCTGCATTCGCTCCATAAGACGCACACACACATTTCCCCTTACTTTTTAGGAAGGAAAAAGTGAATCTTATAGAGCAAAAAATACGGTATAGGGTGCCTACATTCTACATGTGCAAATAGCTTTAGATACCTATTAGGTCCATAAATTACCATATAGCTTATATTCAACACAAAAAACAGCGACAATTTGTTGTTGACAAAGGACAGCTGGACATATATAGAGGTCCCATTACCTTCAGCAGCTCAGGGCCTCATCAGACCTAAATCCGGCCCTGACCTCTGCAGGTTCGCCCTCTTTCCTCCCTCTGTCGTCGAATTTCGGGCTCCAGCGCCAAGAAGACCTGCTCTCGGGTGCAAAAGCAGTTGCACCTTCTCCCCCCGCCAACAATCCCTTGCCTCGGTTTCCCTCCCCTTCCTGCATTGTACCGCTCATTGTAAGCTCCTCGGGGCAGAGACCTGCCCTCCTCCTTCTCTGCAAACACAGCCGCTGTGCAACACCAGAAAGTTACTTAAAACGACAACAGTGATAATTAACGTCAATAATAGTTGGCGATGCATTAGAACGAAGCCCAAGCCGTCAGGGAATTACCTTCCAAATGAATTTGGCCTCCAGGAACTACCAGTTGCCCAACTGAGTAGCTCAGGAGGTTAAGAACTGGGGAGAGAGAAAGTTTGCTCCAGGTAATCCCCAAAGGTTTCTCATGCTAACTATTCACCGCAGGGCTGGTTTTGCAGCCGGGCGCCACACCCAGGAGGAGGAGAGGCTGTTTGCTCCCGTAGCAACCGGGCCGATGGATCAACGCTCTCTGCACAAACTATGCAAAAAACCAGCTCTGCGATGGGAGGCGGATCCTGGCACGGGCGTTTGAGTTATCGAGCGCAAGGTGAACCTGAAAGGACAAGCAGCCCTGCTGGATTGGGGCCAAGAGGCCTAGCCAATCAGGAATCCTGTTTCCCACGCTGGCCAGTCAAACGCCCGGCCTTCGATTGAATCACCTGTTCCCAGAGCCAGGCGATTCAGAAAGGTAGACTGCTCCTGAGAATGGAAGCTCTGTTCCACTAGCAAGGCTTTGCCGCTGACCTCTTGGTTTTAGAATCATAGATTCGTGAAGCTGGAAGGGGCCACAAGGTTCATCTAAACCCAGCCCCCTGCAATGCAGGAATCTTCGGCCCGATGCGGCGCTCGAACTCGTGGCCTTGAGGTTAAGAGTCTCATGCTCTCATGCTATCCTAGCATTTGATAGACAGGTTTCAAAATTTATTTTGTTGTTAAGGATGCAGTCCCTCGACGAAACTGCCCAGAAGGAAGAAACCCTTCAGACAAGGAGGGGAAACTTGTGGAACTCCAGGCCACAAGATGTGGGTGGCGACTTGCGACTTATACAGTTCCACAAGGGGATGAGAGAAATTCACTGACCAGCTGCTAGTCATGAGATGTCTTAGATGGAGATTCCAGATTCAGGAGCAGTCTACCACACGTTCAGGACAGGGGAAAGTCTCTCCTTGTAACTTTCTGAGAGGTGCCTGGCTGTCTGCTTGTAGGCAAGATGGGAGCCTTACTTGGCCACAAAGACATTTGTACATGGAATCGTTGAGTTGGAAGGGACCCTGGGGTCATCTAGTCCAACCCAGTCGTGATACAGGAATCTAAAACTAGATCATACATGACAGGTGGCCATCCATCCTCTTCTTTGTTGTTGTTGTTGTTTAGTCATTGAGTCATGTCCGACTCTTTGTGACCCCATGGACCAGAGCACACCAGGCCCTCCTGTCTTCCACTGCCTCCCACAGTTTGGTCAAACTCATGCTGGTAGCTTCGAGAACACTGTCCCACCATCTCGTCCTCTGTCGTCCCCTTCTCCTTGCGCCCTCCATCTTTCCCCACATCAGGGTCTTTTCCAGAGAGTCTTCTCTTCTCCTGAGGTGGCCAAAGTCTTGGAGCCTCAGCTTCAGGATCTGTCCTTCCAGTGAGCACTCAGGGCTGATTTCCTTCAGAATGGAGAGTTGGATCTTCTTGCAGTCCATAGGACTCTCAAGAGTCTCCTCCAGCACCAGAATTCAAAAGCATCCATTCTTCGGCAATCAGCCTTCCTTATGGTCCAGCTCTCACTTCCATACATCACTACTGGGAAAACCAGAGCTTTAACTATATGGACCTTTGTTGGCAAGGTGATGTCTCTACTTTTTAAGATGCTGTCTAGGTTTGTCATTGCTTTTCTCCCAAGAAGCAGGCGTCTTTTAATTTCATGGCTGCTGTCACCATCTGCAGTGATCATGGAGCCCAAGAAAGTAAAATCTCTCACTGCCTCCATTTCTTCCCCTTCTATTTGCCAGGACCTCCAAAAAAGACTCCTCTCATGGGAGTCTGTTCCACTGTTCCTCTTACTGTCAGAAAATTCTTCAGTCTGAATCTCCTTACTTGTAACTTGAAGCCATGGGTTCGAGTCCTACCCTCGGGAGAAAACCACTTTGCTCCATTGACCATGTGACAGCTCTTAAGATATCTGAAAATGGCGGCCAGGGATATGCTGGCCCCAAACTGGAAATTACAAGAAGTTCCTAGCATTGCGGAGGGGCAGGCGAAAATGATGAAAAATGCGGAGTTAGCCAAACTGACCAGGCAGGATTTAGGATCAGGGCGATCAGAGATTCCAGGAAAGCTGGAGTAAATTTATTGTGTATTTAAAGGATAATTGTAAGAATTTAAGAACACTGGCAGGATTGAAGTAACTCCTACATTGTATAAGATAGATATGAAGTTAAAAATCAAAATACGCGACGGGAGAGAATAAAGGATACCTGCTGAAGGGAAGGAGGGAAGTCGCAAAGAACTAAAAGTGCATATGTGGTTTAACGTATTGTAAAACGACTGTGTAAAGAAAACAATAAAAATTTATCTCTTGCGGGGGCGCAGTTAGTGTCAGCACCGTCCGTTAAGAGTTTGGGTGCAATCTTCAACAACTCCCTTTCCATGGAGGCGCAGATTGCAGCTATAACGAAGGCGGCATTTTTTCATCTCCGCCAAGCTAAGCAGTTGGCTCCTTACCTCTCTCGCCCTGATCTGGCCACTGTGATTCACGTGACGGTCACTTCCAGGCTTGATTATTGTAACTCGCTCTACGTGGGGCTGCCCTTGAGACTGACCCAGAAATTCCCGCGGGTGCAGAATGCCGTGGTGAGACTCCTTACGGGGTCTTTGCTGCGAGATCACATTCACCCGGTGCTATACCAGCTGCACTGGCTCCCGGTGGAGTACAGGGTCAGGTTTAAGGTGCTGGTTTTAACCTTTAAAGCCCTATAGGGCTTAGGACCCTCGTACCTACGGGACCGCCTCTCCTGGTATGCCCCACAGAGAAACCTACGGTCTTCAAACAAAAACATCTTGGAGGTCCCGGGCCACAGGGAGGTTAGGCTAGCCTCAACCAGAGCCAGGGCTTTTTCGGCTGTGGCCCCAATCTGGTGGAATGCTCTGTCCCAAGAGACCAGGACCCTGCGGGACTTGACATCTTTCCGCAGGGCCTGCAAGACGGAGCTGTTCCACCAGGCCTTTGGCCAAGGCACAGCCTGACCCCCTCTCTCCTTCTGTAATCCTCATAGAACTCTAGCCCAATAGTTGCCATCAGTTTGATTCTGAATTGATTTTAGAATGAATTGATTTTAGAGTGTTGTGTTATTTTTACTGTTGTTAGCCACTCTAAGCCCGGCTTTGGCTGGGGAGGGCAGGATATAAATAAAATTTTATTTTTATTATTTTTATTATTGATTTTTTAAAAAAAGATACCTGAAAATGGCAATCGCACCTCCGTTCTCAGTCTCCTCTTTCCCACACCTGACTCCTTCAACCGTTCCTCAACAGGCTAGTTTCTTCCTGGTTCACCAGGGTAGTGCACTGAACGAAAGTGAGCCTGACTCTGTGGTGGCTGCAAAACACCTCATTCCAGATCGGTGATCCGTGTCTCGCTGAGCCTCCCAGACATGAATCACGCTCCCCTCCTTCTCCTCCTTCTCTCCGGACGAGTTGAACAGGTCCTAACACATTTGCACGTTGAAAAGGCAGAGATTTCTTTGGCTGATGTCGTGTCCCAGGAACAGCAGCGGCCAGAGAGACAAAATGTGGTTTATTTTGCAGAGGGAGTGTTGTGTCTGTCGTAGAACAATGGAATCGAAGAGTTCCTCTCCAGACCTCTCTACAGAAAGCATGAAATCGTCAAGGACGAGAGTGTCCCTGAGCATGTGTGGTGTGTTATTTATTTCTGCGCTCCTTTACGGCAGATGAGGCCAGAGTCAAGAGTAGATAGACATACACGCCCTGCTCACAAACAGATACCATTCACATACATAGAATCAGAATTGTAGAGTCGTGAGGGACCCCAGAGGGATGCGGGTGGCGCTGTGGGTTAAAACACAGAGCCTAGGGTTGCCAATCGGAAGGTCAGCGGTTCGAATCCCCGCAATGGGGTGAGCTCCTGTTGCTCTGTCCCTGCTCCTGCCAACCTAGCAGTTCGAAAGCACAAAGTGCAAGTAGATAAATAGGTACCACTCTGGCGGGAAGGTAAACGGCGTTTCCGTGCGCTGCTCTGGCTCACCAGAAGCGGCTTAGTCCTGCTGGCCACATGACCCGGAAGCTGTACGCCGGCTCCCTCGGCCAGTAAAGCGAGATGAGCGCCGCAACCCCGGAGTTGGCCACGACTGGACCTAATGGTCAGGGGTCCCTTTACCTTTAAGGGACCCCAGGGGGTCATCCAGTCACACCCCCTGGAATGCAGGCATCTCACTACAGCACCCATGACAGACGGCCACCCAACCTCTGCTTAAAAACCTCCGAGGAAGGAGAGCCCACAACCTTCAAAAGGAACCCATTCCACTATCTAACAGCTCTTGCTGCCAGAAAGTTCTTCCTGATGTTGAGTCAGAATCGCCTTCCTTGTCACTTGAAGCCATGGGTTCGAGTCCTACCCACCAGAGCAGGAGAAAACAAGCTTGTTCCTTCTTCCATGTGACAGACTTTCAGATATTTGAAGATGGCTCTCATATCTCCTCTTTCCCAGGCTAGACATACCCAGCTCCTTCAACCATTCCTCATCAGGCTTGGCTTCTAGACAATTGGTCATCTTGGTCTCCCTCCTCTGCACATGTTCCAGCTTGTCAACATCCTTCTTAAATTGGGGCGCCCAGAACCGGGCACAGGATTCCAGGTGTGGTCTGACCAAGGCAAAATAGAGTGAGTCTATTGCTTCCCTTGATCTGGATTATAGACTTCTGTTGATGCCGCCTGGAATAGCATTAGCCTTTTTTGCTGCTCCATCACACGGTTGAGCTTGCGGTCAGCTAAAACCACATCACAGCAAAAAGGGAGTCTCATGACACCTGAAAGACTCACCATTGTATTATGGAAGGGGCGGAGAACCTTCTTCAGGCCTGAGGGCCGCAGTCCCTTTTGGGGAACCTCCCAGAGGCCAAATGTCAGTCGTGGGCTGTGCCTGAGGCAACGGTGGGCGGAGCACTGGAAGTGAATTTTACTTTAGTATGCAGTCATACCTCGGGTTAAATATGCTTCGGGATGAATATTTTTGGGTTGCGCTCCGTGGCGACCCGGAAGTAACGGAGTGCATTACTTCCAGGTTTCGCTATTCGCGCATGCGCAGAGGCTCAAAATGGCGTCACGCTCATGCACAGAAGCGGCGAATTGCGACACACGCAGACGTGCAAACGCGGGTTGCGTTCGCTTCAGGATGCGAACGGGGCTCCGGAACAGATCCCGTTCGCATCCAGAGGTACCATAGTAATCTAATTTCTACACAACAATAATTAAAAGCTCAGAAGGTTGAAATGGAAATAGGCCAAAAACAGAACTCGCATCAACTTTCCAAACATCTGGGTAGGCTTGTCTAAACAGCAATGTTTTCAGTAGGGCTGGGCGATATATCGATATATCATCCAAAAGTTCATATTGTGATATCAGTTTCATAATTTGTGACCTGGCAATATATTGCAAATCGTGATGTGTGCCTCCTATGGAAAAATTGGGGGGAACCAGATTATCGCCCAGCCCTGGTTTTTAGCAGGCCCCCAAAAGACTACAGTGAAGACGCTTGATATCAATAGGCAGGGAGTTCCACAGTTGACACTCTAAACCAGTGTTTTTCAACCACTGTTCCGCGGCACACTAGTGTGCCACGAGATGTTGCCTGGTGTGCCGTGGGAAAAATTGAAAAATTCGAAAGATTTTTTAAAAAAATAATGTCACATTTTCGCCCACTAGGTGGGCGCCGGACTGTGTCCACCCTATTTTCCATCCGTCCTGGGTGGGGATCAGATCGGATGGAATCGGATGAGAGCGGACAGGCGGTCCGCTCTCATCCGATTCCCCATAGAGAGCAGCGGGGCTCTGACATCTCCCTCTCCGCACACAGTGCGGAGACAGAGCTGTCATCCGCCGGCTCAGTGGGGATCAGCGGATCGATCCCCGTTGAGCAGAGAACAGTCCGCAACGTTTTTGTTTGCCATTAAAGAAAAAAATATTAAACCATGCTTCAATGTCGGAACTGGTTACTAAAATTTTTGAATCCCACCACTGATGTTAAGTGTTTGTGTTTATTTGATTTGTGTTTATTTGATTCCTATTCAAGAGAATTACTTTATATATAGTCAATATAGGCACAGAGTTAATTTTTTAAACATTTTCTAATGGTGGTGTGCCTCGTGATTTTTTTCATGAAACAAGTGTGCCTTTGCCCAAAAAAGGTTGAAAAACACTGCTCTAAACAATCAAATCTTGCAAATGCAGAACAAGATTTCTGTAGCAGCGCCAGTTCCACCGATCGAAGTGGCCCAGGGGGCGTTTATGGGCTAAGGCAATTTTGTAGGTAAACCGGTCCCAATTTGTTAAGGGCTTTGTATGTTAATAGTGACACCTTTGATCTTAGTTCTCTCCCCATTTCATCCTCACAAAACAACCCCAAGAGTTCGGTTAGGCTGAGAAGCCGCAACGTGACCCAAGGACACCCCACGTCCTTCATGGCCGAGCGAGGATTCGAACTCTGGTCTCCCAGACTGACTCTCTGTCGACACCACGACGTGGGCGTTGGCCCCTAAGACACTTTGGACGGGTCCCGAATGTCGGGTGCGGAACATTTTATATTCCCGGCATCCCAAATTCTGCAGAGCCAGGATTTGGCATGGTGATTAACCCCGTAAGGTGTGGAGCACGGAACAGGGACTGAGGACTCCTTCCTGTAACCCGCAGAGCAGCGTATTATTATTTTTCCAAGCCTTCTTTTCTCTGTCGCGGTTATAAACCACCATGAGATCTTGCGACAAAGGACGGTATATATGTAAATCCAGTAAATAATAATAATAAATAAATAAATAAATAAATAGAATAATACAGGCTTTTTTTGAACCTCCCTTGGGAATGTCTCCAAGAACCCCTGAGATTTGGAAACTGAACAGGAAAGGGCACAGAAACATAGGAATTCAGTTTTTACCTGGTCAGAGCCACTTAGCTCACTGTTGTTTACTACACGGACCGGCAGCATCTCTCCCAGGGACATTCCCAAATCTACCTGGGGAATGTCCCTGGTAGGTGACACCCCCTTCCCTTAAAACAATACCAAGTTTCAGCCATTGAGGTTTTGAGGAAATGACTGTTTCAATATGGGCACCGAAGGATTGAGGTCAGTATCGCCCGCACGGGTCAGCAGCAACCACCACCCCCCCCCCCAGGATTTTGGAAAGCAGTTTTTTTTTCCTGGCCCTACCTGGAGATGCCAGAAATTAGACCAGGAGCCTTCTGCACTCAGAGCAAGCTCTCTGCCTCTGAGATCCCCTTGCGAATCACCTTTCGGACTCACCTTTCGGAAGGCAGAGCCGCCTCTTCGCCAACGTAAGAGCCCATCCGGCCCCACCGCAAGGACTAATTCTGGCCTCGCCTGCTCCTAAGAGGAGGTCAGAGACACAAAACAGCAACTCTGGGGTGTTCCAAGATGCCGGCGTACAGCCTGGACTCATCCCAAACTGGTTTTTCAGCATGATTCAGAAAAGGGCGGCTGGGTCCTAATGCCGTTGCAAGAGGTAAAAAAGTTTTTAAAGTAAGATTTAGGGATGGGGAGAAACAAGGACGGGGAAGGGGAAGAAATGGAGGCAGTGAGAGATTTTACTTTCTTGGGCTCCATGATCACTGCAGATGGTGACAGGAGCCACAAAATTAAAAGACATCTGCTTCTTGGGAGAAAAGCAATGACAAACCTAGACAGCATCTTAAAAAGCAGAGACATCACCTTGCCAACAAAGGTCCGTATAGTTCAAGCTCTGGTTTTCCCAGTAGGGATGTATGGAAGTGAGAGCTCGACCATAAAGAAGGCTGATCGCTGAAGAACTGATGCTTTTGAATTATGGTGCCGGAGGAGACTCTTGAGAGTCCCATGGACTGCAAGAAGATCAAACCTCTCCATTCTGAAGGAAACCAGCCCTGAGTGCTCACTGGAAGGACAGATCCTGAAGCTGAGGCTCCAAGACTTTGGCCACCTCATGAGAAGAGAAGACTCCCTGGAAAAGACCCTGATGTTGGGAAAGATGGAGGGCACAAGGAGAAGGGGACGACAGGACGAGATGGTGGGACAGTGTTCTCGAAGCTACGAACATGAGTCTGACCAAACTGTGGGAGGCAGTGGAAGACAGGAGGGCCTGGCGTGCTCTGGTCCAGGGGGTGACGAAGAGGCGGACACGACTAAACGACTAAACAACAAAAAAGGGATTGGGAGAAATAAGGACATACGAGCAGTGCTGGTGGTCAAGGGCAGCGGCCTATCTAGATCAGTTTCCTGTTATCACAGTGACCAAAAGGAATCTGAGTAGACTGCCTCTGGGGCTGGAGGCTCCATAGGTCGCTGTAGCTTCACTTCTCATCGAATCATGGAGGGCCAGGCACTGAGGTCCACCTCCGAGGGCCTTCTGGCAGTTCCCTGGCTGGGTGCTTTAGCTGAGATTCCTGAATTGCAGCGGGTTGGACTAGATGACCGTCAGAGTCCCTTACAACTCTACAATTCTATCATTCTGTGAGAAGTGAGGTTTCAGGGAACCAGGCAGAAGAGAGCCTTCTCAGTGGTGGCACCCGACCTGTGGAACACCCACCCGTCAGATGGCAAGGAGATAATCTATATGACTTTTAGGAGACATCTGAAAGCAGCTCTGTATCAGGAGTTTTTAATGGTTTTTAAAAATGTTTTTACTTATACTTTTCAAGTTTATACATTTCGTTAGTTTTACAACCAATTTAACACTTTGACTTCCTTCCCCCTCTTTCTGCGGCTCCTTAAATTTATTTTTTAATACCTTCCGCCTATCCAAATTCATTTAATTATCTGCTTTTAAGTATATACTCTTATGAAACTGCAGGTTATTACAATAATCCTGTGAATGTTTTTATCGGTTTGCAATATTCGGTAAACCATTTCCATCCTTTTATTAAAAAGTTTATCTTTATTTCTTATTCTTCCGATAAGTTTCGCCAATTAAAGTTTTGCTGTTTTGTGGCGTTTTTTATATTTTGCTGGAAGCGGCCCAGAGTGGCTGGAATACAAATAATAAAATTATTATTGCGGTGATGATTAAGCACATCAGAGGAGCTCTGTATGTGGACCAGGCCAGTGGCGCCTAAGAACCAAGTTGAACCAAACCGCAAATAAAAATTGCCACCTGAAAACCTTTTCAGTTCTCATGCTCTTCAGCAAGTGAAACAGCTGTAGACTTTCCAGCACCGCACCATCTTTTCTGGCCAACATTCAGGCTTTTTGTTGGGGCTTCTGATGTTTCTTGCCATGAAAGCTAGGAATGGAGCCTCCATAGGCAGTGAGAGTCTACCTGGGAGGCGAGACATGGTCTCCATATTCTCCTGTTTTGCACCCAACCCTGCCCTCTAGTGTTGGCTAGTGGAGTAGCAGCACTGTCAAGTTTTAAAAGCCCTTTTCCGTCAATAAACGGCCCACTTCTTCGGCAACCTTGTGAAATGTGTATTTTTATGACTGACATGCCGCATGTGTTCGTGTCTCGGTGTGCTTGTACCTGCCATACCCGCATTGAAAGGAATGCAGCCCAGATAGGCAGTGTCCATAAAACGGTAAAGGGACCCCTGACCATTAGGTCCAGTCGTGGCTGACTCTGGGGTTGCGGCACTCATCTCGCTTTACTTGCCGAGGGAGCCGGCGTACAGCTTCCGGGTCATGTGGCCAGCATGACCAAGCCACTTCTGGCGAACCAGAGCAGCACATGGACACGCTGTTTACCTTCCTGCCAGAGTGGTGCCTATTTATCCACTTGCACTTTGGGCTTTTGAACTGCTAGGTTGGCAGGAGCTGGGACTGAGCAACGAGAGCTCACCCCATCGCGGGGATTCAAACCGCTGACCTTCTGATCGGCAAGTCCTAGGCTCTGTGGTTTAACCCCCAATGCCACCCGCGTCCCTTAGGCGGTGCCCATACTCAGATCCAATTTACACCCCCCGTTTTCAATCCTGCGCATGTTGTGCTCCATCGCGGATCGGGGCGGAAATCTCCTCCTGGGACAAAAACTTTAGCTTTCCTGCATTCCCTGGGAGGAACCTCGAACCTTCACCACTGCCTGCCCAAGCGGTTAGCAATTCAACAGGTGCAGCTGCCCTCAGCCCTGAATTTCACAGCCAAGGGAAAAAAAGGATGTGTGTTTTTTCTTTCTTCGTTCTATTTGGGGACCAAGCTTTTACTTCCAAGGAACTCGAAGTGGCGTGTATTTTTTCCCCTGCGTCCCCTCCCTGCTTCATCCTCACAGCAGCCTTGTGAAATAGGTCAGGCTGAGAGACGGCAGCTGGACCAAAATCACCCCGGCGAGAGCTTTGTGGCCGAGTGGAGATTTTCGAACCCGGATCTCGCTGGTCACCATCCAACGCTCACCCACCCTGGTTCTCAGTATCTGATGGATCGATCATGGTGAGGGAGGGGGAATGTTGGATCAGCAGAGGATGGTGTGTGGGCGGGGCCAAGCCAAGGGGTGGGTGGAGCCAGAGCCAAAAGTGGGCGGGGCATCCTTTTCTCCCTCCCTCTCTCTCCTCCATCACCTTTTCTGTCTTCTGCCCCTCTGGTCGGTCTCTCTATTTTGACTAATGGGTATATTGAGGATGGATATATAGATTTTTTTTTAAAAAAAATAGGTGTTTTTTTTAAAAAAAACAGTATTCCTAGACATCTGATCTGCCAGGAGCTGGCACAGAAATAAAAGACCCGATATATTCTAAAATAGAATGTATATTTGAGTGCAGGTTCTTTGTTTTTGCTTTTATTCATTAGAAAGTGTATTAAATCCATTTCAAACACACTCCACAACAGCATGCTAGAGACACACAGAGGCAGCTGAAGTCTTTGGCCTGCGGTGAAGCCCTCCCCAGACCCAAAATCTTGCAAAAAGTGACGGTTCAGTTTCGTCTGCAGCGGCTGCCCCGGTGCAGAGGCTAAAAGTCTCGTTGTACTTTCCCCTGTGGCCTGGTCCAACAGGTCTGGAAGGTTTCCCACAAAAGCCTGTCTGACCTGTTGGACCGGAGGCGACGGTGAGACAAACAGGGTGTGTGTGTGTGCATGTCCCGCAGATAGCAATGCCTTTCTCTGATCCCTCTTGAGACAACGGCCTATCTCCGGATCAACAGCTCGCTGAACCGTTCTCTTCCCCGTTTCAACGAGCCTTGGGCTCCGTAGATCAAAACCTCTTGCTCTTAACGGCCGATGGAACCGGGGAGCAAACAGTAGACGCGAAACGTTTCCAATAGCCAGACCTGCCGTTGACAGAGATCTCCCCGCGATCCAGAAAATTATACCTGCCATTGCTGTATATTGTTTTAAATGTCTGCTTTGCTTTCGGGAGTGCAGTCCCATTATGTGTTTTGCAAGCTGGTCTCAGACCGTAATAATGAATTATTATTATTATTATTACCTGCGGACAACTGCACTGTGCAACTTTGTCTCTAGCCTTTGCCATTAGTGGAGACCCCGCGTTCAAGGTCTGTCTCCCCGAGCTGCAGAAACGCTTTGTCCAACCATCTCCCCGCCCAAAATCCTTTCCCCGCTGCCTCTCGTTCCTCCACGTGCGGGACCGCTTGGCGGAGAAACGTGTCGCGTGTTAGATTCCCCCACATCCGTCCGTGCGTCCGTTCGCACACACAAACACATTCACACACCCCTGCTAGAGAATTTCCCCGGGTTCAAAAAGGAGTCCGTCCAGCATCACTTCTTCCCCGGTTCGTCGTCCGCGGAGGAGCGAGCCTCGGCGATGCGGCTGAACTTTTCGAAGACGGCCTCGGCCGACAGTTTGGGGAGGCCCCGGTCGAGGGGGCACTCGTCCACCAGGCTGTTCATCGGAGTGGGGGGCAGCGGGGCGTCGTCGTCCGCGGCCAGGTCGTCCCCCAGGCGGTGTGGCTTCGTGGGGTCCTTCCTGGGGCCGCCGGCCCCCCGCTCTCGCTCGCAGGATTCAGCGCCGCGGGGTTCCGGCCTCGTCTTGCCGCACGGGGCTGTGGCCTCGGGTTGCATAGCGGCGGGGGCCGGCCGGTCCCACTCCCGCAGGAAATCTCGGACGACGGGGAGGACTTTTTTGCGGGAGGCGGTGGTGTTGCCCTGGTGGTAGGCTCGGACGGTGGCGTATGGGCTTTCGAGGGGAGACAGGTTCAGGGAAGGGCTGCTGGAGGTTTCCAAAGCTCGGCAGATCTGGGGAAACAGAAACGCAACAAGCCCGATGGTTACAGAAGATACGTTCAACACTGCAATACAGTGGTACCTCGGGTTAAGTACTTAATTCGTTCCGGAGGTCTGTTCTTAACCTGAAGCACCACTTTAGCTAATGGGGCCTCCTGCTTCTGCCGCACCACCGGAGCACGATTTCTGTTCTTATCCTGAAGCAAAGTTCTTAACCTGAAGAACTATTTCTGGGTTAGCGGAGTCTGTAACCTGAAGCGTATGTAACCTGAGGTACCACTGTAATAGTCCTAGGCTCTGTGGTCTAACCCACAGCGCCACCCGCGTCCCTTAAAAAAGGTGTAGTCCTAGGTATATCAGTGAATACAAATCTGAATGGTCAAATTGTGTTATTACTGTTATCATGGGTTTTTTTGTATGTGTATTTTGTGGTTGATGTTTATATCGAAAAATTGATTAATTTTTTTTTTAAAAAAAGCAAGGCGGAGGGCTGAAAACTTCGTTCCACAAAGGGTTTTCCTGATGCAAAAAGGTTTTGTTTTTCAGCCCTTTGCCTTGCTTTCTGGGCTTTGGGAAACTCCCAAACAGATTCCCAACAGCCTCGTGAGAGTTTCCAACACTTTGGTAAGCCCCCTTTCTATGTATTTATTTTTCACCGCTGTGCGTACAGCGGCAATTGTGCATGTGAAATTACTTGTGTTCCTACCTTACTTATTCAAACCTCGCATTTCCCCCCCAAGACCAAGACTCAAATTAGAACCACACAGATGAAATACAGAAAGCTGAAAAACAACGGTTCAAAAGTAATTAAGTCCTCGCAGAATTACGTGGCCATAGAGTTTTTCTAACCGAATTGGTTAGAAATGCAGATCACGAAACGGCTGCTGTGTATGCCTTTCGCTGTTTGGATATTGCTGTGCCCTTACTTTCATAAACCGATAGTCAAGACTGAAAATAAATGTGTGCAGCCTGGGGTCTCACGACGACAGGAGAAAGGGGTGAGAAAAGGTTAAGGAAATAAAATGAAGCAAGCAAAGAAAGAGCCTTAGCTCAGCTGCAGGCGGTTGGAGGTTGATGGGTGGCTAACAGATTGAGGTTGAATCCTGACAAGACAGAAGGACTGTTTTTGGGGGACAGGGGGCGGGCGGGTGTGGGGGACTCCCTGGTCCTGAATGGGGTAACTGTGCCCCTGAAGGACCAGGTGTGCAGCCTGGGAGTCATTTTGGACTCACAGCTGTCCATGGAGGCGCAGGTTAACTCTGTGTCCAGGACAGCAGTCTACCAGCTCCATTTGGTACGCAGGATGAGACCCTACCTGCTCAAGGACTGTCTCGCCAGAGTGATGCATGCTCTGGTTATCTCCCACTTGGACTACTGCAATGCGCTCTACGGGGGCTACCTTTGAAAGTGACCCGGAAAATACAAGTAATCCAGAATGCGGCAGCTAGACTGGGGATTGGAAGTGGCCGCCGAGACCACATAAAACTGGTCCTGAGAGATCTGCTTTGGCTCCCAGTACGTTTCCGAGCCCAATTCAAAGTGCTGGTGCTGACCTTGAAAGCCCTAAATGGCCTTGGTCCTGTATACCTGAAGGAGCATCTCCACCCCCATCGTTCAGCCCAGACACTGAGGTCCAGCTCCGAGGGCCTTCTGGCGGTTCCCTCATTGCGAGAAGTGAGGTTACAGGGAACCAGACAGAGGGCCTTCTCGGTAGTGGCGCCCGCCCTATGGAATGCCCTCCCATCAGATGTCAAAGAGATAAACAACTTCCTGACACTCAGAAGACATCTTAAGGCAGCCCTGTTTAGGGAAGTTTTTTATATTTAACGCTGTACTGTTTTTAACACTTGATTGGGAGCCGCCAAGAGTGGCTGGGGAAACTCAGCCAGATTATTATTATTATTATTATTATGCAGTGCATCTGTTTGGAGTGCAGAAGGCCATCTGCAGCGGCGCCTCCGGGCAAGGCTACAAAAGAGGAAGGCCAGACCAAAGTCCACCTCGTGGGCCCCGTCTGCAGGACGGAGGGGCTTTCCTCCCACCTGTCGGTCGCATCCTGAGACCCCAACCACTCACCTCGATCAGAGAGGCGAAGGATGGGCGTAGAAGGGGTGGCAGAGGCGAGAGAAATCGTCCTAAGCTGGGCTCTCTCTCTCGCACCGCTGGCGTGGAAGTTTCTAGGGCTGTTGATAAGAGCCTCTTATTTTAGGTCTTTTTGACAGCCCCTTTTGGAAATGCGGA
Organism: Podarcis vaucheri; assembly: GCF_965113315.1. NCBI lineage: Eukaryota > Metazoa > Chordata > Lepidosauria > Squamata > Lacertidae > Podarcis > Podarcis vaucheri. The sequence continues at coordinate 3,839,815 of NC_138754.1, read as the reverse complement.
AGTCAGCCGAGGACAGCAGCCCCCGGATGGCGGTGACTCACTTGTGGGCTGTCCGCGACGTCAGGCAAACCCAGAAACGGCGGCCACAGGATCTGAGCCTGCCGTCGCGATGCCAGATTAGCCTTTGCCAATAAAAGGCAGAGGAGAGGGTGGGGTGGGGGTTAGGAACAGTCCCAAAATATGCCTTCACAAAGAGGAGGCCCCCTCATCTGACAGCAAGGTCAGCTCAGAACGGTCAAAAGCCTTTTTTTGGCGCTTCGACGCAGGGCTAGCTCGGATTTTCTGGGCCGAGGGCCGCTTCTGTCCTTCGTGGGCCCTCCGGGGGCCACGTGGCGGCAGAAAGTGGCTACATGACACCACGCACACAATGCGCAACACATGTGTACAGCTGAGATCCGAAAATTGTCGCGTTGGAAGGGACCAGAGGGTCATCCAGCCCAACCCCCCCTGCTGTGGAGGAAATTTTCTCTCTCCAAAGAGTTCAAGGTGGTCCACATGGTTCTCCCCCTCCTCCTTTAATCCCCACAACAACCACCCTGTGAGGTAGTTACAGATAGGTAGCCGTGTTGGTCTGCCATAGTCAAAATAAAAAAATTCCTTCCAGTAGCACCTTAAAGACCAACTAAGTTAGTTCTTGGTATGAGCTTTCGTGTGCATGCACACTTCTTCAGATACACTGAAACAGAAGTTGCCAGACCCTTCTATATAGTGAGAAGGTGGGGAGGGGTATTACTCAGAAGGGTGGTGGGAATGGGAGATTGGCAGATAGCTGAGATGAGCCTGACATCAAGAATCACAAAACAGAGAAACCAGTAGGAGAACACTTCAATCTCCCAGGACATTCTATACAAGATCTCAAAGTAGCTGTTTTACTACAAAGGAATTTCAGAAATAGACTGGAAAGAGAAGCGGCTGAATTGCAACTCATTACCAAACTTAAAACCATGGAGAGACCTGGTCTGAACAAAGACATTGGATTCTTATCTCATTATACATGACTAAGCCATTTTTCACCTTCTCACCCCTTGCCTTTTCCTGTAAGACCTATTACAGTCGTTAAGAGTCGTCAACAGGCTCATCTCAGCTATCTGCCAATCTCCCATTCCCACCACCCTTCTGAGTAATACCCCTCCCCACCTTCTCACTATATAGAAGGATCTGGCAACTTCTGTTTCAGTGTATCTGAAGAAGTGTGCATGCACACGAAAGCTCATACCAAGAACTAACTTAGTTGGTCTTTAAGGTGCTACTGGAAGGAATTTTTTTATTTTGCCTGTGAGGCAGGTTAGGCAGAGAGAAGACAGCAACTCGGCCAAGGTCAGAACCAGGGAGTTTCATGGCTGAGTGGGGATTTGAACCCGGGTCTGTCCCGGGTTCTAATTCAGAACTCTCATCGCTGTGCCATGCTGTATCCCGCACAGCAGAGCAGTGGTTGTAAATGCTTCCGCATAAACTAGCATGGAAATTCTCAACATCAGCCCTGCAGGGTTGTTCATTTCGAAGTTGCAATTGCTTTGGAAAAGACGGGGGTTTAACGGAATTTACGCGGGTCCCAGAGAACCAAAGTTTAGCTGGATGAAGGTCCAAGGTTCAAGGAGAATCCACGCCGGATCAGGCCCCAAAGGCCCATCCTAGACCAGGATCCTTTTATTGCAGCAGCCATCTAGCCCAGTACTGTCTGCTCTGACCGACAGCATCTCTCCTGGGTTTCAGGCAGGAGATACCGTATTTTTTGCTCTATAAGACTCATTTTTCCCCTCCTAAAAAGTAAGGGGAAATGTGTGTGCGTCACATGGAGCGAATGCAGGCTGCGCAGCTATCCCAGAAGCCAGAACAGCAAGAGGGATTGCTGCTTTCACTGTGCAGCGATCCCTCTTGCTGTTCTGGCTTCTGAGATTCAGAATTTTTTTTTCTTGTTTTCCTCCTCCAAAAACTAGGTGCGTCTTGGGGTCTGGTGCGTCTTATAGAGCGAAAAATACGGTAGTTCCCAGCTCTACGTGTGGATGCTGTCGGATATTGGACCGGGGACCTCCTGCATGCAAAACGAGCTCTCTGCCACAGAGCTACAGCTCTCCCCCTAAAACTAAAATTATAAGGTTCTAGTCCTCAGGGTTCTGAATGCTGATCTGAAGAGCAACGCAGGAAGCTGCTTCCTGCAGACTCAGATCACAGACCCAGTGGCTCTTTGGGGCTTCAGGAATATATTTTGCTGCCCAAGGTGGAGATCCTGGGGACTGAACCTGGGGAGACCTTCCCCTCAGCTCCCCCAAATTCTAGCCTGCTTCCGGTTCCAAATAGCATTGCACCCGCCCATCCCCTTTGCCTGAGCCCTACCAATGCCTCAGCCCTGACTCTGCGAGGCTCCTTTGACAACCACAAGAAATCGAGCCTTTGGGGTTGTCATCGGGCCAGCTCTGTGGAACTCCCTGCCACTGGAGATCCAGCAGGAGAACTTAAAAACACCTGCTGAAAACTTTTCTATTCCAGCAGGAGTACGTCCTTCCACAAGGGTCAATTCACGTCCGTTTTTAACTTTCTAATGGATTTATAGTATGGTTTTATTGCTCTAAACCGCTTTGACATGTACATTTGTTTATGATATGGTGGTAGAAAAGCAATTTTTAAAAATAATGATGGAGTAGGGAGAGGTAAGTAAAGGAACCCCTGACCGTTAGGTCCAGTCGTGGCCGACTCTGGGGTTGTGGCGCTCATCTCGCTTTACTGGCCGAGGGAGCTGGCGTACAGCTTCCGGGTCATGTGGCCAGCAGGACTAAGCCGCTTCTGGCGAACCAGAGCAACACATGGAAACGCTGTTTACCTTCCCGCCAGAGTGGTACCTATTTATCTACTTGCACTTTTGACATACTTTCAAACTGCTAGGTTGGCAGGAGCAGGGACCGAGCAATGGGAGCTCACTCCGTCGTGGGGATTCGAACCGCCGACCCTCTGATCGGCAAGTCCTAGGCTCTGTGGTTTAACCCAAAGCGCCACCCGTGTCCCATAGGGAGAGGAGCCCCCCTAAAAACACACACACACACACACCAAACCAGTGGGCAGCATCAAAGCTACAGCCAGCCTTGCAACCTGCCCAGCCTTGAAGGCCTTTCTTTGCCAGAGGCGAAAGCTGTGAGGACTTCACACTGAAAAGGAAAGAAAGAAAAACCACCCAAATAAATGCCCTCATTTGTATTCAAGGAGGAAGGGCAGAGAGGGAGGGAAAAGGCGATTTTTGCAGCTGCCTTGTCAAGGACGGAGGCTGAGGGAATTAGCCGCTTTGTGAACCGTGTCCCTCGCTTGTTATGCGTCCATTAACTTCTCCCGCCTCCTAATAAGCTCCTTCCAGGTGGCGGCGTGCAGAGGAAGAACCGCAAAAGATATCGAGTGAAGGAGAATGGTTTGGGGCCTCTTTCTTTTGCAATAAAAAATGTAAGGTCTTCTATATCTATAATGAATGTTATTTAAATGTACCAACCAAGCACAAACATAGATATGTGGACCACATGTCTGGAGCGGCGCAGGAAGACCGTCCTGAAACCATTTTGACTCCCAAACTGACCGAATGTTTTCTCTGCAAGGAGGCAGGGCATGAATTGGGTAATCACTGTTTCAAAGGAATGAGCAGACTACCAGGAAAGGCAATCGGATAAGGCATTATCAGATAACCTGGCAGACAGGAAAAACAACAACATTCAAATTTCTGTTGTAGACCACCTTTTCTGTGATGTATATGTATGATGTTTGGGGCGGGTGTCTTGGGTTACACCCCTTCTGGGATGTATGGAGACCTTGAGCTCCAGGGCGGGCAATTTAAATGTCTATATAAGGGCAGGCACACCTTGGAGACACTTGAGAGTCCCATGGACTGCAAGAAGATCAAACCTCTCCATTCTGAAGGAAATCAGCCCTGAGTGCTCACTGGAAGGACAGATCGTGAAGCTGAGGCTCCAAGACTTTGGCCACCTCATGAGAAGAGAAGACTCCCTGGAAAAGACCCTGATGTTGGGAAAGATGGAGGGCACAAGGAGAAGGGGACGACAGAGGACGAGATGGTGGGACAGTGTTCTCGAAGCTGCCAGCATGAGTCTGACCAAACTGCGGGAGGCAGTGGAAGACAGGAGTGCCTGGCATGCTCTGGTCCAGGGGGTCAAGAAGAGGCGGACACAACTAAACAACAACACCACCACCGTGGTTCTGGGTCCCTCCTCTCTCCTTTGTGTGGGGAGTGAGGACCTTGTTGCAACAGATCAATAAAGATCAGGCTTACTAGCTGCTTTGCTTCTCGATATTCTCTGGTTGGCCTCTGTTATTTTCTCCTACCAACAGGGAACCTACGTAAGGACTCTATATGGGCTCTTGGATACCCCATAAGGGGGGAAAGGGCAGATTTTTGTTTACAACATGGGAAACCAACAAGCAGAATTTGAGCTCAAGAGCAGCTCTCCCCTCCTGTGCTTTCCAGAGACTGGGATTCAGAAGCAGCTTTTGAAGGCAGAGCGCAGCCATCATGCCCAGCAGCCATCGCTAGGCCCCTCCTCCGCCATAAATTTGCCCTGTCCTCTTTCAAAGCCACCCAGGTTTCAAAGCCATCTTGTGGGAGGGAGTTCCGCAGGTCAACTCAGTGCTTCGCGAAGAAGGAATTCCGTCGATCTGTCCCGAATCTTCCAACACTCAGCTTCACCCTTCAACAGCCCTCCATCATGCCCCTGTGAGTGTTTTGGCCCCGTGAGTGTTTATATCTGTTGCTCCGCCCAGTTTTGCCCCTGGCCCCGCCCACCACCAGCACACGGTCCCCAGAAGGCGCCGTCTCCGAAGAGGCCTCGCCCCTCGGGAGGGCTGGTTGTTGTTTTTTAAACACCCCGGAGGGAATCTCTCTTGCAAGACGATGCTATGGCGGACGGGCTCTCGGCAGCTTAAAATACGAACAAGTTCGCTGCAGCGGAAGCTTCCGAAACACAAACGCTTGTCCTCAGCAGGCAGGGAAATTTTGCAGGCAAGTGAAAAGCGGCCGTGGTTCAGAGCGGAAGGACTTCGGGGGATGGCTGGCTTGGAAGTTGAAATAAATTGGATTCCACCGGTCTGGGCACAAATAGAGATAAGGGTTCCCTCTCCCACTGCCTCCACTGGCTGTGTTGTCGCAAACCATCATTGAACTTTTATTCTTGCAACTGAAACACTGCAAAGGTTTTTTTCGCTTTTGGTTGCTTTTTGAGCGTATTATTTGCAATTTCTGATGCTTCTCTAGCCGGCTGGGGGTGTGGGGGTGTTTGGCTTTCTCCCCGCACCCCGAATGATTGCATTAACTCACATGCAGATTGAATTAACCAGTTGCTTAACTAGAACTGATATGATTGCTCAGCAATGGGTTCTTTTTTTCAAGCAGGAGACAGCCCCCAAAGCACTTCCCCAAATTTAAATAAATAAGTTTTTTCCATACAATTTATATACCGCTTGGAGTGGGTTTTTTTTTTGGGGGGGACACCACTAAGCGATTTGCAAAAAGGATAAAACAATGAAATTATCAATAAAGAGGGTTAAAAACTGGTATTTAAAGCCTTCAGAAATCAGCGCTGGGCTGAAAATGAGATTTTAACGCATTTCGATGTTCTACGTGTCTGGAGAGGCTTGTTTAAATTTTGACCCTTGGGGGCGGGAAAGTAAGCCAACTGAAAAGCATGATTTTAATGATGATAATAACAGGAGAGAATGAGATTTTCCTAGGTTCCTACCACGCTGCCAGTTTGAAATACAGGTTGCAGTTTCGTACACATTCGAGGCACTTTGGAAAAAATGAAGCCCTCCGAAAATGCTGAGGACTGGAGGCTTGATCTTTTAAAAAATAATAATAAGGGAGTGGTATCGTCTCCTAGATTTTTACCACGCTGCCAGATTTTTTTGCATTGAAATACAGGTTGCAGGTTTGTAAACATGCGTGTAATAATAACAATAATAATAAACATTAGTAGTAGGTTGTGCAGGAGAGAAAATTTATCCTAAGCCCTATTGGACACAGCGGCATATCCGCACTGAGCAAATGCATTCAGGGTGGTTAAAAAAGGAGGCGCCTTCGATTCCTGCCAGAACACACAAACGAGCTTTTTAAATACTGGCAGGGAGGAAGAAAGAAAGGAAGGAGAAAATGGAATCCGTTAACACCCTTCCTTCTTAAAGCTCTGTCTGTGCAAAAAAAAAGGAATCGAATCAATACAGAATCGAATTAATGCAGGGCTGAGAAGGATACCCTCCACCACTCAAAGATGGGGAGTGGGGCAGAGGACAGAGGAAAGTGGGGGGTGTAAGGAAGAAGACCCTCCCCAGAGACCCCACTTACCTTCCGTCAGGCAGGCCGGGGGAAATGTAGTGTGACAACCGCGAGCATGACAGGGCTTTCTCCTGCGCACTGAACGTCCCCCCACTTAGTTAGCTGGTGATCTCAGAAACCTTTGACCGTGGTTAATGAATGACGACTGCTTTAGCAGAGGGGTGGGGGACCCACTCGCCTGCGTAAACATCCCTCCCCCTTGCCTTGGGAGTCAGCCAAGCGAGGCTCCCTTCTCTCCAGACGGATGGATGGATGGATGGATGAATAAGGACTGTCTCTCCTGGCCCACACACGCCCGGCTATGGCAACGGGGAAGATCTGGGGAGAAGCAGGCAGAGGATATGGGGTGGAGGCTTTGGGGCACCGTGGAAACGTAGCGTGAGAGCTGACGGGGAGGAAGGGAGCCCAGGAAAAGGACAAAGGACTCGATCAAAATAGCAGGGATTTTTTTTGTCTGCGCATGGAAACCTTGCAGGTCTCGACTTCAAACTCTGGAAGAGAAAGGTGTTTTTTGGAGTGGTGGCCAATTTTGCAAGGGGGGAGTTCCCAACAGTTCAGATCCAGGGGAGGGGTGAATGTTGTTTCCTTTAGGGGGGGTAATGTGGCAGCAGGTGGGGCCAAAGTGGTGGGGGCTTGTGGAGTGGGTGGGGTTTTGGAAACAGGCCATGGGTTCAGCTGCAGGTTACCCCGGCACGGATAAATTGGGAGGCCTGATTTCGCATGCTTGTGTGCATCTAGTGTTTACACCATCGTAAAGAGGTTCAGAAAAGGAGGGTGGATCCGTGCGAAAGGCGTTCCGAGTTAAAATCAACACACGCCGACGCAGACCCATGTAAAAACTACATGCACCGTGAACAAACGTTCATTTCTAAATGCCCCAAGCAAATCGAAGGTATTTTAACACGTATAAGAAGAAATAACATTGCACAAACCCCCAATAAAACGATATAAAACCTAAATTATTTTTTTTGAAAAGCCAGAACGAACATAACATTATGAATTTCCCCAGGCAAGATACAGCAGCCTCTTTTAGGTAAATAAAAATCCCCTATCAATTATTTCAGACAGAAAACGTGTAGTCTTTGGTACTGAGTATCTATCCTGTCAAAAGAGCAGATAAACGATGGGGTCTTACCCCAGCTGGACTACAATTCCCATCAGCCCCCACCAGCGCAGATGTATGGGAGTTGTAGTGCAAAAGATCAAGCTGGGGAAGCCTGAATGGACCTCTCTAACATTTGTCCCACCAGCGTGGAAGTCAGAGAGCTCTGTCCGAAGCTGCTGCAATTCTACATGTTCGCCCGAGGCGAGCAACAGAAATCATGCAAGCGAGTATGAGAAGAGTTCACTCTTCTCATACATTGCAGTCCATGAACATTACATAATGACATTACACACTGCCCAACGAAATGCCCCAAAGGGAAACCTTGACGCAGGACCTGAGAACAAGAGCTCCCTTCCTGTTGTTTCCAGCCACAAGCATTCAAAAACATCTAATAGCCTTCCCCTCCACAAATGTTCCTAATCCATTTCTAAAGCCATCATTGCCTCCTGCGGCAGCGAGTTCCACAGTTCAACAGCGTGCTGGGTGAAGAAGGAGTTCGTTTTATCTGTCCTCCCAACATTCCACAATTCATTCCACAATCGATAAGGGACTCTAGCAATAAAGGAGGCTGCCTGGGAGGTGTGGGAGGTAAAGACAGCAAACTTGCAAAGGGGGGAAACAGGAAGACTAAAGCAACAAGGAGAGAAATTAGAAGAAAAGGAGGAGCAAAAAACTGCTCCAGCTAAGGAAAAGACACTAAGGCAAACAAGAGGGAAGGGGGTGTTGAAAGGAAGCAGCTGATCAGTAAGCGGTCGGGAGGGAGATAAGGGACGCTAGCAATAAAGGAGGCTGCCTGGGAGGGGGAAGGTAAAAGCCCATGGATCCTCAGGATATTTACATTGGGCCACCCCAAATTCACCATCAGATCACATAGCATGTCCATGGCTACAGCCTGCACCAAAAAAAATCACGCATCCACTGTTGCGTGAGGCCACAATGGCGCGAAAATGTGGTTACAAAGCACAGGTCCACAGGGACCCTCAGGATTTTTGCATTGGGCTATCCCAAATTACATGTCAAATCACATGTCTGTGGCCACAGCATCAAGCACAAAAATCATACATCCACTGTTTTGTTCAGAATATTTTTTTTCTTGTTTTCCTCCTCTAAAAACTAGGTGCATCTTATGGAGCGAAAAATACGGTATATTAGTCTTGGCCAAAACAGGTTTTAGCGGACGCCGGACTGCAGTAGAATGGAAATGGTGGCGATTGCAACGAATGCCAGAGGGGATGGAAATCTCTCCCTCTTTAAACACCCCTAAAGGCACAGGAGTTCAGAAATGAACATGACCAGCCTATCACTGAGAAAAGGGTGGGGGCTATTTCTAATCAATGCTTTGCGGGGACCAATAAGGAAGAGTCCCCTTGCAGCAACCTGTTGTGTTTTCTAGGGAAGGACTAGCTATTCTTTCTCTCATCCCGACAGGGCGCCATTCGAACTCACCGCTGCCTGGAGTTCCGGGTGCTGGCTGTACACGGCGAGCTGCCTGAAAGGCACGTTCTGCTCGTTGAAGGAGATGGTCATGGCAAGCAAGGCGTCGTAGCTCCTTTGCCGGCAGAAGGCGGACAGTTCCTGCTCCAAACCAGGACGGCGCATGAAGTCCTGAGTGGAGAGGAGGATCGTGAGAAGAGACGAGGAGGAAGGCAACACAGGCACACCTGAAATGGTTTCTGGCCCCTTCCTGTGCTCACCTGTAGGTTCATGTATACGGCACTGAGCGCAATGGCAGCATTTTCCCCAGAGAGGGCCTTGAGGTCCTTCCTCAGCATCTGGTCTGTGGTGAGTCCTGGGTCATAAAAACATAAGAAGAGCTTTCCTGGATCAGGCCTGCGGTCCATCTACCGTATTTTTCGCTCTATAGGACGCACCCGACCATAGGACGCACCTTGTTTTAGAGGGGGAGAACAAGAAAAAAAAGTCTCCCCCTCTGTGCTCAGCGCCCCTTCAGCGAAGCGGCAGGAGAAACGGAGCCCCTTCCATTTCTCCTCCCGCTTCGCTGAAGGGGCGCTGCGCAGCTCTCCCTCTCTGCTGAAGCCAGGAGAGTCTTGCTCTCCCGGTTTCAGCGAAAGGAACCCAAAGCCTTCGGAGCACAGCGCGAGTTCCCGCTGCGCCCCAAAGGCTTCAGAGATAGCCACCTGAAGCCTTCGAAGTGCAGCAGGAACTCGCGCTGTGCTCTGAAGGCTTTGGGTTCCTTTCGCTGAAGCCAGGAGAGTCAGTGCGCACCGACCCCTCTCGCTTTCCAGGCTTCAGCGAAAGCAACGCGTGGCCTCCGGAGAGCAGAGGGAGCGCTCCCTCTGCACTTCGGAGGCTTTGCCTTGCTTTCGCTGAAGCCAAGGAGCCTGCATTCGCTCCATAGGACGCACACACATTTCGCCTTAATTTGGGTGGGGGGAAAGTGCGTCCTATAGAGCGAAAAATACGGTAGTTCAGCATCCCGTTCCCACAATGGCCAAAAATGCCCCAAGAACCTGGGAATCGAGATTGACTGCCTCTGGACCTGGAGGTTCCATCAGAAGGGCTCTCTACCTGGAGCAGGTCAATGGCCCACTTAGTCCAGCATCCAGTTCTCGCTGGGACCAGCCAGATGGGAAGCCCCTAGGCGGGACCTGAGTTCGAAAGCACTCACCCCACCTGTGATTCCTAAGAAATGGTACAGTCATACCTCATGTTATGTCCGCTTCATGTTACGTTCTTTCAGGTTACGTCCCGCGGCGACCCGGAAGTACCGGAAAGGGTTGCTTCTGGGTTTCGCAGAAGTGCAAAATGACGTCACGCGCATGCGCAGAAGTGGCGAATCGCAACCCGCGCGTGCGCAGACGCGCCACTGCAGGTTGCGCTCTTTTCATGTTGCGAACGGGCCTCTGGAACAGATTCCGTTCGCAACCAGAGGTACAGTAGTGCCTCGCAAGATGAAATTAATCCGTTCCGTGAGTCTCTTCATCTTGTGGTTTTTTCGTCTTGCGAAGCACGGCTATTAGCGGCTTAGCGGCTTGGTGGCTATTAACGGCTTAGCGGCTTTAAGAAAAAGGAAACAAACTCGCAAGAACTCGCAAGACGTTTCGTCTTGCGAAGCAAGCCCATAGGGAAATTCGTCTTGCGGAACGACTCAAAAAACGGAAAACTCTTTCGTCTTGTGCGTTTTTTTGTCTTGCGAGGCATTCGTCTTGCGAGGTACCACTGTACCACTGTACAGTCATACCTCGGGTTTAAGTAGCTTTGGGATGAATATTTTCGGGTTGCGCTCCACGGCAACCCGGAAGTAACGCACTCCGTTACTTTCGGGTTTCGCCACTCGTGAATGTGCAGACGCTCAAAATGATGTCACGCGCATGCGCGGAAGCGGCGAATCGTGACCTGCAGATGCACGGACGTGGGTTGCGTTGGCTTCAGGATGCGAACGGGGCTCTGGAATGGATCCCATTCGCATCCAGAGGTACCACTGTATTCAGAAGCACCTTGCCTCCAGCAGTGGGAGGGAGTTCCAGAGTTTAACTCTGCTCTGGCACAAAGAAGGGCTTCCTTTCACTTGCCCTCAATCTCCCAATATTCAGCTTCAATGGTTGACTCCAAGTTTTAATTTTACAAGACAGGAAGAGAAACCTTTTCCCCTCATTCTCAACCATTCCGGCTCTGCAATATCCTTTAGGAGGCAAGACTAAGGAGGACGGAGGACAGCTCATACCTGAGACATCAAACTTGGCCCTCTGCAGGGCTTCAAAGATGACGCTTCTTGAGGGCAGATCAGGGAACTTCGACTCCAAAAGGGAAGCGTAATGGGTGTCCTTCGGGGTCACTTTGCCGGCTTCAGGGGACATGTTGACACAGTCCAGAACAATCGTACCTGCAGAGTCAAGTAAGAACCAGGATCTAGAGGCGACACACGAGAGTCCAATCCGGAAAGAATCTTTTACGTTTGCAGGTTTGAAAGACGAGAAGGGTGAGAACGGTGGTTCCCAGACTTTGGGGGGCCAACCTCCCATCCTTGGTTCTACCCCCTAAAGGTAAAGGGACCCCTGACCATTAGGTCCAGTCGTGGCCGACTCTGGGGTTGCGGCGCTCATCTCGCTTTATTGGCCGAGGGAGCCAGCGTACAGCTTCCGGGTCATGTGGCCAGCAGGACTAAGCCGCTTCTGGCGAACCAGAGCAGCGCACGGAAATGCTGTTTACCTTCCCGCCGGAGCGGTACCTATTTATCTACTTGCACTTGGGCGTGCTTTCGAACTGCTAGGTTGGCAGGAGCAGGGACCGAGCAACAGGAGCTCACGCCGTCGCAGGGATTTGAACTGCTGACCTTCTGATCGGCAAGTCCTAGGCTCTGTGGTTTAACCCACAGCACCACCCGTGTCCCGGTTCTACCCCCTACCCATCCCTATTAAAAAGCTTTATGCAGAATAGTGGTTTGCACAACCCACTGGAGAGCAACACAACAAAAATGGAAACAGTAACAATCAATTGCACATTTATTCAAAACCCAGTTAGAACTATTCAGTTTAACTTACGCAGCAAAACTGATTGAGTGATGCCAGTTTTTCAAAGTCTGGGAGCCAGTGACACCTCCAGCACCCCCGTGCCGCCCCATTGCTTCTTAGTGACCCTTAGGCAATCCTACTGGCCCCCCAGGGGGTGGAAACACCCACTCTTGGAACCCCTGGGTTAGAAGACAACTGCTCAGAGGTTGTCATTCGCTTGCTGATTTAGTAGCAAGCTACCGAGGCTGAAAGGATTGCTCTCCGAAGAAGAATTCTGTCCAGCTCCAAAGCTGGCTCCCTTAACTAGAACTACAGGTGCGGGAGAAATTTGTCAGAACATCAGAAACATCTGCCGTATATGCAACAGTAGCCACAAGGCTACTGATTGCGAAAAATTGGAAAAGTGGTATTATGCCGACAAAAACAGAGTGTCTTGCCAAATTATTGGAGTATTACAATATGTCCAAAACAATGGGAGAAATTGGAAGGATCTCAAAAGAGAAGATAGACAAGGACTGGAAGGTGTTCAAAGAATATTTGCAAAATCATATCGAAAAACCAGAACTCCTATGAGAATAAACAAGTTCCGCTATAAATACTAAAATATCAAATAATATGGATAACAATGTGTAACAGAAAAAGAAGTAGAAAGTTGGTTTAATAGTGTGTGAAAGAAAGTAAAAGAAATGGAAAGAAATTGCAATTGAGTAGATTGGAAGTCTAGCACAGGGTGGGGTGAGGGAAGGTGGTGGGAAAAGGAAGTACCATACTTTTCGCTCCATAAGACGCACCTGACCATAAGACGCACCTAGTTTTTAGAGGAGGAAAACAAGAAGAAGAAAAATTCTGAATGAAACAGTGGATGTATGATTTTTTGTGGTTCATGCTGTGACCACAGACGTGTGATCTGATGGTGAATTTGGGGTGACCCAATGCAAAAATCCTGAGGATCCATGGGCTTTTACCTCCCACCTCCCAGGCAGCCTCCTCTAGCATCCCTTATCTCTCTTCTGATCCCACTGATCAGCTGTTTCCTTTCAACACCCCCTTCCCTCTTCTTTGCCTTAGTGTAGTATATTTTCCTTAGCTGGAGCAGTTTCTTTGATCCTCCTTTTCTTCTAATTTCTCTCCTTACTGCTTTAGTCTTCCTGTCCCCCCCTCCCCTTTGCAAGTTTGCTGTCTTTACCTCCCCCCCACTCCAGGCAGCCTCCTTTATCTCTAGCGTCCCTTATCTCACTCCCCGATTGCAAACGATCAGCGGCTTTGTTTCAAGACCCACTTCCCTCTTTCAAAAAAAAGAGCATGATGTGCTTTTCGCTGCTGGGCAATTCAACTCCAGGGACCACGCATTCACTCCATAAGACGCACAAACATTTCCCCTAAATTTTTAGGAAGAAAAAAGTGCGTCTTGTCCATTAAACTTTAATTAGTTTAATGTTACGTAAACGTCCAGTGCGCTTCCAACGCCATAAATCTTATCTCAGCAGAGAATTTTGTGCAGCGGTTGAAGAAGGCAGGAGAGTCAGTACCTTTCAATGAAGAATCCTGGAGCAAGCACTTTGGAACTCAGGAAAAAAACTTTATTTACAAAAGAAAAACCCTGGCGATAAAGCACACATGCTTTTATCTCCGGCATAAAGAAAACTTTACTCTAAACTTAACTCATATTAGCAAACACGCCCATGGCCACAAACTGAGTCTGCGAGTCAGGTCGGGGGGGGGGGGAGAAAACACACGGGTGAACTGACTATTTATACAAACTAACTCACATTCCTGGATGCTTAATGACTTCCAGCTGCTCAGTGCTTAGAGCAACTTGTTACCTCTTAACCCTTTAGTACCAACACGTCTTATGGAGCGAAAAATACGGTCTGGGCGGGATTGAATGTGGGTATGTAGGAATATTTTTAAGGATTGTATGAAATGTATGTTTGTTTGTGTATCTGTAATATGTATGTATAAATGTTGAATTATCTTAATAAAAAAAATTTAAATAATAATAAAAAGAACAGAAACCTCTGCCGGCTCAAGCCAATGGCCAAACAGAAGGCGAAAGGAAGATCTGAGCTCTCTCCCCTCCTGCACTTTCCAGCAACAGGTATTCAGAGGCATTGCTGCCCCAGACCATGGAATCCATTGTCAGCCTTCTCTGCCATGAATTTATCCAATCCTCTTTTCAGGAGGGAGCCCCAAAAATCTAGAGGGCGCCATGTTGCCCACCGCTGCTCTGCAGGGCTACGGATTCCCCACCTGCCAGCATTTGCCTGCGGTATTGTTGGTTTTTTAACAAGCAACCACTTCCCCACACGTCGCTGCAAGCCGCTAGTCCTCACCGTGCAAGAGAGCTGCTGTCTGCCTGTCCAAAACCTGCGCCGGGCTCTGCAGGATCCTCTCCGTCACCAGCGTGGCGCACGAACCCACCGGCTCTGCCGTGACTCTGCAGGGAGGGCCCCGATCCCGCTCCAGGGGCCGGTGGTCGATCACCTCAACAACCGCCTCCTCCAGCCCCGCATCCCCACTGCAAAACAGGGGAGACGTAGCAGTGTCAATATACGCACCGCAGCATGAGCAGATACTGAAAGACATTTCAGCTTTGCTCGCTGCGCATCCCGTCCTGAGAACGTGGCTCTCACCGCCTGAGTCAAAGCTGGGGCGCCACTGGGCATGCTTGCAGGTGCACCACTAGGCCAGTAGGGGGAGGTGTTTGCTGAGGGAGGGGCCAGGCCATGTGCGTCCATGTGCTGCAACTGCATCTATCCCCAAACCATAATTGCATGGGTCTGTTGGCCAACTGAGTTGTTCTAAGCGTGGGTGACGCTGTGGTCTAAATCACAGAGCCTAGGGCTTGCCGATCAGAAGGTCGGCGGTTCGAATCCCCGCGATGGGGTGAGCTCCCGTTGCTCGGTCCCTGCTCCTGCCAACCTAGCAGTTCGAAAGCATGCCAAAGTGCAAGTAGATAAATAGGTACCACTCCGGCGGGAAGGTAAACGGCGTTTCCGTGCGCTGCTCTGGTTCGCCAGAAGCGGCTTAGTCCTGCTGGCCACATGACCCGGAAGCTGTACGCCGGCTCCCTCGGCCACTAAAGCGAGATGAGTGCCCAACCCCAGAGTCGGCCACGACTGGACCTAATGGTCCGGGGTCCCTTTACCTTTAAGCATAAGGGCTAGGGGACAGCTGTGGGGTTTCCCTGGCACCCACAAAGCCTCTGAGCTCCCTCACTACCCCCTTGGCCACAAAAATCACACACTGCTGAAGGACAAAGTTGGAAGAGTGACGCTCTTTCTCAATTCCTCCTTCAGCTCTATGTGCTTTTCAAGGCATCCGATTAATTCCACCGGCTCCAGATTTTACCCAGATCCCTTGGGAAAGTGATGTATATGTGTGTGCACGTGCCTACGCGCCCTTTCTCTTTCTGTCTCTTGTGGGGTGCTGATCTGGGCAAAGGGGATGGAGAAGCCACAAAATTGGGGTGCGGTTCAAAAATGCTAATGCACCCACAGTGGCCTTAAAAAGGCTGGCAACCCATAGCTCAAGAGACTCTCCTCTCACAATCAAGTCCTTTGGGTGCTGTAATGGTTCTAGGGGTTGCTTGTGTGTAAATCAATGCCACCCTTGGCTGGTTGCCTGAATGAACCCTTTCTGTCTGGACAGCCACGCGCCCGTGACTGTCTCAATCGCTGGGTGTTTCTTGAACTTCTTCCAGCAAAGAAGCTCTTTGACGCTTAGTCTCCGCCTAGCCTCCCTGCGCGGAAGTCTCCTGCGCAGGGAGGGTGTGGGCATCGGAGGACTCGTGCTCTCCCCACTGGTTCCCGGCGAAGAGTCTTGGAGCCACCTCGCCGATTCCCCCATCTGCCCCCCTTCTCCACTGGTGTTACGCTGATTTCCTTCCCCAGAACATGTGCTGCTTCTCTCCCTCCTGGGACGCTCTCCGGAATCCCTCTGGAGCCCTCCCTCCCCCTCTGGCTCCGATGGCAGTTCCCTGACAGGTGCCCTACCCTCTCCCCTACCTAGACAGCATCTTAAAAAGCAGAGACATCACCTTGCCAACAAAGGTCCGTATAGTTAAAGCTCTGGTTTTCCCAGTCGTGATGTGAGAGCTGGACCATAAAGAAGGCTGATTGCTGAAGAATGGATGCTTTTGAATTATGGTGCTGGAGGAGACTCTTGAGAGTCCCATGGACTGCAAGAAGATCAGACCTCTCCATTCTGAAGGAAATCAGCCCTGAGTGCTCACTGGAAGGACAGATCGTGAAGCTGAGGCTCCAAGACTTTGGCCACCTCATGAGAAGAGAAGACTCCCTGGAAAAGACCCAGATGTTGGGAAAGATGGAGGGCGCAAGGAGAAGGGGACGACGGAGGACGAGGTGGTTGGACAGTGTTCTCGAAGCTTCCAGCATGAGTTTGACCAAACTGCGGGAGGCAGTGGAAGACAGGAGTGCCTGGCGTGCTCTGGTCCAGGGGGTCACGAAGAGGCGGACACGACTAAACGACTGAACAACAACAGCAACAACCCTCTCCACTGACCTTGGCAGGACGTGGTGGTCAACCAGCGTCAGTGAAAGGAGGCCTGCCTGCTTCAGGGTGGCAAGGTCAATCTCATCCCGGAAGATGAGCGAACTCTCCGCGATGCACTGCTCTTTGAGGAGGAAGGTGCTCTCTGTGCGCAGAGGGAATTCTGAGCGGGGGATGTTCAGCACCGGGATGAAGGCTGCCTTCGAGTCCGGGGTGGTCTGTGGGGCACAGGGAACGATACATTAAAATCCAGGTCTCTGTTACACGGATAAAGTTGCTCACGTTACCCAGTCACTGAGTACCAATAAGAGCCTTGTAGATGTCTCTGTGGAATTGGATGGCCTCAAACCCTCATTTTGTGTGTGTGGGGGGGGAATAAGCAGGCTTCTAGTCCTTAAGGATATAAAAAACAGTCCCAAAACTGCATGGGCAAAGCCCGGCATCAGTCATGAAGGTACATAGATCAGGAAGTGTTGGGGTATAAAGCAAGGAGACGAAAGGTATAAAGAAAAGTATTACGAAGAACCTGTGCAAAAGAGGCAATTGAGAAATATTCCAAGATAAGGCATAAACAGGTAATGTAATTTATACACACACACACACACACACACACACACACACACACTGGTACCTCGGGTTAAGAACTTAATTCGTTCTGGAGGTTCATTCTTAACCTGAAACTGGTCTTAACCTGAGGCACCACTTTAGGTAATGGGGCCTCCCACTGCCGCCACAGTGCCACCGTCCAATTTCTGTTCTCATTCTGAAGCAAAGTTCTTAACCCGAGGTACTATTTCTGGGTTAGTGGGGTCTGTAACCTGAAGCATCTGTAACCTGAAGCGTCTGTAACCTGAGGTACCACTGTATTTATATCTTTTGTCTTCTCCCTTATACCTGACCATACTCAATGGTGTTATGGTGGTACCTCGGGTTAAGTACTTAATTCGTTCCAGAGGTCCATTTTTAACCTGAAACTGTTCTTAACTTGAAGCACCACTTTAGCTCATGAGGCCTCCCGCTGCCACCGCGCTGCCAGAGCACGATTTCTGTTCTCATCCTGAAGCAAAGTTCTTAACCCGAGGTACTATTTCTGGGTTAGCGGAGTCTGTAACCTGAAGCGTCTATAACCCGAGGTACCACTGTACAGTATTTACTTTTACTTTTGTTGAATTGCTGGAATACTCTGTTTGTCTTGTTACATGTTCAATAAAATGATTTTTTTTAAAAAAAATATTTTTTTAAAAAAGGAAGAAAGAAAATGTTGAGCGACTGAGGGGCAATGTCCAGTGGCGTAGCGTGGGGGGTGCCAGGGGTGCCGGCCGCACCGGGCGCAACATCTGGGGGCGCGCGCTCGCTGCCTCCGGAGTCGCCGAAGAGCCTCGGGCGCAGGCTGTAGCGGAGCCGCATGTCTCGCGGAACCGGCGAGCCGTGCGCGCGTCCGGGCTGAAGGCGCCCGGCAGGCAGCGGCTCTCAGCGCTCGCCGCGGAGGACGCGCCAGGCAGCCCCTCCTCACAGCCCCGCCTCCGCCGCTGCTGCTGCAGCTGCTGGGCTGTTGCATTTTCCTCGCCTCTCTGCCCCCCTCCTCCTCCGGGCAAGCGGCGTCGTTTGGGCGGCAGCGCCAGCGGCAACTCGCAGGTTAGGGGTTAGGGGGGGGCGCAAATTACTTGCCTTGCCCCGGGTTAGGGGGCGCAAAATACTTGCGTTGCCCCGGGTGCTGACAACTCACGCTACGCCGCTGGCAATGTCCTTCCCTGTTCTCAGTCTTTTCTTACACAATCCACACCAAATCCAGTCCAGAGCACTCTGAGCCCAGAGCAGCCACATGGTGAGGACCTCGCCGGCCCCACGCCAGCCTCGCAGGCAAACGCAGAACTGCGGAACCAACCGTGGAAAGGCAGCAAAAATGGCTCTTCAAAAGGGGCAAAGGGAAATGCTCCAAAGGGTGGAAGCAGATGACCGACCTTTGCAAAGAAGTAAGCGAGGGCCAAAGCAGACACCATGGAGTCCAGGTCGCAGGCCTCGTTCCCCATCACCACATGGACCTCCTGGTTCCTCCGGACGTGATCCTACCAAATAAAAACAAAGAAGAAATTGGGGAGGAAACGTAGAGGTTGAACGACAGCTTTCCCTGGAGCAGGTCCATTCCCAGGTAGGGCTGGGAGAGACTCTTGCCTGAAACCCTGGAGAGATGCTGCCAGTCCGTGCAGACAAGCTTGAGCGAGATGGAAGAAGGGTCCAACTCAAGGCTGCTTCCTACGTCTACACGTTTTGCAAACAGGGACAAACGGGTGGCTTGTGGATCGAGCCCAGGAACGAGAGGCCTGGGTTTACCATTTGCCTGCCAGCGCTCTACTTACGCCCAGAGAAGCCTGTGCAGCCACAGGCCTGCTCCTCGGACGGAAGACGGTTTCTGGAGGACGAGAGCGCCTGTGGATTCGGGGGCAAAGGGGGTTGTTCTTGAGGACCTACAACGAAAGTTGTAGCCTTTCAGCGCTGGGTGCTAGGACAAGGGTCGACCTCCCGTTAGCGAGGGCAGGGTTAAAATCTCCCACTCGGTTGTGAAAACTCAGGGGTTAAGGCCGCATACACAACAGGCATTGAAAACACACACCTTTCAAATGAATTCTGGGAACTGTAGTTTGGTAAGATTCGTGGGCGCTGCGCCTTTGTGAGGAGTGAGCTACAGTTCCCAGGATTATTTTGCCTTACAGTGGTGCCCCGCAAGACGGAAAACTCGCCAGACGAAAGAGTTTTCCATTTTGGAGGTGCTTCGCAAAACGAATCTCCTATGGGCTTGCTTCGCAAGACGAAAATGTCTTGCGAGTTCCTGCGGGGTTTTTTTCCTCCCCCCCCTTTTTCTAAGCTGCTAAGCCGCTTGTCAGCTGATCCGATAAGACGATAAGCCGCTAAAAGCCGCTAATAGCGCTAATCCGCTAATCCGTCAATGGGCTTGCTTCGCAAGACGAAAAAACCGCTAGACGAAGAGAATCACAGAACGGATTCTTTTCGTCTTGCAAAGCACCACTGTAGTTTCTTTCTCTCTCTCTGCCTAGCATATTCCTTCCCTTCCTGCCCCCACCGATAATTTTTAAAAGGGTCACAACTCTGACACGGACACCCCACTATTACGAACGCAAAACCTTTTGCCAATTGTGCAAGCATTATTTTATCGTTTATTATTTACACAGATCTACATTTTTGCATTGCGGTTGCTCCCGGCACCCCAGTGCCCCAGTCTTTGTGTTTTCCTCCTCCTTTCCCATCCTTGTTTTCCTTTCGTGTTACGCCTTTTAAGATGGTCAAATCTGAAGGCGGTCGCTGTCTTGCTTACTGCTCTGGGACGCTTTCCTGCTGAAGAGCAGAGTCTAAAATAAGAGATGGGAATACCACCAACACAAACCAGTCTCTGCCATGAAGCACCTTACACTCTTAAATTAAGGCGGGGAAAGGGGAACAAAATGAAGGGAAGCTCATCCGTGTAGTGTAGGGGTTAGCGTGTCAGACTAGGACCTGGGAGACCAGGGGTCCAATCCCCCCACGCAGCCATGAAGCCAGATGTGAGCCAATATACCATATTTTTTTGCTCTATAAGACTCACTTTCCCCCCCTAAAAATTAAGGGGAAATGTGTGTGCGTCTTATAGAGCGAATGCAGGCCGCGCAGCTATCCCAGAAGCCAGAACAGCAAGAGGGATCGCTGCTTTCGCTGCGCAGCGATCCCTCTTGCTGTTCTGGCTTCTGAGATTCAGAATATTTTTTTTCTTGTTTTCCTCCTCCAAAAACTAGGTGCGTCTTGTGGTCTGGTGCGTCTTATAGAGCGAAAAATATGGTACTATCCCTCTCGGCCTAACCCACTTCACAGTTGTTGTGGGGTTCTGTGCGGAGAGGGAGAACCACGCCAGCCACCTTGTGCTCCTTAATAATAATAAATATAAATAAATTTTATTTATACCCCGCTCTGCCCGGCCAAAGCCGGGCTCAAGGCAGCTAACACCAATAAAATCACAGTAAAAACATAATAGAAGGGGGTGGGCGGGAGAAAAAAACCAATTTAAAAACCTCATTTTAAAGTAGCTGATAAATCCTTGGAGAAAAAGGTGGAATATCAGTGCAATAAATAATAAAAGCAAACGAGGCAATTCGCCTTCTTTATCTTCCGAGGAGACTGTACCACAGTGGAGGCCTATACCATGTACCTTTCCGAATATAAGGTTCGAATCCAATTGCAAGGGGTGACCACAAATACACACAAGGCTGATGTGAGGTGCATTTGGGGTGAGAAGCCGGCAAGCGCTTTGCAGAAGCTTTCCCGGTTTAAGCCCATTTCCCTGGCCGCTGGGGAGTCCTTGAAAGGTTTCTCTCATATGCACAACCTAAGAAGCACCAGGCGCCGTTTCCTGGCTACTGCGAAACGCCACGGCCCATTTGCTAAAGCACTCCAAGAGATAAGGCGGCCCAAGGTAAACCTGATTTCCTCCTGGGAGCAGCCTTGAAAGCGTGAGGCTGTGGCTAGGGTGGGGGCAGAGAAAACAGCCGCAGATGGTCGAGATGCAAAAAGGGAAATTAAAATCGAGGAGGGAGAGAGTGGTTTTTAAAAAAAGAAACCAAACAGGAGAGATAGGCGTCAGCACTTTGTGCAGAACATTGCTCGAGGGCCTTGGAGAAACGGGTGGCCTTTAGAAGAAGATCTCTCTCTCAAAGCACATTAGTCCAGTGTTATTGCAGCCCATATAGGCTGATGTAGAGACATCACCTTGCTGACAAAGGTCTGTATTGTTAAAGCTATGGTTTTCCCAGTACAGTGGTACCTCGGGTTACATACGCTTCATGTTACATACGCATCAGGTTACAGACTCCACTAACCCAGAAATATTACCTCGGGTTAAGAACTTTGCTTCAGGATGAGAAAAGAAATCGTGCTCTGGTGGCACGGTGGCAACAGGAGGCCCCATTAGCTAAAGTGGTTCTTCAGGTTAAGAACAGTTTCAGGCTACGAACGGACCTCCAGAACGAATTAAGTACCGTACTTAACCCAAGGTACCACTGTAGTGATGTATGGAAGTGAGAGCTGGACCATAAAGGCTGATCGCCGAAGAATTGATGCTTTTGAATTATGGTGCTGGAGGAGACTCTTGAGAGTCCCATGGACTGCAAGAAGATCCAACCTCTCCATTCTGAAGGAAACGAGCCCTGAGTGCTCACTGGAAGGACAGATCCTGAAGCTGAGGCTCCAAGACTTTGGCCACCTCATGAGAAGAGAAGACTCCCTGGAAAAGACCCTGATGCTGGGAAAGATGGAGGGCACAAGGAGAAGGGGACGACAGAGGATGAGATGGTGGGACAGTGTTCTCGAAGCGACCAGCATGAGTTTGACCAAACTGCAGGAGGTAGTGGAAGACAGGAGTGCCTGGTGTGCTCTGGTCCAGGGGGTCACGAAGAGGAGGACACGACTAAACGACTAAACAACAACAACAACAACAACAAGTTCAGCATCTTATTTCTCACCATGGCCAATCGGATGCCTCCAAAAAGCCTGAAGGGAGGGTGCGAGGAACACGGCCCTCTCTTTCCCCACGGCTCGCACCCTGAATACAGAGGCACAGTCACCTCAGATCTTGGTGCAGCGGGGTTAGAAACTTAGATATAGAAGCTAGGCGCACAATGGACTAAGGCAGAGGTTTTTAAACTGCAGTTGCCAACCTAGCGCCCAGAAATCTCCACGTACAGTGGACGCTCGGGTTGCGAACATGATCCATGCGGGATGCGCGTTCGCAACCTGCAGCATTCACAACCCACGTCTGCTCACATGCGGGTTGCGATTCGGCGCTTCTGCGCATACGCAAAGCTCAATTTAGCGCTTCTGCGCATGCGCGACTGGCAAAACCCGGAAGTAACCTGTTCCAGTACTTCCGGGTTTTGGTGGTCCGCAACCCAAAAAAATGCAACCTGAAGCGGCTATAATCTGAGGTATGACTGTAGTCGCATTTGGACCCGCGTCAGTAGCAAAAGGCGCCAGGTGAATTTTGAGCCCTGGGGTGCAGCCGTTGTGGTGGATGATGGGTTCAGATACCTAGTGTCTCTTTTCTGTAACTTTTCTGTTGCCCCCACCACGAGAAGAAGAAAAAAGGAAGCATGAAAAGATCACTTGGGTAGTCCTGGTGATTTAATAACACTCTCCACTAACAGGATTAAAAATAGTAGCAACAGCTCTCCGGGTTTTGCAATGCAGTGCTTTGGCCAAGTCATGTTCACAGAGATGCACCCAGAGAATGTGTATCAGTGAAATAAATGCAGGAACTTGGGGCTAAGCAGCTTAAGGTACGCGGGTGGCGCTGGGACGCGGGTAGCACTGTGGGTAAAACCTCAGCGCCTAGGGCTTGCCGATTGCATGGTCGGCGGTTCGAATCCCCGCGGCGGGGTGAGCTCCCGTCTTTCGGTCCCAGCTCCTGCCCACCTAGCAGTTCGGAAGCACGTCAAAGTGCAAGTAGATAAATAGGTACCGCTTTATAGCGGGAAGGTAAACAGTGTTTCAGTGCGCTGCGCTGGTGCTGGCTCGCCAGAGCAGCTTCGTCACGCTGGCCACGTGACCCGGAAGTGTCTCCCGACAGCGCTGGCCCTCGGCCTCTTAAGTGAGATGCGCGCACAACCCTAGAGTCGGACACGGCAGGGGTACCTTTACCTTTACCCAGCTTGTTTTAGATGCCCGTTCTAATTTGTGAGTGTGTTCCATGGCGTTTCTCGCCTGTTCCATGGCGTTTCTTGAACTTGGGTCCCCAGCTGTCGTTGGACTACACCCCCCATCATCCCTGACCACTGGTCCTGCTAGCTAGGGATGATGGGAGCTGTAGTCCAGCAACAGCTGGGGACCCAAGTTCGAGAAATGGAAACACGGCTTTGCAAAAATGTGTGTCTTCAGCATAATGGCAAAAATGTGTCTCTTAGGCAAAACCATTTATTATTACTGAAGCACTGAATATTCTTTTCTGAAGGTTTCTTTTTTTAATTGCAAACTGACATAGAAATGTGGAGAACTGAGCTTAGGATTGGGGGGGAAACGAAAAACTTGAGGGAAACCAAAATCAACCACAGACATATTTTCCCATTAAAAGCAACCTCTCTAGCTAAAGAAAAGGAAGGAAATTTTCATAGACGCAAACTCCCTCTATTAAAGTTTGTCGGGCTAAGGGAGACAGGTCAGGAAATTATTATTATTATTTATTGAATTTATATAAAACGAGGGTGCACTGCAAACAGTGGCAATCAGATATCTGCTGATGGGGCAGGAAGTCTGCTGATTCAGGACACGAGGTGATTTATCACCCTATCTGTGGGTTTGGACAGAGCCTGGTGGCGAAGCGAGAAAGCTCTGCCTCAGCAAACCAGGACGGCGTTTGCTCAAGATTCAGAGAGAGTGCAAAGGGAGGACTTTTCCGCTTAGAGAAAAGGCGACAGAAAGGCGTGAAATAAAAAATTTAAGGTCTTATATATATAGTAAATGTTCCTCAACGTACCAAGCAAACACGTACATAAATATATAAACCACATGTCTGAAGCAGCACAGGAAAACAGCCCTGGAGCCATTTTTACTCCCAAACTGACCAATGATTTCTCCGCAAGGTCAAGGAAAATGGAAAAGCCTCCCCATTGTCTTTTCCTTCACAAATCCTGTCTTAAGGGTATGTCTGTGTATGAATAGGGTGAGCCTGTGACCTGGCTCAGGAACTAAGTATTTATCATTACAAAAGACTGGCCAGGCTCCCCAGGGTATCCAATCAAGTGAGCATTAACAGGTAACTGGCCAGACAGGAAGTAAACAACGCACTCAGATTTCTGTTGTAGACCACCCTTTCTGTGATGTAGGTATGATGCATCTGGGGGGGTGGTCTTACTCTACACCCCTTCTGTGATGTATGTATGATGTTTCTGGAGGTGGTCTTGGACTCCAGGGCTGTCAATTGAAAACGTCTATTTAAGGGCGGGCACACCTTGGTTCTGCGACCTCCTCTTTCCCCTGCATGTGAAGGGGGCACCCTGTTGCAACAGTTCAATAATGATCAGGCTTACGAGCTGCTTTGCTTCTCAATATTCTCTGGTTGGCCTGTTATTTTCTCTGACCGATGGAGAACCTGCAAAGGACTCTTGTGTCCCCCAGAAGGGAATAAGGGCAGATTTACGTTTATTACAGGCAACACAGTAGAAGCTTTGTGAATTAATGCTGGGCATAAAAAGGTAAAGAGACCCCTGACCATTAGGTCCAGTCGTGACCGGCTCTGGGGTTCCGGCGCTCATCTCGCTTTATTGGCCGAGGGAACCGACGTACAATTTCCGGGTCATGTGGCCAGCACACAAGATACACACAATAAACCGTATAGAAGAAGAGTTTGTAAGCACTCAGATGCCACGCTTTGACAATGCGCCCAGCGCAGATGGCTTTTTTCTTACACAAACCAACAAAGGGAGGAGGGGGGGGGATAAATCATTATGGCAACTGCAAATAAAACAGTGATTGTCAAAAGGAAACAGAGGTGCCGCTCACCCTAGATTTCATCCCGGACATGAGCTCCAGGCAATGGTCCCAATCCCAGGTATAATAATATATATTAACCACTGTGGTTATATGACAGGTTTGGAAAAGCACTTTGCTTGTGCTCAGAAACACTCTCATTCTCTCCCCCCTCCAATAGAGCATATTTAGGAAAAGGAAAAAAAGATGGATTCAGCTGCCTAGGATTTTTTCTTCTTTGATTTCCTTGCTGGAAAGATGCTTCCAGGTCTGAACTTTCATGAGACTGTGAATGTAAGAAGAATCCCCAGCAGGACATGGTGGATCCTGCCATTTGTCTTGGGCATCCAGTAATCAATGATAGACTGCCTTTGAAGCTGGAAGTTCCATCTAACTGGATCAATTTTAGATACTGTACCGCCTTTCCATATATCAGGGCAGGCAGTCCTTTTTCAGGCCTAGGGCCACATCCTCTCACTGGGAACCTTCTGGGGGCCAGGAAAAAAGAGAGCGCAGCGATGCACGTGACTCTTCTGTAAATTTGGCTGCCTTCCAGACACAAGTCAAGAAGTTTCTACATGCGCACAGACCTCCATCTGGCAAGCAAGAGGCATGAGCAGAGTTCAAGGACACATTCCAGCCAGGCAGAAACACTCAAGGAAGGGGTGGAGCAGGGCTGGTGAGGGGTGTGGCCTGAGGAGAGTCCCGAGGGCCGGATAGAGAGGCTTGGGGGCCGCATTCATCTGCTTGGCCTGAGGTTCCACATATGCTTAAGGGGTGGGGAGGGTTGCAAGGGTGGCCAGAGACAAAGCCACCAACGGACTGATCCCCCACCAATTTGTCTAATCCCTGTCTGACGAGCAGGCTTAATTGAACCTCAAACGAATCTAGTTTGTCCTCAAACCGGCTTTCAGCAACTTGGTGCCCTCCACTTGTTGCGTGACTCCAACCCCAGCACATCTGGAGGGCACAAGATTGGCGCAGGCCTCCTTAAACAATCCTCTCATTGTTCGTTCCAGAAAAACAAGTTTTATAAACACAAAACAAAACAAAACACCCGTTTCTTATTTTTGGACCCCCTGAGTTTAAATAACAACAAGAACCCTCAGCGCAACAACTTTTTCTTGTTTTCCTTTTCTAACCCCTTCTCGCAATTACTAGGCTGCTTCATGGTGGAGAATCCTAAAACATCTGCCAGCTTTTCGAAAGCCACCGCAGGCCGGTTCAGTCCTTCCTGGAACCGAATCGTCGCTTTGAAGAACGCGGAGCCTCACCTTACCCTTGGGCAAAGAACCGCTCTTTGTCTCAACGGCAAACTCCCTTTGCAGACACGAAAAGTAACTGGAACTGTGCTTAGCAAAGGACCATCCACTTTGGGTTGACTTCTTGTTGTTGGCACCCGTCTGTCTCGAGAGACAATGGAGTGCCCCTCTGGGGGCGCAAAGTCAAACCACTGCATTGGCAGCACTGAAGCGACCTCCCCTGGGCGCAAGCTTGGGCAGCCGGTCTGGAGGTCCTGGGCTGCCCAGATAACAAGACCCTCCTCTCAGCCTTGCTGCTGTGGTCCGAATGAAACTCTAAACAATCACAAGCAATGCGCAGCTAATAATGTTCTAACAAAATATCTGTCACACGTGTTATTTCACAATTCTTAAACAGAAAATATGTAATGGAGTCACAGATAATGAAAATCAATCAATTTTGCATAAACAAAATTAGAGAATGTAATCAATCAGTATCAAAGAGGCAAATACAGTGGACGCTCGGGTTGCAAACGTGATCCGTGCGGGATGCACGTTCACAACCTGAAGCGTTCACAACCCGCAGCGACACATCTGTGCACGTATGGGTTGCAATTTGGCGCTTCTGCGCATGCGCAAAGTGCGATTTAGTGCTTCTGCACATGCGTGACCACCGAAACCCGGAAACAACCCATTCCGGTACTTCTCGGTTTTGCCGGGTGCGTAACCTGAAAAAATGCAACCTGAAGTGGCTGTAACCCGAGGTATGACTGTAATCCTTTCAACAGTCACAATCCTGTAACCGTGCGGTAATGGACGCTCCAAACGTAGAACAGTTTTTCCGGATAACAAACTGTTTCGATAGTAACTCTTCATCAGCTGGTGATGATATAACATATTTTATGTTTAAGAATTGTTGAAATAATACATGTTACAAATACTTTGTTAGAACATTACAGTGGTGCCTCGGAGACGAAAAGAATCCGTTCTGAGATTCTCTTCGTCTAGCGGTTTTTTTGTCTTGCGAAGCAAGCCCATTGACGGATTAGCGCTATTAGCGCTATAAGCGGCTTTTAGCGGCTTATCGGATCAGCTGATAAGCGGCTTAGCGGCTTAGAAAAAGGGGGGGAGGAAAAAAACCCCACAGGAACTCGCAAGACATTTTCGTCTTGCGAAGCAAGCCCATAGGAGATTTGTTTTGCGAAGCACCTCCAAAACGGAAAACTCTTTCGTCTAGCGAGTTTTCCGTCTTGCGAGGCATTCGTCTTGCGGGGCACCACTGTATTAGCCATGTGTTGCCTGTGATTGTTTAGAGTTGTCTATGTTGCAACACAGAGGATTTCCTTTGTTACATATCAGTGGTCCAAAGGAAAGCAGAGCAAGATGTTTGGCACCAGCAGGAACTACTGGAAGGAGGCATAGAAGGCACCATCCAACCATCTTAGGGACCCCACTACAGATTTGTGTAGGATTTACTCCTTAGATACAGCGGTACGTTGGTTCCCAAACGGCTTAGCTGACGAACAATTCGACTCCTGAATGCTGCAAACCCAGGAGTAAGTGTTCCGGTTTGCAAAGGTTTTTCGGAAGCCGAACATCTGTTTCAGCTGTCGGCATTGTTTTCGGGGCCAATCAGAAGATGCACTTTGTTTTCCAAACGTTTTGGAAGTCGAATGGACTTCCGGAACGGATTCCGTTCAACTTCCAATGCACGACTGTGTTGTAAACAAAAATTGCCCTTTTCCCTTATGGGGTATCCAAGAGCCCACATAGAGTCCTTACATAGGTTCCCTATTGGTAGGAGAAAAGAACAGAGGCCAAGCAGAGAATATCGAGACGCAAAGAAGCTAGTAAGCTTGATCTTTATTGATCTGTTGCAACAGGGTGCTCCCCTCACCCGCAGGAGAGAGGAGGGACCCAGAAAAATGGCGCGCAAGGCCTTATAAAGACTTTTGAAATTGCCACCCTATAGATCAAGACCACCCCCAGAAACATCATACATACATCACAGAAGGGGTGTAACCTAAGACCACCCCTCAGATACATCATATCTACATCACAGAAAAGGCGGTCTAAAACAGAAATTTGAATGTTGTTCATCTCCTGTCTGGCAGGTTACCTGATTGGATTGCCTGGGTAGCCTGGCCAGTCTTTTGTAATGATAAATACTTAGTTCCTGAGCCAGGTCACAGGCTCACACCTTATTCATATCTTAAATGTGCCCTGAAGACAAGATTTGTGAAGAAAGAGACAATGGGGAGGTTTCCCACTTTGACCTTGCAGAGAAAACATTTGCTCGGTTTAGGAATCAAAATGGTTCCAGGTCGGTCTTCCTGTGCTGATCTATGTACATGCTTGGTTGGTACGCTTGTGAACATTACCATATATCTAAGACCATAAAATTCCTATCACAGCTGTACAGACATATACAGTGGTGCCTCGCAAGACGAAAAGAATCCGTTCTGTGAGTCTCTTCGTCTAGCAGTTTTTTTGTCTTGCAAAGCAAGCCCATTGACGGATTAGCAGATTAGCGCTATTAGCGTCTTATCGGATCAGCTGATAAGCGGCTTAGCGGCTTAGAAAAAGGGCGGGGAGGGGGGGAAACCCGCAGGAATTCGCAAGACATTTTCGTCTTGCGAAGCAAACCCATAGGAGATTTGTTTTGCGAAGCACCTCCAAAACGGAAAACTCTTTCGTCTAGCGAGTTTTCCGTCTTGCGAGGCATTCGTCTTGCGGGGCACCACTGTATGTACCCGCTGTCCAAAAGACCTCCGTAGCTCAGGGGTCCAGAGTGCGTGCTGACAGTCCCAGGCTCAACCCCACATTGGCATAACCCTGGAGAGCTGCTGCTGCTGCTGCCAGTCAGTGCGGAAAAACAGGGTTGCCATATTTTGAAGAGCAAAACATGGACACAAAAGAGGACTATGGATCGCTATGACGACTCTACCCAAGAAAAAGATATATACATATCAGATATAGACATAGCTCAACAACTTTGGGCCAAATAATAATAAGGTCAACGTTTTCACTTTTTGAAATATAGCAACCCTATTAAGTAATATAATAATAGGGAAAATGTATATGCACACAAATATGGAGGGGAAGGCATGTATGTATGTATGTATGTATGGCTTTTTAGGACCCACCTTGTTGCTGTAATTTTAAGCTGTTTCAAACAGTTTTTAATATTGTGTTTCAATTGTTGGGCAGGCAATAAATTGTAATAGTAATCTATTTCTCTCATATATATGTATGTAGGTGTGTGTGTGTGTATATATATATATATAAAGTGGTACCTCGGGTTAAGTACTTAATTGGTTTTGGAGGTCCGTTCTTAACCTGAAACTGTTCTTAACCTGAAGCAACACTTTAGCTAATGGGGCCTCCTGCTGCCGCTGCGCCGCCAGAGCACGATTTCTGTTCTTATCCTGAAGCAAAGTTCTTAACCTGAAGCATTATTTCTGGGTTAGCGGAGTCTGTAACCTGAAGGGTATGTAACCCGAGGTACCACTGTGTGTGTTTGTATATTATATACACACACACACACACACACAGTGTGTATATACAGTGTGTGTGTGTGTGTGTGTGTGTATGTGTATAGACACACACACATATATATACATATATACACACACATACACACACATATATATATATACACACTATATATATATATACAGATATGATGCTGTACACACACACACACACACACACTCATATCCATCCTATTTACAGCTCCGCACCCAGATACACTTCCCTGCCCCGGGTGACACAATTTCCTCTCACGAGAGCGTCCCTTTTAAAAGCAGCCTATATACTTCTACTTCTATATATGGCGAGGCGGGTACCTGAAGGGCGGCTCTGCGGCCTCCCAGGAAGCTCTCCATGTCCGAGGCGGAGCTGGCGGAGGGGGAGGAGGCCGCCTGGCGGAACCCGCGAGAGGGAAGGAGGAGGAGGAGGACGGGAAGGGTTGCTGCTCCTCCTCCTCCTCCTCTCTTCTTTCTCCCGCCGCGGCCTGCTCCCCCTCCCCCGCCAAGCAGGCGCCTTCGCCGGGAGGGAAAACAAATCGAGGGCGGGGATCGCCGCGGGGCCTACATGTGGGCCAATCGTGTCGTGCTTGTGCAACCCAGTCAGATGGGCGGGGTACTAACAACAACAACAACAACAACAACAACAACAACATCGTTATTATTTATTACTATTTTATTTTAGAGCAAAAGGACTAGCAAGCGACCGAGCGTCTTTTTGGGTAGTTAAGCGAGCGTCATTCCCTCAGGGTGTTTTTTTTTAAAGGGGCGGGACACGTCGACCGCGCAGGGGCGCAGGCTGATCCTGACAGGCAGAGCGACGCATCAGTCAGAGCAGGGTGCGCACGCGCAGAAGAGCACTTGTGCTCTCTTCCGCCCCGCCTCTGCGCCGACAGTTGCTCGTACTTACTACAGGCGGCAGGGCCAGCGTGGCGTAGGGGCCGCGCCGTCGGCGGAAGTGACGAAATCGGGAAAGCGAGAGAGAGGGGCAGCCGCCATCCCGCCAGTCGCGGGTTCGAGTCCCACCGCCGACATTTCTGAACCACTGTGGGGTTGCATAATACCAAAAGCTCTTCTAAGTTTAGACCCGTTGAAATGGGTCCGATTAATAGACCTCGCTTAGACGCAATTCATTTCAATGGGTCTACTCGTTGGGAGTGCTAGCCCCCATTGAATTCAATGGGTCGTGAAACGTCTGAGTAAACGTGAATATTCGGGGCTGGGCTATATCAGCTCAAGCCAGTTGTAGTAGCTGACAATGCCCTGCTCAGCGTATGCCCATTTAAATTGATGGCACACCCATTGTTTTCCGTGGGTCTAGTCTTGAGTAGCACTTAGTTGCATACAGTATAACCCAATGGGGGGGTGTTGCAGCGCAACCGGGGGATGTTGCGGCGCACCCCATGCATACCCTTATTTCTAGGAGTGCGTTGTAGGAACGTGATCCTAGCACAGTTTACCTGAGAGCAAACCTACTTCTAGGGACGCGGGTGGCGCTGTGGGTTAAACCACAGAGCCTAGGACTTGCCGATCAGAAGGTCGGCAGTTCAAATCCCTGCGACGGAGTGAGCTCCCGTTGCTCGGCCCCTGCTCCTGCCAACCTAGCAATTTGAAAGCATGCCAGTGCAAGTAGATAAATAGGCGGGAAGGTAAACGGCGTTTCCATGCGCTGCTCTGGTTCGCCAGAAGCGGCTTAGTCCTGCTGGCTACATGACTCGGAAGCTGTACGCCGGCTCCCTCGGCCAGTAAAGCGAGATGAACGCCGCAACCCCAGAGTCGGTCACGACTGGACCTAATGGTCAGGGGTCCCTTTACCTTTACCTTTAAACCTACTTCTGGTTGCTCTGCAGGGCTGCAGCACACACACACAGTGAACACAGTGGGACTTAATTCAGAGTAAACATAAATAGGAAAGAGCTATCAGCTCACTTGGGGGGTGTCAGGGTAGGACAAAATGGAGAACCATGTCTGGAGGACAGGCAGGAAATAAATGTTGGTAAATGCAAGAAGTCCTTCCAGTACACTCCTGTGTGCATTTACCCCGAAGTAAAGTCCACTGAGAAGTACCTGGGAGTCAGGAAATGTGGTTTACTGGAGAAAAAAATCCCATTGAACTCAGTGGGATTTGCCTGTATGTATATTTCAGTGCTTACATGAGGCGGCAAATCCAGCAGCATATATTCTGAAGGCAATGGCACTAGCCTCTGAATAAACATAAATAAATCTGGGCTGCCCCGAACTTCCAGCTCTGCCCCTTTAAGACTCCAAACACCCTCCTTCAGAGCTGGCCTTTTGGATTCTAGAACAGAAGGGCTTTCAAATTTCCACAAACAGTAGCATCTCTTTGCCCAGAGAGTGGGTGGGTAATATTTTGTAACGAGAAAAAGGAAGGACGACGGGGAAGGCAGCAGGTACCGAATTAAATCTTTCTGGCATCTCATCCTTTCAAATAAAAAAAATAATGTTTTTCCCACAATATGTATTTCAGATGTGACACAATTTGGAAACAAAGAGTATTTGACATGGGGTAGAGCTTTCCCCTATCTCAGCAAGCTTCTGAGCCAAGTGAGGTGTGAGAAAGATAGAAAGAAATTCCTTGGGCGAGAGATCTGAAGCACATACACAGATGGGGAGTTCATCCATTGTGCCTCTGCATGATGTTTACCCAAGCAGTCTGCTCCGGAAGTGAGTCATTGTGACCATGCCCCTTTATGGGGCAAAATTTGTCCAGTAATTCCTGCAGAGCATACAAGTCTTCAAGGAGGGTGCCTGTCGCCCCTCTCTGTGTGTGTCTCTGCCTCTTTCCTTCTTTCCATCCAACCTCCCACAGGAAAATGAGTCCTCGTGGTCTGTACAGCTCGATTCAATTGCTGTGGGATCGCAGGAGGAATTTCCCTGTTGCCCTTCTGAATGAGTCACTGCCTCCACGCCCCCAAAAGCAAACCTTTCTCTCCCCTTGCAGTCTCCCCTTTGTGAGAGCAAAGTAACGCCTCCCATTTTAATTCGGAAAATAAGCGCTAAAAAGGTAAAGGGTAAAGGGACCCTTGACCATTAGGTCCAGTCGTGGCCGACTCTGGGGTTGCGGCGCTCATCTCACTTTATTGGCCAAGGGAGCCGGCGTACAGCTTCTGGGTCATGTGGCCAGCAGGACTAAGCCGCTTCTGGCGAACCAGAGCAGCACACGGAAACGCCGTTTACCTTCCCGCCGGAGTGGTACCTATTTATCTACTTGCACTTTGACGTGCTTTCGAACTGCTAGGTTGGCAGGAGCAGGGACCGAGCAACAGGAGCTCACCCCGTTGCGGGGATTCAAACCACCGACCTTCTGATCGGCACCACCCGCTATCAGACCTTAAAAAAAAAAAGCTGTCAGCAGCTTTGGAAAACACTGCCCTTTTGTTATCTGACCCTAATTCCTCTCCCTTTTTCCGGACCCATTGCACAAAACCCCTCCAGTGCTGTAAAACCTCCGCCCCAATAGATGTCTCTGTGGGGAGGAGAGAAGGTAAACAAGCCGGTGCAAAGTGACTCTCCTTTTTCTCCGCCAGGTCTCCTCTCTTCTGCACATTTGGGGAGAGAAAAAAGAAGGGAAGGAAGAGGAGAGGGAGAAACTTCGGAAGGATCCAAAAAGGGAGGAAGATTTGCAGAGAGAGAGAGAGAGAGAGAGAGGCCTTGGGATGAAAGCCAAAGGAAAGGTGAGCCAAGAGTCCCTTGTCGCTCCACATTTTGCCTCCTGCATTTGGATCTGCTTGATTCGGATCAGGGGGTGTTTACATTAGGATCCAGGAGCGGAGAAGCAGCCAGCCAGCCCCCCCTTGACCCACAGCCCCACTTTCTCGCCTTCTGCACCCGTCACTTTTTCTTGCAAAGCTTTCCCTAATAATATTTTGCCAGCCTTCCCAAAAAAAAACCCCGTCCTTTCCCCCCTTGTCTTGGACCCTGGCCGGCTGTCCTGGTTGGGTAAGGCAGACAGGACACGACCCGGTGCTACGCCACACAAAGACCCCCCCCCACCCGTCCCGGTCCTGGGTGCGAGTTCCTTTGCAAGATGGGTGTGTCCAGACTGGCAGGTTTGGCTTGCACAGCCCCAGACTCTTTAACCGGCTGTTAGCACACGCTCCTTGCCCTTAAGATCATTTCCATTTACAGTATTTAATTTGTTAAGCTGTCTAACTGGCTTGGTGGGCAGTGCTTTGCATTCACAAAGTCCTGGGTTCTGTTCCTGGTGGGCCTGAGAGAGTCCCGCTCTCTCAAACCCCGGAGAGCTGCTACCAGTCGGTGTAGGCAACACTGAACTAAATGGAGCAATTGCTGGCTTGGTAATAAGGAAGCTTCCCTGTGTTCCTATTCAGCCGGCTCTTTATTCGGAATCATGAGGACTAGAATCTTAAGGTTACTCATAATAATAATAATAATAATAATAATAATAATAATTTATTTATACCCCGCCCATCTGACTGGGTTTCCCCAGCCACTCTGGGCGGCTTCCAACAGAATATTAAAATGCAATAACCTATTAAACATTAAAAACTTCCCTAAACAGGGCTGCCTTCAGATGTCTTCTAAAAGTTTGGTAGTTGTTCTTCTCTTTGACATTTGGTGGGAGGGCCTTCCACAGGGAGGGTGCCACTACCAAGAAGGCCCTCTGCCTGGTTCCAAGGTCCAGTCCCCATTGGATTCGAACCAGGGGCAACCTAGTCCTAGCCTAACACTAACCATTTCACTGCACTGCCATTTAGCCCTAGAAATGTATTTTTATCTGTTTATCTGATTTCTATCCCGTGTTTGCTCCCAAAGGAGCCTGCAAAGCGTAATCAATGAAACAATATATAATTAAAGCGCTACAAAATGTAAAGTGGCTAAAGTAAAAATAACAACAATAATATTCAGAATTGAAACGTTGAAGGAGTGAGGAGAGTGCGCAGCCCATAGGTAACCAAGGTTAGCTTGCTGCTGCTTCTTTCCTCCTCCCTCCTCCTCCCTTTTTCCTTGTGTGCCGTGTCTTGCTACCAATCTTTGTAAGCCGCTCAGCTAAAGGGTGGGGGTTAAAATGAATAAATTTTGAGGGAACTGGGTGGGGTGGGGTGGAGAGTTATATGTTGCACCTCCAGCTGAAGGTGGATTTGCACCGATCCTGCTCTCCCCTTCACCTCCCTCCTGGGTTGTTTGAAACCCAGGTCCCAGCCGTTGCCTGGATCCAACCAGGCTGCAGAGCTAAGCTGTTTCCCCACCCCCAACCCCACCCTTAGGACCGGCTTGGCGGCTTCCCGCTTGCGAAAACACCCCACAACCACCACCCCAAAGCTATGCGACAACCACGGCAACTGAGGGTTCAGCTGACTGACGGCTGGCCATTCCCCTCCCTGATCGGGAGGGGAGCAGCTGGCTCTGCCCTCCCCAATTTACCTAGATCCCCGGCTTTCATCTAAAAAGACAGAGAGCTATAGCAGATCCATGCATTTAAAGTCCATTCATCTCCCATCTGAAGCATGTGACTTCCCCAAGGAATCCTGGGAAGTGTAGTTTCCAACCTCATCAAGCTCCAGCTCCCAGGATTCTTTGGGGGGAGCCATTCTGTGCTTTCCATTTATGGGCCAGAAAGGAAATATGGTTCTGTCCAATCGGGAGAGGAAAGAACGCTTCCAGCTGAGGGTGGTGGGGCCTCGGAGCGTAATATGGCCCTTGGGACCTCTCCCTGTGGCCCCCGGGGGCACACCCCTCGCCTGCCTCGCTTTGCACCCTCCCAGAGTGCTTTCTCCTGCTGTAAATACGTCATTCCACCCTGATCGTGCCTTTTACATGTTTGGATGGAGGAGAGAGAGAGAGATTATGTATGGAAGCCAGCCTACTGTCCAAAGGTACTCATGGCTCCACCCACTTTTACCTGTGGCCCCGCCCACCCCCGCATGCGGCCCCTGAAAGCCTGCCTGGAAGGGAATTCCACCCTTGGTTGGTCTGGAAAAGACCCACCCCGATTTCAGTCCTTGGAAGTGAAAACAGACATGGCTTTTAAATGAAATTCTTCCGTGGAAGCGAGGTGAATCATAGAATCATAGAATCCTAGAGTTGGAAGAGACCACAAGGGCCATCGAGTCCAACCCCCTGCCAAGCAGGAAACACCATCAGAGCACTCCTGACATATGGTTGTCAAGCCTCTGCTTAAAGACCTCCAAAGTAGGAGACTCCACCACACTCCTTGGCAGCAAATTCCACTGTCAAACAGCTCTTACTGTCAGGAAGTTCTTCCTAATGTTTAGGTGGAATCTTCTTTCTTGTAGTTTGGATCCATTGCTCCGTGTCCACTTCTCTGGAGCAGCAGAAAACAACCTTTCTCCCTCCTCTATGTGACATCCTTTTCTATATTTGAACATGGCTATCATATCACCCCTTAACCTCCTCTTCTCCAGGCTAAACATGCCCAGCTCCCTTAGCCGTTCCTCATAAGGCATCGTTTCCAGGCCTTGGACCATTTTGGTTGCCCTCCTCTGGACACGTTCCAGTTTGTCAGTGTCCTTCTTGAACTGTGGTGCCCAGAACTGGACACAGGTGAAGGTGTGTCCAGGTGGAAAAATCCAGGTGTTTCTCTTACCACCCTCTTCCCTTCTTTTTTTTATTGCCAGGATCCTGCTGCCCAGCTGATTTAAAACCCCTCTGGCTGAGCCGCTCTCTCTGCAAAGGCAAGCTGTCAACAACCCGCCAAACTCGCTCTAGAGACAGAGCAGCGTGTGAGCTGTGGTTGGCGGCGAGGAGAGAAAGTCAATATGCTGGGATGCCTCAGAGCGGAAGGAGAAACTCAGATCAGATGAAAATAAGATAGGGGACTGTTTGCGGTTGCCCAACCTCAAGGACAGCAAAAGGAGGGCGAAGGTTTGGAGCCGGTGGGGCAGAGTCCGTCCTAAAGGGAATAACAACACACCCAAATAACCTTCGTCTTCTACATTTGTCTTTGCTTTTTTTAAAAAAAAAATAACTTTTTTAAAAAGGAAAAAACCAAACCGTCCGTGCAGCAAAATCTTTGCATTTTTATCCTATTTTTAACCAGTTTATGGAAATTTACTTCTTTTAATTTCATATATATATAGGCGTGGGTTTCTTTGCTTTTTTAAAAAGATTTTTTTTGTACAAAATAAGGGAGATTTTTCTTTTTCATTTTTTAAAAAAAGGATCTTGAAAGATAATAATCCTTTGCGGATCTGGAAGCGGAGAGATTGAGAGGCGGCCGGCGATTGTGTTTCCTGGGTGTTAAATAATTAAATTTTTAAAGCCGAGCTGGAGAGGAGGTGGCGGAATTGATTTCTCTGTGGCCCCCACCAGAAGCAGAAAACGCAAGGGAAAAACCAGCCTGGGGGAAAAACATCGGTTTCTATTCTCATTTTTATTTCCGCCTCGTGTTTTCTCAGCAGTGCCTGACAGACCCCGAAAACAGCAGACCCCAAATTGTCATTGTGTCCCCCACTTTTAAGGTCTTTTACGGTAGCCTTTGAAAACGGGAAAGGCGACGCCGAGCGAGATCCGGTTGAGAAACAGAGGATAAATTGAAATAGGAATCTTTTCCCACCCGCTTTTTAAAAAAGTGTTAACATTTTCTACCACTTGGGAGTAGAAGGCAGGGCAGCGAGGGTAGAGGAATTGTACCTAGCAAACGCTGCATTTTGTCGAGGCGACTAGAAGTTTGCGAATCGCTTATTGATCCGGGGAAAGGGAGAGAGGTGAGTTTCTCCTGCCAAACGCCCGAATCCGTTTTCCTCTTGAGACGCCCGAATCCGTTTTCCTCTTGAGACGCAGAATCGGAAAGCACATTCAAACTTCAGCAGAAAGCGAGAAGGAAGCCTGTCATTTAGGACTCGATCCGACAGCCAGCCCGTTGGCTCATCCGCGGTGGATGCTTGGGTTTTTATAAGGAAGGCGGCAGTAGGGGCAGCGCCAAATGGAGCCCGAATTATCTGCAGAACCGTCAGCGAAGGGGGAGAATGTGCTGGCCGAACCCCAAACCACCGAGGCCTCCCCGGAGGAGCGAGGCGTAGAGGACGTTGGTGCCATGTGTGGCAAGGTGCCCGCCGCAGACGGGCAAGACCAGGAGGAGGCGCCGAAGGCCCCGGCCTGCGAGGAAACCCCCCCAGGTGCCGGGAAGGGAGGCGAAGGGCCGGAACCCAAATCTCTGGAGTCTGCGGAGGCTGGAAAGCCAGATTCCAAAGAGCGTCCGGGAGAGGAGGAACTGCTGGCGGGCACTGCCTCTCTGCCAAGTGTCTCTGACCTGGCTGATGTGCCCCCCGTCGCTGCCGAGCAACCCGGGGAGGCGGCCCCCGAGCCCCGGTCTTCTCCCGCCAGCCACCCCCAGCCCCCCGACTTCTACTGCGTCAAATGGATCAGCTGGAAAGGGGAA
Source organism: Podarcis vaucheri (assembly GCF_965113315.1). Classification (NCBI taxonomy): domain Eukaryota; kingdom Metazoa; phylum Chordata; class Lepidosauria; order Squamata; family Lacertidae; genus Podarcis; species Podarcis vaucheri. The sequence continues at coordinate 3,801,754 of NC_138754.1, read as the reverse complement.
AGGACGCCCGTCATCACGCAGAGCGAGAACGGGCCCTGCCCGCTGCTGGCCATCATGAACATCCTTTTCTTGCAGTGGAAGGTGAGTAGAGCTTCCAGGGTCAGGGGCAGTCTACCCCCGAAGGCATAAACTCATCTCTAATTCTGTAACAAATTATTGTATTCGATGAAGGTCCTGTGTGAGTGTCTGGAGGCGGTTGGAGGATGGATGGCGGCTAACAGATTGAGGTTGAATCCTGACAAGACAGAAGTACTGTTTTGGGGGACGGGGTGGGGAGGATGTGGGGGACTCCCTGGTCCTGAATGGGATACCTGTGCCCCTGAAGGACCAGGTGCGCAGCCTGGGAGTCATTTGGACTCACAGCTCTCCATGGAGGCGCACGTCAATTCTGTGTCCAGGGCAGCTGTTTACCAGCTCCATCTGGTACACAGGATGAGACCCTCCCTGCCTGCAGACTGCCTCGCCAGAGTGGTGCATGCTCTGGTTATCTCCTACTGGACTACTGCAATGCGCTCTACATGGGGCTCCCTTTGAAGGTGACCTGGAAACTGCAATTAATCCAGAATGTGGCAGCTAGACTGGTGACTGGGAGCGGCCACTGAGACCGCATAACACCGGTCCTGAAAGATCTTCATTGGCTCCCAGTACGTTTCCGAGCACAATTCAAAGTGTTGGTGCTGACCTTTAAAGCCCTAAACGGCCTCGGTCCTGTATACCTGAAGGAGCGTCTCCACCCCCATCGTTCTGCCCGGACACTGAGGTCTAGCTCCAAGGGCCTTCTGGCGGTTCCCTCACTGTGAGAAGTGAAGCTACAGGGAACCAGACACAGGGCCTTCTCGGTAGTGGGCCCCCGCCCTGTGGAACGCCCTCCCTTCAGATGTGAAGGAAATAAGCCGCTATCTTCTCTTTAAAAGACATCTGAAGGCAGCCCTGTTTAGGGAAGTTTTTAATATTTAATGCTGTATTGTTTTTAACACTCGATTGGGAGCTGCCCAGAGTGGCGGGGGGAACTCAGCCAGATGGGCGGGGAATGAATAAATAAATAAATATTACATATCCTTTTGAATTTGAGTTTGTAATCTCTACTTGAGTTTTCAATCCTTGTCAGAATACATACTTTTGAATGGATTGGTTTTTGTTACAATTTACTTGATTTGCGAGCAGGGACCACTCCCACTACTGAAACTTATACTGGCCTGAGTTCTTGGTGTGCTTTTTTCTTGGTAAAGGTAAAGGGACCCCTGACCATTAGGTCCAGTCGTGACCGACTCTGGGGTTGCAGCGCTCATCTCGCTTTATTGGCCGAGGGAGCCGGCGTACAGCTTCCGGGTCATGTGGCCAGCAGGACTAAGCCGCTTCTGGTGAACCAGAGCAGCGCATGGAAACGCCGTTTACCTTCCCGCCAGAGCGGTACCTATTTATCTACTTGCACTTTGACGTGCTTTCGAACTGCTAGGTTGGCAGGAGCAAGGACCGAGCAACGGGAGCTCACCCCGTGGCAGGGATTCGAACCGCCGACCTTCCGATCGCCAAGTCCTAGGCTCTGTGGTTTAACCCAAGGGCCACCCGCGTCCCCTTTTTTCTTGGTATATACCCCCGAATTTGGGCATTTGGAGGGAGGAGGGGGCGCACACGGGGCAAGATGGGCTGATCCTCTTGGCAAAATGGCCTTCATCCTCCCGAATCGTTTCTCTCTCTTTTTCTCTCTTCCTCCCTTTCAGGTGAAACTGCCTCCCCAGAAGGAAGTGATCACTTCCGACGAGCTGATGGCTCACCTCGGTAAGTGGCAGGATGAGGCCGCCATCGTTTTCACATTTCCCGAGGGCTGGGGTTGTTTTTTTTTGGAGGGGGGGGCGTTCTGGGTACTAGACAAAGGGCCACCTAATTCCCCCACCCCTGTGAAGCTGCCTTTGTACAGAGCGAGATCATTTGGTACAGGGGCGAAGAAACCTGTTTTTCGTTTTCGTTTTTGCTCAAGGGCCGTTTTCCGCTTCCGGGCCAGGTTCAGGGGCCACATACTGCTGGTGGGCGGGGCCAGAGGCCAAAGTGGGCGGAGCAACAAAGGCATTTGCTTACCTCAACCAGAGCCAGGGCCTTTTCAGCACTGGCTCCCGCCTGGTGGAACGCTCTGTCTCCTGAGACCAGGGCCCTGCGGGATCTGATTTCTTTCCACAGAGCCTGTAAGACAGAGTGGTTCCGCCTGGCCTTTGGCTTGGAATCAACTTGATCCCCTTCCCCTCCTTTCCTTTTTCCTTTCTCCTTCTGTGATGGAACTCCTATTTGGGGACTTCCCTGGCTTTTTTCTGGCCCGTGTAGGACCAATCTGGATAGTTAGCCTTGGTGAAGACTTGACGTTTTCTTTTTTTTATAAGATATTTATTAAAGTTTCACAAATTATATAAACAAACACAACAATACAAACAAGCACAAACAAGAAAAAGAAACAAGTATAATTTCAAAACCTTATTTTCTTAAAACATACTTCACCGACCTCCCCATACCCCCCCTTTCTGCATTCCAATTTCAAACATTTAGTTCAGCAAATCCTCACCCTTAATTTTATCTAATTGTTAACCTTTCTTTTCTTTTAACTTAATCTTTACAACTGTAATCCACTTACTTTCTAAAGCCGCATCATTTTAACACTCATTAATTTTACAATGTTTCTTAAGATAGTTCTTAAATTTCTTCCAATCTTCTTCCGCCTTCTCTTTTCCCTGGTCTCGGATTCTGCCAGTCATTTCTGCCAATCCCATATAGTCTATCACCTTCATCTGCCATTCTTCCAAGGTGGGTAGCTCTTGTGTCTTCCAAGAAGACATGACATTTTCATCCCCCCCAAAGTTTTGTATTTGAGTTTCCACTGAAATGAGGCTGCATTTTAATGTTGCACTGTATTTTAATCTTGTTTTTAAGTTTTATTTCAATCAATTTGTTTTTATATTGGGTGTTAGCCGCCCTGAGCTCGGTCTTGGCTGAGGAGGGTGGGGTATAAATAAAATTTATTATTATTATTATTATTATTATTATTATTATTATTATTATTATTATTACCTTTGCATAGTCAGCTTTCTTCTCTATGCAGGCTTGTATTCAAGCACGCTACAGATCTGCCAGAAGGGACGGGCTTAAGTTAGCCCTGTCTTTTAATCGCAGCGGGTCTGATCCGCATTGGACGAGCATTGGACGCAACCCTGGGCAGGCGAAAGGAAGGACTTCTTCCCAAAACGTGTAGCTAAACAGTGGAACTCCCTGCCACTGGAGGCAGTCTATCTAGATTCCTAGGTTACCGGAGGCATTTTTGAGCACTTTGACAACAGGAGGCTGGACTAGGTGGGGCCCCTTTGGCCTGATCCAGCGACGGCGCCCTTCTTACGTTCTTTTTCCCAAAAAATTTTTTTATTAGTTTTCACAATATTATAAACAAACAAACAAACACACAAGACAAACAAGCATAAATCATAGCCTTATTGAAAATTACAGTTATTTACTTTGTTAAGTGACTTCCTCGCTTGTCATTGCATGTCTTTTTAACGGTTTTCCAAATCCCAATTTTTATGAAATTTAACTTAAACATTCACATCCTTAGATCTTCACCTTATGGAATTAAACATATTAATTCATCACTTAACATAAATAAAATCCTAGGCCCATTAAGTATCTGCAAGCTATTTTCAGTTAGTTTAACTTAACAAATTTAACTAAATAATCATTAAATTTATTCCACTCTTCCTGATACTCCTCCTCCTCCTGGTCGCAGACTCTTCCAGTTAGGTTGGCTAGCTCTGAAAAATCCATCATCTTCATCTGCCATTCTTCTATTGTTGGTAATTCTTGGGTTTCCCACTTTTTAGCTAACAAAATACGGGCAGCAGTTGTGGCATACAAAAATAACGTAACATCTTTCTTGGGCAATTCCAAACCTGTTATTCCAAGAAGAAAGGCGTCTGGTTTCTTTATAAATGTATATTTCAACATTTTTTTCAATTCATTATAAATCTTTTCCCAGAAGTCTTTCACCTTGGGGCAGGTCCACCACATATGATAAAAGGTTCCTTCCTTTTCTTTACATTTCCAACATATATTGTCACAATTATGATATATCTTTGCTAATTTCATACGTTCTTAATGAAAAGGGTCTATTTTCTCTCTATGTCAGGTGACTGCATCCTGTCCATCAAGCCCCAAAAACAGTCGGAAGCCCTCCAGCTCAACTTTCAGCAAGTGAGTTCCTTTCTTTCTCCCCCTCCTCTCATTCTCTCTCTCTCTCCCCCTTTGGGCTCCCCCCAAGGCACTTGGCAGGTCTCTGTTTATTGTAATAACCTGCTGAGAACTTCCACAATCTGCCCTGTGCCCAAAGCTCCCGCTGCAGAGAATACGTGCGCATTGAAACCAAACAATGGCACACCAAGAAGCAACTTGCGCTTAACCGCGTACCGTCGTAAAAACTGCAGGCTAAGGGAGCCGCCAGTTTGCCCCAGCAGCCAGCAGCGGCCTTTGCTCTCCCTTCGGAGAATGAGAACGGGATACCAAGGGAGCTGAGTGCTAGCTCAGACCCAGCAGGGCTCCTCTTTGGCGGTAAGGAGTGGAACCTCCATGGGAAGGAGCAGCCTACCTCTAAAAACTGCATTCAGAGGATACTGCAGTATGTCTGCCCTCGCTGCGGACAGTTGTCCCGCAGGTCGTTGCCAAAAGGAGAATGCTGAGTTCCTCGTGGCCTGATCCAGCGAGGGCACAATCCCTTACAAGTAATACTATAACACCGGTCTTGAAAGACCTACACTGGCTTCCAGTAGGTTTCTGAGCACAATTCAGAGTGTTGGTGCTGACCTTGAAAGCCCTAAACGGCCTTGGTACAGTTTACCTGAAGGAGCATCTCCACCCCCATCATTCTGCCCGGACACTGAGGTCCAGCTCCGAGGGCCTTCTGGCAGTTCCCTCCCTGTGAGAAGCCAAGTTACAGGGAACCAGGCAGAGGGCCTTCTCGGTGGTGGCACCCACCCTGTGGAACACCCTCCCACCAGATGTCAAAGAGAAAAATAACTACCAGACTTTTAGAAGACATCTGAAGGCAGCCCTGTTTAGGGAAGCTTTTAATGTTTAATAGGTTACAGTGGTACCCCGCAAGACGAACGCCTCGCAAGACGGAAAACCCGCTAGACGAAAGGGTTTTCCGTTTTGGAGGCGCTTCGCAAAACGAATTTCCCTATGGGCTTGCTTCGCAAGACGAAAGCCCATAGGGAAATCTCCGGGGACCTCTTTTAAATGCTAGCGGTGGGGAGCAAAGCCTTTCCCCCCCCCTCCGGCCTTCAGAAGAGGTCCAGGAAGGCTGGCGGGGGCCGAAAGGCTTTGCTCCCCAGCGCCAGCATTTTAAAAGCAGTCCGGGATAGCAGGGAAGCGCTTCCTGCTATCCCGGACGGCTTTTGAAGGCAGGAGAGTCTCCGCCAGCAGCGGCATCGCTGCCGCTGCTGGCGGAGAGATCCGCGAAGCCTGGGCGCGCTGCGCGCAGGCTTCTGCATGCCGGCAAGTCTCCGCCAGCAGCGGCATCGCTGCCGCTGCTGGCGGAGAGATCCGCGAAGCCTGGGCGCGCTGCGCGCAGGCTTCGACATGCCGGCAAGTCTCCGCCAGCAGCGGCATCGCTGCCGCTGCTGGCGGAGAGATCCGCGAAGCCTGGGCGCGCTGCGCGCAGGCTTCTGCATGCCGGCAAGTCTCCGCCAGCAGCGGCATCGCTGCCGCTGCTGGCGGAGAGATCCGCGAAGCCTGGGCGCGCTGCGCGCAGGCTTCGACATGCCGGCAAGTCTCCGCCAGCAGCGGCAGCGCTGCCGCTGCTGGCGGAAAGGTCCGGGAAGCCTGGGCCAGACAGCTTTTGAAGGCAGGCGGGGGGAGCAAAGACTTTCCGGGAAGCCTGGGCCGGACCTCTTCTGAAGGCTGGCGGGGGGCAAAAGTCTTTGTCCCCCCTGCCTGCCTTCCCAGGGGCTTTTAAATCGCCCCGACAGCGGAGTCCTCCGCTGTCCGGGGCGATTTTAAAATGCCGCCCGCCAGCATTTTAAGATCGCCCCGGACTGCGGAGAAGTCCTCCGCTGTCCCAGGGTTTTTTAAAATGCTGGGGGTGGGAAGAAAAGCCCTTGTCCCCCCCCCCAGCCTTCAGAGGAGGTCCGGGGACAGACTGTCCCCGGACCTGGTCTGAAGGCGGTTTCCCTAGGAACGCATTAATTGATTTTCAATGCATTCCTATGGGAAACCGTGCATCGCAAGACGAAAAACTCGCAAGAAGAAAAAACTTGCGGAACGAATTACCGTATTTTTCGCTCTATAACACGCATCTGACCATAACACGCATGTAGTTTTTAGAGGAGGAAAACGAGGAAAAAATATTCTAAATGAAACAGTGGATGTATGATTTTTATGGTTCATGCTGTGGCCACAGACATGTGATCTGACAGTGAGTTTGGGGTAGCCCAATGCAAAAATCCTGGGGATCCATGTGGATCCGTGCTTTGTAACCACGTTTTAAGTGGGGAGGGAAGGAAAAGAACTCAAGGGACAAGGAGGTTTTCCGCGGGGAGGAGGGAGGGAAAGAGCACTGTTGCTTTAAAGGTATACTTAAGGTATTTGCCCTGTGCCTGGGTTTTTTTCCATTTAACAGTTTGCAGCCTTTTCCTTCCGCTCCTTGTTTTGAGGCAGAATAGATTTGAGCAAGCGAGGAGGACTTGGATTCCAGGGGATTCGCCATTAGTGCTCCTCCTTGCAGCCTGAATGATAAGCAGCCACCAGCAGCAATAGAATAGAGCACAAAAAAGCGGTAGGGGCACTAGGACCCAGACAATGCTCAAATCTATCCTGCCTGAAAACAAGCTGCTCCGTCCCAGCCGATCAGCTGAGACTCGGGGGATTTGCGAAGTTTTCCCCTCTCCCTCATGCCCTCCCCAGCCTTTTTTTTTACTTCCTGGTTTTCACTGCGTGGCTCAGAGCTCGAGGTTGGTTTTATTTTGCTGCTGGTTGCTTAAATTTTATCTTTCCTGCCGTCTCTCTGCAGCCTCGTTGCTCTGTTTAGAGAGCGCGCAGACCTTTGCTAGCATCTGTCCCTCCTCCCGTGTAAGCGGCTGCTGCCGGCTTTGCTGCTATCGCTCTCCTTCCCTCCCTCCTTCCTGGCTCCAGGTCGCTTTAAAGAAAGCAAAGTGAGAGCCTCGTAGAGCGTGTAAGTGGCTCCCGCTTTGCCTGACTGACGGCAGCCATGGCTCTGATCCGTGCATTCGCTCCTTAACACGCACAGGCATTTCCCCTTACTTTCTCGGAGCAAAAAAGTGCGTGTTTTGGAGCGAAATTTACGGTAATTTCGTCTTGCAAGGCACCACTGTATTGTATTTTAGTGTTCTGTTGGAAGCCGCCCAGATGGGTGGGATAGAAATAAATAATAATAAATAATAATAATAATAATAATAATAATAATAATAATAATTATCTCTGATTAACTCATTTGTTTATTGATGGCGTTTCTGCCCCAGCTTTCCCCCCAAGTAGCTCAAGGTGGTGGCACACATGGTTTTCCCCTTCATTTAATCCCCACAACGACCCTGAGAGACACAGCGGCCCTGTGGGTGGATTCGAACCCTGGTCTCCCAGAGTTGAGGTTCCTTATCCCTCCCTCCCAAAAAATGCAGGCTTTCCCAGCTAGACTTTGTTCTGTCCCCCAATTTCAAAATTAACCAGCATGCCCTTCTTCCTCTCCTGCCGCGGACAGAACGTCAACGACGCCATGACGGTTCTGCCCAAACTCTCCACGGGGCTGGATGTCAACGTGAGGTTCACGGGAGTCGCCGATTTCGAGTACACCCCTGAGTGCATCGTCTTCGACCTTCTCAACATGCCTCTCTATCACGGCTGGTTGGTGGACCCGCAGGTGAGATGCTTAATCCTATCTTCTTTCCGCACGCCATCGCTTCCTAGGAGCTGAGCTTGTGAGTCATCAGCGTCTTGGATGCCGCCAAAGGCGTCTTTGTGAGTTCGCGAGCCAAATCTCTCCAGTCTGAGAAGCGTAAATGGCACCTGCCGTTCAGCCAGTGCCGGTTCTACGTACAGTCATACCTCATGTTTGCTTCATGTTACATTTTTTCAGGTTGCGTCCCGCGGCGACCCGGAAGCACCAGAAAGGGTTACTTCCGGGTTTCGCCGCTTGCGCACGTGCAGACGCGCAAAATGATGTCGTGCGCGTGCACAGAAGCGGCGAATCGCAACCCGCGCGTGCGCAGAGGCGCTGCTGCAGGTTGCGTTCCTTTCATGTTGTGAACAGGTTTCCGGAACGGATCCCGTTCACAACCAGAGGTACCACTGCATAAGCTAAACAAGCTATAGCTTAGTGCCCCATTCTCTTGGGGCCCCCCAAAAAAAATCAAAGGAAAAAAACATTTCCAAAATACAAGATATAAAACAAATAAAATAAAACACACATACAGCAACAGTGTTTTGTGCTGTGTAGGCTCCTGTTTGTTATGTGCAAATGGCTTTAGATACCTATTAGGCCCATAAATTGCCATATAGCATATTTGTTGTTGTTGTTGTTTAGTCGTTTAGTCGTGTCCGACTCTTTGTGACCCCCTGGACCAGAGCACGCCAGGCCCTCCTGTCTTCCACTGCCTCCCACAGTTTGGTCAAACTCATGCTGGTAGCTTCGAAGACACTATCCAACCATCTCGTCCACTGTCGTCCCCTTCTCCTTGCGCCCTCCATCTTTCCCAACATCAGGGTCTTTTCCAGCGAGTCTTCTCTTCTCATGAGGTGGCCAAAGTCTTGGAGCCTCAGCTTCAGGATCTGTCCTTCCAGTGAGCACTCAGGGCTGATTTCCTTCAGAATGGAGAGGTTGGATCTTCTTGCAGTCCATGGGACTCTCAAGAGTCTCCTCCAGCACCAGAATTCAAAAGCATCCATTCTTCGGCGATCAGCCTTCTTTATGGTCCAGCTCTCACTTCCATACATCACATATAGCATATATTCAACACAAAAAACAGCAACCATTTGTTGTTGACAAAGGACAGCTGGACATATAAAGGGCCCCATTGCCTTCAGTAGCTGAGGGCTTCATTAAACCTGAAGCCGGCCCTGCGTTCAGCCATCCCCAGCTGTTGGGATATTGAATTGCAATCCGCTTTTTTAATTGAAATTTTAAAAATAAGAATTGAAATTTAAAAATTTTAAATTCTAAACTGGGGTGTCCTGTGAAAACCACCCACCCAGATGTTTGTTGAACTACAACTTCCCTCAACTCCAACCATTGGCCAGGTGGGCTGGAGCTGATGGGAAATTGAGTCCCGCACGACCTCAGGCCCCCATTCCTGACCTAACTCTAAGATAATGAGAACAATGCAAAGTCTTCCCAACACCACCACTGTCAGTTCCACTGGAGCCCAGTGGGCTTCATACATTTTTTTATTCCGTTTATTTATCTCATTCTTCCTCTCCCTGCAAAAAATATATACCGTATTTTTCGCCCTATAGGGCGCACCGGCCCATAGGGCGCACTTATTTTGGGGGGGGGTAAAGAAAAAAAGATTTATTCCCCCCCCCAAGCCCCAAAGAGCAAAGAAGCCATGACAGCGAGCGGGATGGATCCCGCTAGCTGTCCTAGCTTCGTTTTTAGCCTCGGGGCTGGGGGGTCCGGGAGCGAAGGCGAGGTTGCACTCAACCTCGCCATCGCTCCCAGAGCTTGCGGGGCTGGGGGCAGGGGAAGCCCGAGCTTCCCCAGACCCCAGACCCCAGAACAGGCTGTTGCTCGCAAGGCTTGCAGACATCTGCGCAAAGCACGGGGCGCGCTCCGGAGTGCACCCCGTGCTTTGGGCTGCAGGCTGCTGCCCGCAAGCCTTGGGAGCCCGGTGGGCACTACCGCAGGCTCCCCAGGCTTGCGGATAGCTTCCCAAAGCCTGGAGAGCAAGAGGGGTTGGTGCGCACTGACCCCTCTCACTCTCCAGGCTTCAGCGAAAGTCTGCATTCGCCCCATAGGACACACACACATTTCCCCTTCATTTTTGGAGGGGGAAAAGTGCGTCCTATAGGGCGGAAAATACGGTCTATATTGTGGGTTCGCTGCATGATCCTTCTCTGTCCTCACAACAACCTTGCAAGGTTAGGCTGAGGGGTGGGTGTGGGGAAATTGACCTTAGGCCACTCTGGGAGTTTGGTGGCCGAACTGGGATTTGAACCTGCCTCTTGGCCGTTGACACCCCTTGCGCCGTGGACGCCCAGACTCCAGCTCACAACCTGTTTCTGCACACTCCAGATACCAGAGGTGGCCCAGGCCGTCAGCAAGCTGACCTACAACCAGTTGGTGGAGAAGATCATCACCTGCAAACACTCAAGCGACCCTAATCTGGTGACGGAAGGTGAGGCCTGTCTGCCTGGGCTCATTCACACAGTCAAGGTCCGGGGTAACTGGTACCTGGAGGTGGGGTTGTCGTCAGCCCAGGGGTGGAGGCCATTAAGTAAGATCTGATTTGTGCTCGCTTCGGCACATGTACTAAAATTGGAACGATACAGAGAAGATTAGCATGGCCCCTGCGCAAGGAAAAATAAAATAAGATCTGGTTTACGGAGGCTAGCAGCAGGGCCTGCTTGGTGGTAGTTTCACGCTTGCAGAAACTTGCTTTCCAAGCCTCATCTCTCATGGTTTTTACCTCAGGAGACCTCTCTGCTTCAGCAAAGGCCTTTTAACCATCTTTGAGCCATTAGACACCTATTTTGAACAACCGTTACATGTATGTACAGTGGAACCTCAGTTGTCGAACATAATCCATTCCGGAAGACCGTTCGACTTCCAAAGCGTTTGACAACCGAGGCGAAATTGCCAGGCAGCAAAATCCATTGAAAAAGTGGAGGAACACACTGCGGAAGCCGTTTGACTTCTGAGGCACCTTTGAAAACGGAAGCATTCACCTCCGGGTCATTGGCGTTCAAAAGCCAAAACATTTGACTTCTGAAGCGTTCGACAACCAAGGTTCCACTGTATATTTCTTGTATCATTTACAACCATTGAAATTTTGAATTCTTTTAAACCGTACCTACGGGATCGCCTCTCCTGGTCTGCCCCGCGGAGAACCTTAAGGTCCACAAATGACAACATTTTGGAGGTCCCAGGTCGCAAAATGGTTAGATTGGTCTCAACTAGGGCCAGGGCCTTTTCAGTACTGGCCCCGACTTGGTGGAACGCTCTGTCCCAAGAGACTAGGGCCCTGAGGGACTTGACATCTTTCTTCAGGGCCTGCAAGACAGAGCTGTTCTGCCTGGCCTTTGGTGTGGACTCAGTCTGACCCTTATGTTTCCCTCTCCTTATGGTCTTGATTTATTGGCTACTTTTAAAATGAGGCTGCATTTTACATCGCATTTTAACCTGTATGTTAAATTGGTCCTGTCCCCCCCCCCCCCATTATGTTTTCTACTGGAATTTTATTGGTGTTAGCCGCCCTGAACCCGGCTCTGGCTGGGGAGGGTGAGGTTATTATTATTATTATTATTATTATTATTATTATTATGTGGTTGTTGTCCCACGCTGAAGACACACCTCTTTGAAACTTGAGATACATGTATTGTTATGGCTCTGGGTGATGGGGTCAGTCTGGATGACACCTGTGGTTCCCTTCAAAACCTGTGGTCTTGCGGATAGGAGCCTAGAATCTATAGGAGGAAGCTTGCTTACCATTTGCATTTTGAAAAAGCAAGCTCTGTTGCCACAGAGACCAATGGGTGGGCCTTCCCTACTTCACCTGGCTGAATGTCGCATTATCCTGGGATGGAGAACAGTAGGGCCAGGTGGGGCTGTCAGTGTGTGGGTTTGGTGGGAGCTGGAGATACCGAGGCTTGTCTCGCTCTGTGCTGGATAATAATAATAATAATAATAATAATAATAATAATAATAATAATAATAATAATAATTTATTTAAACCCTGGCCATCTGGCTGGGTTTCCCCAGCCACTCCGGGCGGCTTCCAACAAAATATTAAAATACAATAGTCTGTCAAACATTAAAAGCTTCCCTAAAGAGGGCTGCCTTCAGATGTCTTCTAAAAGTTTGGTTGTTGTTTTTCTCTTTGACATCTGGTGGGAGGGCGTTCCACAGGGCGGGCGCCACCACCGAGAAGGCCCTCTGCCTGGTTCCCTGTAACTTGGCTTCTCACAGGGAGGGAACCACCAGAAGGCCCTCGGCGCTGGACCTCAGTGTCCAGGCTGGACGATGGGGGTGGAGACGCTCCTTCAGGTCTACTGGACCTTTGAGGCCGTTTAGAGCTTTAAAAGTCAGCACCAACACCATGAATTGTCCTCGGAAACGTCCTGGGAGCCAATGCAGGTCTTTCAAGACAGGTGTTATATGGTCTCGGCGGCCACTCCCAGTCACCAGTCTAGCTGCCGCATTCTGGATTAGTTGTAGTTTCCGGGTCACCTTCAAAGGTAGCCCCACGTAGAGCGCATGGCAGTAGTCCAAGCGGGAGATAACCAGAGCATGCACCACTCTGGCAAGACAGTCTGCAGGCAGGTAGGGTCTCAGCCTGCGTACCAGATGGAGCTTGTAAACAGCTGCCCTGGATACAGAATTAACCTGTGCTTCCATGGAGAGCTGTGAGTCCAGAATGACTCCCAGGCTGCGCACCTGGTCCTTCAGTTGCCCCATTCAGAACCAGGGAATCCTCCACTCCCGCCCGCCTCCTGTCCCCCCAAAACAGTACTTCTGTCTTGTCAGGATTCAACCTCAATCTGTTAGGATGCCAAAACTGTGCTTTGGAGACCTCCCTGGGAGACCTCATGGGGTGTTAGTGCTGCAAGCCCCTCCATCCTATCTTTGCGGTGCAAAATAAAACTACGTATCCTAGGGACACCACCATCTCCTTTGAGCACTCAGAGATTTGGCTGCAGGCAGCAGCGTATCATTCAGGCCGGACCCTATTATTTTAAACAGCTTTTCATGCTGCGTTCTAAAAGGTTGCGGCCCACCCTGGGTCCTTAGGGCGAAGGCCGAGTAAGGAATTGAAAGAACTGTGGATCCAATTCATCATCAGAGTCGATCGCCATCATACTTTGCCTGCCTTTCACCTCGTCTTTGCTTCTTCTGCTCCCTGTTCCACCGCAACGCCCCCTGCCCCTCGCAGGCCTGATAGCAGAGCAGTTCTTGGAGTCCACGGCCTCTCAGCTGACCTACCACGGCCTCTGTGAGCTGACGTCCACGGTCAAGGAAGGCGAGCTGAGCGTCTTCTTCAGGAACAACCACTTCAGCACCATGATCAAGCACAAGGTACCCGCCTCGCAGGGCTGTTGTTTTTTAAGAAAGGTGGGCGATGTCCGGGACTGGGCAGGGGAGGAGCAATGGTGGAGACGGCCTCCCCATCCGGACCCTTCCAGGGAGCAGGAAAAGGAAGACAATATAGCTTTGCAACAGGGGTTTGAGGGAGGTTGCAGCTCAGAGGCAGATGAGGGGGGAAGCTAGGAAATCGTGGGACAACCAGAACAACACCCTATTGGCTATTTGCAGATTAGTTGCAGAAAACTTGCTGGGGAGACCACACATTGCAAGGAACACAAACTAACTTTAGCTAGGCTTTAATAACAAAAGCAAAAACTTCTTTTACACTAAATATATCAGCAAGCATGACCCATCCACCAGGGTACTGAGAGAGCTAGTTGCTGCTCTTTATATACTATACCCAATTGCTGACACAGCTTAATTAACGCAACTTAGCAGCACCTGCTATACTGCTTCACAGCTGTAAAACTAGGTCACGTTATTTGCTCTGGCCCTTAAAGACATACACATCTTGTGGAACAATAATGAACCTTCGAATTTAAAGAGACCATTCAACTGTGTGGAGAATCAGAACTTACAGGGTTAAATAGTTCTGTGTGACGTCTCACATTCTGAGGCGTGGTTATGTTCACATACGGGAATCTTTCTCTGTGTGTGAGTTCTCTTTTGTTTTTGGCTGAGAGACGAAAGGATGCCTGCTCTCTCGCCGGGCTGATTTATGATGTTTACTTTCTCATTAAAGACTGTTGGAGATTAGCAAGAAGTCTGCTTTCGTTCTGATTTATTACCCACACACGGCAACAGTTTCTCCCGCTGCTGAACTCTGCTAGGACTATGCTAAGAGAGCAAAAGAGAGATCAGCACAGAAGCGCAGTGGCGCAGCAGAAACGTGCCGGACGCCATCTTATCTTCACATCAACAAACCCAGCTGACACTCTGTCATTAGAAAGCATTCCAGACCCTCCATCTCCCAGAACCCGGCGAGCCTTAAAAGTAGGAGAGCAAAGAGCTTAAAGACAGAGGGCGCTTGTCAGCACCCGTAGAAGTGACGAAGGAGGAAGTGGGAGAGACGAGGGGTGGGGATTCATTCAGGACAACGCCATTATCCAAGAGGACTGGGAAGTTCAGTAGCCTCTCTCTGTGATTAGAGCCCAAGAAGGAAGTAGGTGCTCGCAAGTGGTGGTGTTTTTAAATAGTTGTACGCAGGTGGCACTGTGGGTTAAACCACAGAGCCTAGGGCTTGCCGATCTGAAGGTCGGCGGTTCGAATCCCCGCGACGGGGTGAGCTCCCGTTGCTCGGTCCCTGCTCCTGCCAACCTAGCAGTTCGAAAGCACACCAGTGCAAGTAGATAAATAGGTACCACTCCGGCGGGAAGGTAAACGGCGTTTCCTTGCGCTGCTCTGGTTTGCCAGAAGCGGCTTAGTCCTGCTGGCCACATGACCCGGAAGCTGTACGCCGGCTCCCTCGGCCAGTAAAGCGAGATGAGTGTGCAACCCCAGAGTCGGCCACGACTGGGCCTAATGGTCAGGGGGCCCTTTACCTTTACTTATGCTGATTTACCGCCACCCTGCCTCCGAATTAACCAGAGCCTGTTTGTTTTCTCTCCTCGCTCCCTCTCCAGAGCCACTTGTACCTCCTGGTGACCGACCAGGGCTTCCTCCACGAGGAGCAGGTCGCCTGGGAGAGCCTGCACAACGTGGACGGGGACAGCTGCTTCTGCGACGCAGAGTTCCACCTCAGCCACGCCCTGGGCAAGGAGGCAGCAGGCGGTTCCCCACAAGAGCAGCACCTCAACCAGAGACAGGTGGACCAGGTGAGAGCAGGGGCCAGCGAGGCAAGACCATGCGGGGCATAAGGGCTGCCCCGGTTCACCCAATCAGTTGAGAGGGGAGGCTTTTTAGCCAATGGTAAGCAACCTTCTCGGGACACGGGTAGCGCTGTGGGTTAAACCACAGAGCCTAGGACTTACCAATTAGAAGGTCGGTGGTTCAAATCCCCACGACGGGGTGAGCTCCCGTTGCTCGGTCCCTGCTCCTGCCAACCTAGCAGTTCGAAAGCACGTCAAAGTGCAAGTAGATAAATAGGTACCACTCCGGCGGGAAGGTGAACGGCGTTTCTGTTCGCTGCTCTGGTTCGCCAGAAGTGGCTTAGTCCTGCTGGCCACATGACCCGGAAGCTGTACGCCGGCTCCCTCGGCCAGGAAAGCGAGATGAGAGCCGCAACCTCAGAGTCGGCCATGACTGGACCTAATGGTCAGGGGTCCCTTTACCTTTACCTTTTAAGCAACCTTCTCACCCTCCGTGCTGATTGGAGCCAATCAGAGCGAAAGGAGCCGATCCGGCCACTGAGGACGGGCTCAGAGGGTCCCTCTGGCTAACGGGGAGAAAGAGGAGTTGTTCTGCGTGTTCCCAAGCTGAGCATTTAGGAGCACTGAAAACGCAATGCTTCCGTTTCAAGAGAACGGTGGCCGGGTTCTGCTGCGTGCAAATGTAATAATAATAATAAGGTCCTGAAACACTCCACATCCTATGTATATACAAAGGAAATAGTTCCTTCTTTTTCTTTACATTTCCAACATTTATTACTTATTTTATACATTTTTAGCTAATTTTACAGGTGCAATATACTACAGTGGTGCCTCGCAAGACGAAAAGAATTCGTTCCACGAGTCTTTTCGTCTTGCGACGTTTTTCGTCGTGCGAAGCACGGTCCGTCACAACTGCACCTCTTCAAGCGGCTTTAAAAAAAAAAGCGCAAGACGTTTTCGTCTTGCGAAGCAAGCCCATAGGGAAATTCGTCTAGCGAAGCAACGCAAAAACGGAAAACCCTTTCGTCTAGCGAGTTTTTCGTCTTGTGAGGCATTCGTCTTGCGGGGCACCACTGTACCTATACACCATTTTCATCACATTTTCTTTCAGAGCATTGCATGCAGTAAATTTTAATCCTTCCTTCCATAGTTTCCCCCAATCTTTTAACTATATATTATACCCAAAATCTTTGGCGTGTTGCGAATAAAATAAAATTAAGATGGAAGAAGAAAATGAAACCAGAGGGTAAGAATTCGAAGGAGGTGTGTGTGTGCCATGCTCTGAGTTCACATCCACCAACTCTTTCTCTCTCCTTCCTTCCTTCCTTCCTCCATAGGACTACATGATCGCCTTGTCTCTGCAACAGCAGCAAGGGGGACCCGCGCTCAGCGACTTAGAGCTCGCCCAGCAGCTGCAGCAGGAGGAATATCAGCAGCAGCAGCAGCCGCCGCCGCCGGCCGCAGCCCCCCCTGCACAGGTAATGTCCCCCCACCCCCCAACTCCCCCAACCCCTGTGTATGCAGCATGGCCAGCGGTCAGGGGTAGAGTTAGGTAGACCCCAGCATCCTCTGCAGGGCCATAGGCCTGCCATAAACAGCTCTTATTACAGACCACCAGCTGATTATGATAAGAGCTGCTATTTAAGAACAGGTGCCTGGGTTTCTGGAGAGGGTGTTAATAATAATAATAATAATAATTTATTATTTGTACACCGCCCATCTGGCTGAGTTTCCCAGGGGTCTGCAACCTTTAAGACAAAAAGAGCCACTTGGACCCGTTTCCGAAGAAAAAACAACAACTGGGAGCCGCAAAACCATTGCAACATTTAAAACAAATATATCTCCGGAGCCACGATCTGACAGCGGGCGGGAAGGTGACGTCGAGACGGTGCGTGACTAACGCACGCAGCGCCCCCATGCGACGTCACAGCCAGTACAGCGCCCGCCACAGTGATGAGTGTCGGGGCGCACAATGCGCCTCCTCCCCTCGCTAGTATCCGCCCTGGAGCCGCAGCAAATATGTAAAAGAGCCACATGCGGCTCTGGAGCCGCGGGTTGCAGACCCCTGCCCCAGACACTCTGGGCGGCTTCCAACAAAGATTAAAAATACATTAGAATGTCACACATTAAAAACTTCCCTGAACAGGGCTGCCTTCAGATGTCTTCTAAAGGACAGATAGTTGTTTATTTCCTTGACATCTGATGGGAGGCTGTTCCACAGGCATAGCTGTCAACGTTTCCCTTTTTTTAAGGGAAATTCCCTTATTCCGAATAGGATTCTTCGCAAGAAAAAAGTTGACAGCTATGTCCATAGGGCGGGCGCCACTACCGAGAAGGCCCTCTGCCTGGTTCCCTGTAACCTCACTTCTCGCAGGGAGGGAACCGCCAGAAGGCCCTTGGCGCTGGACTTCCATGTCCAGGCTGAATGATGGGGGTGGAGACGCTCCTTCAGGTATACTGGTCTCCACCCCCATCGTTCTGGCTGGACACTGAGGTCCAGTGCCGAGGGCCTTCTGGCGGGTCCCTCCCTGCGAGAAACCAAGTTACAGGGAACCAGGCAGAGGACCTTCTCGGTGGTGGCGCCTGCCCTGTGGAACACCCTTCCACCAGATGTCAAAGAGAAAAACAACTACTAGACTTTTGGAAGACATCTGAAGGCAGCCCTGTTTAAGGAAGCTTTTAATGTTTAATAGACTATTGTATTTTAATATTCTGTTGGAAGCTGCCCAGAATGGCTGTGGAAGCCCAGCCAGATGGGTAGGGTATAAATAAATTATTATTATTATTATTATTGGTATAACACACCCATCAATAGCCTTCTCCTTCTCCTAATAATAATAATTTATTTTTTGTATTCCAAAGACCAAAAATACACTAAGATGTCACACATTAAAAACTTCCCATGTCCAATCCTCTTTTAAAACCATCCAGATTGGCTGCCTCATGTGGAAGTGAGTTCCACAGTTTAACAGCAGCAACAAGGGCTTTGTCTTCGCTGAATCTCCCAGCCTCCCTTGTGTGTGTCCCTACTGATATCCGGTATCGCGAGAGAGGGAGGAAAAGTGCCGACAAAATCTCCATTCCTTAACTCGCACCACTTTCTCCTCTTCCCTTCCTTTTAGGGGAGGACTCCTCCGCCCTCCCGCCCCTCCGGAGACCGCAGGACGCGCCAGAAGCAGGATTCGGACTGCGTCGTCCTGTAACGCCAAGCCGCGGGGGGCCCGGAGCACCCGTTTCCCAGCCGACCGAAGTCTGCCGCGGAGAAGAACCCTCTTCTTCTATACGCCTCTTGTTCCGTTTTTTAAAAAAGACTGCTGTTTTTAAAAAGTCTCCCCCTTCTGGGGCTGAAACCAAAATTAAAAGGGAAAAAAAGAGAGAAACTAACCTTTGGGGTGGCGAAAACCCCGGCAAACTCGTCTTCTCCAGAGTCTTTATCTTCTCCTCTCCCCACCCCACAAGTAAGGAGGGGGCCCTGTCTATCCTTCAATGGGAATTGATAAGAGAGCAGTTTGGTTGCTGGTGCAGTTGATTGGAAATGACCTTCCCAGTCCAGGCAGAGAAGCAAGCCAGACTTTCCTTCTACAGCTCCCTTTGTGGACTCCAACTCCCATCATCCCTTGCTGTCAGCCCTGCTGGCTTCTGGGAGTTGGAGTCCAGCTCCCATCATCCCTTGCTGTCAGCCCTGCTGGCTTCTGGGAGTTGGAGTCCAGCTCCCATCATCCCTTGCTGTCAGCCCTGCTGGCTTCTGGGAGTTGGAGACCAACAACATCTGTGTCGTCGTCCCCCCTAGGGGCTGGGGCTGATGGGAGCTGGAGTCCTGAGAGGAGCAGGATGTGTTAATAATAATAATAATGCCACTCTTTGAGGCTCCCAACAGAATATTAAAAACACAATAAAACATCAAGCAGTCAAAACTTCCCTAAACGGGGCTGCCTTCAGATGTCTTCTAAAAGTCAGGTAGTTGTTTATTTCCTTGACATCTGATGGGAAGGTGTTCCACAGGGCAGGTGCCACCACTGAGAAGGCCCTCTGCCTGGTTCCCTGTAATCTCACTTCTCGCAGGGTGGGAACCGCCAGAAGGCCCTCGGAGCTGGACCTCAGTGTCCAGGCTGGATGATGGGGGTGGACACCAGGTATAGTGGGCCGAGGCCGTTTAGGGCAGGCATAGGCAAACTCAGCCCTCCAGCTGTTTTGGGACTACAACTCCCATCATCCCTAGCTAACAGGACCAGTGGTCAGGGATGATGGGAGTTGTAGTCCCCAAAACTGCTGGCGGGCCGAGTTTGCCTATGCCTCGTTTAGGGCTTTCAAGGTCAGGACCAACACTTTGAATTGTGCTCGGAAACGTACTGGGAGCCAATGTAGGTCTTTCAGGACTGGTGTTATGTGGTCTTGGCGGCCGCTCCCAATCACCAGTCTGGCAGCCACATTCTTACACAGCCCAGTGCTGAGGTCGTTTTCATCTACAGCTTTGCCGGGGATGGGGGTGGGCAGGAATGGGAACTGTCCAGGGTCTTCAGGTCTCTTGTCAGGAACCCAAGAGCATAATTGGAGAAGGACTCGGAGACGTTTTAAAAATTAAAATGGTGGATGGTAAAAACACCGGGTGGGAATTGAATTCCCTAAACTAGATCCAAGAAAACAAAAATATTTGGGGCAGCCGTGATGAGATCCACTGAGGGATGGAGGAGCGGGAACTCCAGTGTCGGGTAGAGATCCAGGATGCTACAGTGCTAAGAGAATTGGTCTAGGACTTGGGGGAGGTCAGGGTTCAATCCCCGCTCGCCCATGAAGCTGCCTCTCTGCCTAGTCTGCCTCTCAGGGTAGACAAGAAAACACGCTCCTTTTTAGTGCATGAAACAAGTGGTCTGCCTCTTCTAAAACTGCAGTATTGTCCCATCATGCCTGGTGGAAAAGAAGGAACGCCTCTTCGAAGTTCCTGCCCCTCACAGTTTTTTTTTTGCAATATTTCCCATTCTTAACACCCAATCTGCTGCCTGACTTAACGGAGGCAATTTCCCGGCCTGTTTTTGAACGATAAAAGGAATTGACTGATGAGAGAGCGCAGCCCGACTCAGTTTGTAAAACGGGGAGGTGCCAAAACTTTACATCTGCCCCAAGAGGGGAAAAAACACTCCATTATATGCTCAGAGGTACTTTATTATCACATACTTCATTTTTAAAGAAGTGGAGCTAAATAGGTCAGGTGGTGGAGAAAAGGTGAGCTTACCAAGACAGAAAGACCTGCAATATACCGTATTTTTTGCTCTACAAGACTCACTTTTCCCTCCTAAAAAGTAAGGGTAATGTGTGTACGTCTTATGGAGCGAATGCAGGCTGCGCAGCTATCCCAGAAGCCAGAACAGCAAGAGGGATTGCTGCTTTCGCTGCGCAGCGATCCCTCTTGCTGTTCTGGCTTCTGAGATTCAGAATATATTTTTTTCTTGTTTTCCTCCTCCAAAAACTAGGTGCGTCTTGTGGTCTGGTGCGTCTTATAGAGCAAAAAATACGGTATATGTTAAACTACACGGTTCCAGGTAAGGGGATGTTGTAGTTCCTGAGAAAGGCTGATAGGTTGTCCTTTGCTGCTGGGATGGATATGAGGGGGACCTGTGCCCCCTCCCCAGATATTGAGGGGCTACAACTTCCACCAACACTGACTACAGGTGATAAGAGTCCAACCACACCTGGAGGGCCACAGGTGTTCCAGATTCCAGCTTCTGTAAATGTAAATTCAGCACAGGATCCCTGATTGGTTCGTATCGCCCAGAGAAAATGGCAACCAGCAGTGTCCAGTGGAGAAACGGTCTCTGATGTTGGCGGTAGCGTATCACCTTCACGACTCGTGAGCAATTAATTCCATTTTGCTTTCCAGCACAGAATTGGCTGGATGTTCGCAACCAAATTAAACACAGTTTGCATTGGCTCAGCAAGAAATACGTACAGCATCTCTCTCTTTCTCTTTAAATCATTCCCAGCACACACACACCCCGAATATTTCCAGAACCAACCGAGAAACAAGAAGAAATTAGCGCAAATGGAGAATCAAGATCCTCTGAGGGTGACTTTTGGCCAGACTCCAGGGCCTTCAGGAGGAAGAGGTGGTTGGCTGATGTAAGCATTTGCCTGGTATTCAGAGGTAGACTGCTTTTGCACACAGAGGCTTGTCAGCAGAGGGTATAACTTACAGATCTTCTGCTCTGCACAGACCAAGCAAGGCTGTCTGGTAGTTGCCATTCATTTCAGCCTGAATGAAGATAAAAAGGGATTTTAGAAGGCTTTGCATAATTGCGTAAGGGGCACAGCCCACCCAGAATTAAGCACTTATAAAGCTATGGTTTTCCCAGAAGTGATGTATGGAAGTGAGAGCTGGACCATAAAGAAGGCTGATCGCCAAAGAATAGATGCTTTTGAATTCTGGTGCTGGAGGAGACTCTTGAGAGTCCCATGGACTGCAAGAAGATCAAACTTCTCCATTCTGAAGGAAACCAGCCCTGAGTGCTCACTGGAAGGACAGATCCTGAAGCTCCAATCCTTTGGCCACCTCACGAGAAGAGAAGACTCCCTGGAAAAGACCCTGATGTTGGGAAAGATGGAGGGCACAAGGAGAAGGGAACGACAGAGGATGAGATGGTGGGACAGTGTTCTCGAAGCTACCGGCATGAGTTTGACCAAACTGCGGGAGGCAGTGGAAGACAGGAGTGCCTGGCGTGCTCTGGTCCAGGGGGTCACGGAGAGGCAGACACGACTAAACAATATCCAAAAGAGGAGATATTCTATTCCCCTCTGCTGACCTGAACATACATATATCTGACAAGAGAACCCTGTTAATAATCTCTGCAAAACGGGATCCCGGTAGGATTTGACGGAAGGTCTAGCTAACTAAATATCCCATCATGGCCAAGCAGATTAATTTCATTTAAAGCCATCCCCACTTTTCAGCCGAAATAGGCTCGCTCCTCTTACACCTCACTTCAGGAAAAAGGACACGGCACAAAAAGAAAACGGATCAGGAGGGAGGAGGAAATCAGCAAACTTAGGTTCCGAGTTTGCATGTCGTTTCACGGACCGGCTGGGATGGAAAAGTTCAAGGAGGGGAGGGACCCAAAGTTGCGATGCTGATGGAGCAGCCCTGGACCCCTGCTCTTCCTCCCTCCATCTCTGCCAGCTCCCCACCCGCAGTAAAGAAAGCCTGGCGCCCTTACCTGGAGGAAGGAGTAGAGAGAAATCCCATAATGCTTCCTGAACTCGGATCGGATGCTGAGCAGGTCGGTTTCGCTACGGGAAATCAGGATGCGGGCCAGAGTTCTTGGGCTGGTTTCTGGACCCTTTAAAGAGCAGACAGGTGAGGGTTAGGATATCTATATATTGTAGATGTCATAGCAATCTCGCAGTTTAAGAAAGCTGGGAGAGGCAGGCACAGCCATCAGGATAGGATTGTTCTTCTTCACAGGCTAGTGAATTGGGTGGGGTTATTTGCAAGGCTGTGGCAGAAGGCAAACAGCTCCTTTACTGGGGATGTAAGGAGGAATTACACCAGCCCTTCCGTTCTTCATCTCGCCATCCGCTGCGACAAAATTATAACTCGTGCAATTAATTATACAAAAGACATTGTCATTCCGTTATGCCACCCCGCCGATTTAGGGCACAAAAGGAAACACAGTGTGACTCTAAAGGTGTTCACAAGTGCAATAAATCATGTCTCATTTGCAATCCAAAAGCAACAGCAGAGCAATCATTTCGCGTCAAGCCATGCCCTGTCTGCAGCCGTTTTGGTGCCCAAAACACTTTATTCAAATTCCTGGAGAAAGGGAAGGATACACTTGTGCAACAGAGCGAAAGAGAGAAATAAGGGTGGATTAATTCTCCTTACCTTAACCGCTTGGTAGAGCTTTGTGGCAAAATAGAGAGGGGTGTTTCTGAGGATGGAGACTGCAAAAGAACATGGATTTAGAATAATAATAAGTCAATCGGATAACCAACATGTTCTCATATCGTCTCTGAAAACCATCTTCAGTTATCTGAAGCATACCCAAAACAAGACTGTACGCTTGTGAAAACATGGACCACTTATAAACGCCATCTCCAACTCCTCGAAAGATTCCATCAATGGGGTCTCCGAAAATTTTTACACATCACTTGGGAAGACAGGTGAACTAATACCGGCGTACTGAAAGAAGCAAAGATCACCAGTGTTGAAGCAGTGATTCTTCAACATCAACTTCGTTGGACTGGTCATGTTGTGTGAATGCCTGATGATCGTCTTCCAAAGCAACTACTCTATTCCAAACTTAAAAATGGAAAGCGTGATGCTGGTGGTCAACAAAAGAGGTTTAAAGACTGTTTCAAGGCAAATCTAAAAAAATGTAGTATAAACACTGACAACTGGGAAACACTGGCCTGCGAGTGCTCCAGTTGGAGAACAGTCATGGGCTTTGAAGACACTCGAACTCAGGACGCAAGGGAGAAACATGCTAGGAGGAAGGCATACTTGGCAAATCCACACCATGATCAACTCCCACCCGAAAACCAATGTCCCCATTGTGGAAGGACGTGTGGATCCAGAATTGGCCTCCACAGTCACTTACGGACTCATTGTTAAAACTGTGTTTATGGAAGACAATCTTGGCTATGAGTGATTGCCGAAGAAGAACCCAAACAAGCCAATCTTTCTTTTCTAAAATCCCCAGCTTTTCGGGCGTCTTTAACCACTGCATCGCAGGTAGAAATTCACCAACAACATTACAGCTCTGTGCTGGAGCAACTTGACCTGTTGACTTCCTCCTCCTCAACCAAACTGCTCTGGGTCATGCCCAGTTGGTTATGGGGGAGAAATCACCCCACTGTATTCTCACAATCAACCCTGCGAGGTAGACTAGGCCAACAGCGAGAGACTAGCCCATCCTGTGAGCGTTTCTGTCAGAGTTGCGCCAAACCCAGGTTTCTGAGCCACTAACTATAATCTCACAGTTCCTGCTTGTTCCATGCCAGACCTCTCTCCAGAAAACATGAAATCGTCAAGGACGAGAGTGTCCCTGAGCATGTTTGGTGTGTTATTTCCTTTACGGCAGATGAGGCCAGAGTCAAGAGTAGGTAGACATACACGCCCTGCTCACAAATAGATACCATTCACATGCATAGAATCAGAATTGCAGAGTCGTAAGGGACCCCAGGGGGTCATCCAGTCACACCCCCTGGAATGCAGGCATCTCAACTACAACATCCATGACAGACGGCCATCCAACCTCTGCTTTAAAATCTCCAAGGAAGCAGAGTCCACCATCTCCCAAGGGAGACCGTTCCAGTGTCAAACAGCTCTTGCTGTCAGAAAGTTCTTCCTGATGTTTAGTCGAAATCTCCTTTCTTGTCACTTGAAGCTATGGGTTCGAGTCCTCCCCTCCGGAGTAGGAGAAAACAGGCTTGTTCCCTCCTCCATGTGACAGCCCTTGAGATATTTGAAGATGGCTCTCGTATCTCCTCTCAGTCTCCTCTCTTCCAGGCCACTCTCCAGGCACCCGGCTTGATCTCCGGTTGACCTCCCTGTCTGCATTCCCCGGCAGGATACAGGCTAGGTCGCGATAGGCGATCCTTCTCAGCATGAGAAGAACACACCACTCAGCATACCTTAGGGGTTCCGTTGCTCATCAAAAAAACCTCCTCCGGTGCTCGGCCGTCCTTGTAGCTTCCATCCGTCCGCTACCATATCTTCCTTATCTCCTTGCAGAGGATGAAGTACGATCCATCAACCACTCTCGTTGCTTTCATGGATCAAAACCACCGGCTCCTTGCTATCAGATGTTGGGAATCAAGCCTTTACAGGAGAAACTGGCCACTCTCCGGGCACCCAGCTTATCCTTCTCAGCATGAGAAGAACACACCACTCTTCCCTCCCCCCCCCCAGGCAGGGGAAAGAGAGATAGACAGAAACGTATTTACATGCCTTTATTTCTGTCTTTGCAGCGTTACAGAAAACACGTCTGCTCTCTTCAAACTCCAACAGCAGAGAAACAAACTCCTCCCGTACTTCCTGTACAGCTCATATTACACTCTGAGCTAATTCCGGTGCTTCGCACTGTGAATAGACTGTCCCTCTGTTTCCCACGGAACAGTCCCAACATTCCCATTATGTTTTGCTTTCAAGCTAGCAGCAGCTCGCGGCCGCATTGCTTCTATATCGTAACAAAAGGTACCCAATCCTTCAACCGTTCCTCATCAGGCTTGTTTTCCAGACCCTTGATCATCTTGGTCTGCACACCTTCCAGCTTGTCAACATCCTCTTTAAACTGGGGAGCCCAGAACTGGACACAGTATAGTGGATGCTCGGGTTGCGAACATGATCTGTGCGGGAGGCACGTTCGCAACCCGCAGCATCCGCAACCCGCAGCGCCGCACCTGCAGGTCGCGGTTTGGCGCTTCTGCGCATGCGCAAAGCACGATTTAGCGCTTCTGCGCATGCGCCGAAACCCGGAAGTAACCTGTTCCGGTACTTCCAGGTTTGGCGTGGTGCGAAACCCAAAATCACACAACCTGAAGTGTCTGTAACCCGAGGTATGACTGTATTCCATGTGGGGTCTGACCAAGGTATCTCTGCATTCATACACCGCCCCCCTCCAAGCACGACAGATAGAAAGGCTCTGTGGGGGGGTCACATCCAGCCCACGCCCCCTTACCTACCCAGGGTCAAGCCAGCCTCAAGGGCCTTCCCCTCTAAGTACTTCTTCATAGCTTCCTCCACCTGGAGCCCAGTCATCTTGTGGTACGAGACGAACACTGTGGGAGAAAGAAAGGATTAAGCCAGACTGCTTCTAAACATGTTAGGAATATTTGAAGCTGCCTTGTACACTCTGAAGGGGTCACCTCAAAAGCAGATTCACTGAATAATCATAGTTTAGAAGTCCCGGACCCTAAGGAAGTCAGATTATCCTCCACCAGGAACAGGGCCTTCTCAGTGGTGGCTCCGAGCTGGTGGAATGCTCTGTCCCAGGAGACCAGGGCCCTGCAGGATTTAACTTCCTTCCGCAGGGCCTGTAAGACAGAGCTATTCCGCCTGGCTTTCAATTTGAACTTAGCCTGATCTTTTATTCCCCTTACTTCCCTCCCCCTCCCCTGTTTATGAAGATTACCCGCTTTGCGATCCCACAGCTAATTCTCCCCTGGTCTCCTCGCTGGCCCAAATAGGACTAATTTAGCCAGCTAGCCCTGGTGATCATCTAATGTTTATTGGATGGATTTTCCCCCTAAATTGATTTTTCAATTCTGAATTTATTGTTATTCACATTTTATACTGTATTTTATGCTGTTTTTGTTGCATCAATTAAGTGTTTTAAATTTGTTGTTAGCCGCCCTGAGCCCGGTTTTCTGAACCGGGAAGGGCGGAGTATTGATAAAAAATTATTTTTATTATTATGATTTATTATGAAGGGAAGAGCCCCTGAAAAACCTATTGGCTCTGACTCAGGGGCCCATGAGAACGCTGTTTTAGTGCATTGCATAGAATTCCAGCATGGCTGAACTCAACTCCTTTCCCCAAAAACAGAAACTTGCAAGCTTTGCAAACTAGACCTTGCCTCTGTTTAGATGCTGGGGACTCCGTTCGGTTAGGATCCTGATCCACTCGCTCTCATCCAACCTGCCCGGGTCGCCGCCTCCGGGACCCGCGAGGGCCTGGAAGAACCCACAGAGACACACCACTGAACAAAACAATTGCACAGTCGAAATAACAACAGCCTTTTTTGAAGTCGCAACAGCCCTCTCTGTCGTAACAACTTAATTCAGGGATCAGTACTCAGTCCAGTGCCCGGGACCTATTCGAAGTGCCGCATGACCTATTTAAACCAACAGGCCTTGAGCTTAGAAGACATGGGGTGTAGAAGCAATCCCCAGAACATGCGCAGAGTGAAATCGGTGCCATCCAATCGCAGAGTAACTAGAGCCTGCTCCTCACATATCTGAGGACTCAGCTACATTAGTAAAAAAACAGCGATTTGAATGCGCTATAAACATGCAACAGAGATGGCGCTAGAGAGCAAGGAATTTTAAAAAGTGGTTTTCCATAGAGTTTCCCCCCCCCTTTTGTTAAAACAATCTAATTTCTGACTTATTTATAGCAGGGGTTTCCCTGTGATTAGATCTACTTTCAAATTAGGTATGCGACCTGTGTAGGGATACAACTGAGAGGGGTAGTCTCAGTATTAAACATGAGTAAGAACAGAGCCTCATTTAAGGAGTACACCCAGTCTTAATAGAAACTGGGGAGCCCTGAAGCTTTAGCCCCCAAACCAATTAGGTCTTAATTATCTCTGATCCAGTGCAGCCGGTTTTCCCCCAACTCCATCATTATTCATTTAACCTCAGACGGCTGGAATGTGAGACAAGGAAAAGCTTTTTATCGGGGCGGTTGTAGAGCTGCGATTTTTTTAATCATGTCATGCAGTTGCACTCATACATACAAAACAGAGCATTTGATTATGCAAAAGCATTCCTTATCGCTGCTTCGCCATCTATAATAGCATGCACAAATGCACCTCGAATCTGCACGCGCAGCTTATTCCTTAAAGCCATTCGGTC
The DNA here is from genome assembly GCF_965113315.1 of Podarcis vaucheri. NCBI lineage: Eukaryota > Metazoa > Chordata > Lepidosauria > Squamata > Lacertidae > Podarcis > Podarcis vaucheri. The sequence goes on along the minus strand of NC_138754.1, from coordinate 3,774,100 downwards.
AACTTGATGGGAAATTTATGAGAAATTAAACACGGAGGGAGCATGGGTGGAACACATTCTTTGAAAACACGAGGAGAGTTCAGCGGCAGTGTTATGTACTGAGTTGAATAGGATCCAAAATGCAGAAGTCTGACTGGTCCTAGAACAACAGGATCCAGAATGCAGCAGTCTGATTGGTCCTAGAACAATAGGATCCAGAATGCAGCAGTCTGATTGGTCCTAGAACAATAGGATCCAGAATGCAGCAGTCTGACTGGTCCTAGAACAACAGGATCCAGAATGCAGCAGTCTGATTGGTCCTAGAACAATAGGATCCAGAATGCAGCAGTCTGATTGGTCCTAGAACAATAGGATTCAGAATGCAGCAGTCTGATTGGTCCTAGAACAATAGGATCCAGAATGCAGCAGTCTGATTGGTCCTAGAACAATAGGATTCAGAATGCAGCAGTCTGATTGGTCCTAGAACAATATGATCCAGAATGCAGCAGTCTGATTGGTCCTAGAACAATAGGATCCAGAATGCGGCAGTCTGATTGGTCCTAGAACAATAGGATCCAAAATGCAGCAGTCTGATTGGTCCTAGAACAATAGGATCCAAAATGCAGCAGTCTGATTGGTCCTAGAACAATAGGATGCAGAATGCAGCAGTCTGATTGGTCCTAGAACAATATGATCCAGAATGCAGCAGTCTGATTGGTCCTAGAACAATAGGATCCAGAATGCGGCAGTCTGATTGGTCCTAGAATAATAGGATCCAGAATGAGGCAGTCTGATTGGTCCTAGAACAATAGGATCCAGAATGCAGCAGTCTGATTGGTCCTAGAACAATAGGATCCAGAATGCAGCAGTCTGATTGGTCCTAGAACAATAGGATCCAGAATGCAGCAGTCTGATTGGTCCTAGAACAATAGGATCCAAAATGCAGCAGTCTGATTGGTCCGCAGGAGCCACACAATCCAGCTCCAGATGGAAGTGAATCCGCAACCTGATTGGCCTACAGGAGAATCCCGGAATTAGCCAATCACGTGGGGCCCATTGTGTAAATAATGTATATAAAGCAGATATTCTGGGGAAACTTCCATTCCTCCTCACCACTATGAGCTGAATAAAGAGCATGAAATCCACTCTCGACTCTGAGTATATTTCACTGGCGACGAGGATGGGATCCCGCTGAGCTGACTGCCACACACAGCACCGCCACCCGCCGCACCGCTGCCTCGCACCGTGTATCCAGGCTTCAGCTCCGGGACACAAGGAACTCAGAATGGCAGCCAACAGCAGCTTCTCGCCATTTAACCCAGCATCTGGAGACTGGGAAGCGTACGCCTCCCGTTTCACCTTCCTCCTAGAAGCCAAGGGGGTCACCGACGAAGAAGACACCAGGAAGAGGGCGATATTCTTCAGCATCTGCGGAGAAGAGACGTTTGAAGTCGCCCAGGCTCTCCTTGCGCCTGAAGACGTCGCTACTGTTCCATACAAAACAATAATGGAACGGCTGAAGGGGCACTTTTCGCCGCAGCCCTCAGTGGTGGCTCGCCGAAATGCCTTCTACGCAAAGCGGCAAGCCCCTGGGGAAACCATAACTGGGTTTGTGACCTCTCTCCGCCAAGCCGCCCGGTTCTGCAACTTCTCAGAGCTGGAGAACATGCTTCGTGACCGCCTCGCCGGTGGCCTGAAGGATGAGAAGCTGCAACGACGCCTCTACGCTAACGTTCCAGGTCGCTCTGGAGGAGGCCCTGGCAACGGAAGCTGCCGAGAGGTCGACGCAAGAGGCACGGCCGAGCCTGCCATCCCAACCGAGGGTCCACCACCAAGACCTCACCGACGACTTGGGATCTTACAGGGAGGAGGTGCACCGAGTACAGCGGTGCACTCAAGCAGCGCACAGACCAGTCAGACTGCTGCATTTTGGATCCTATTCAACTCAGTACATAACAGGCAGGATCAGGCCCAAACCTTGTTGTGTATCCTGATGCGTTTGGCCTTCATGAACCATGGGGTAATCTCATTTTCAACGGGATAGAGACAATCTCTACAGGGCTTGCATGCATCAGAGAGATCATGGAGTCTGAATAATCTCCACTTCCAGACTTGGACGTCTCACCTGCGTATCTTGCCATATCAAAACATAGTCTATGACCCCAGAGTACCTTTCACGGTTGCCCTGGGAGAAAGCAGAAAATCAGACGTCAATGACATTGGCCGTGGGCTGGCAGTCCTTCAATTGGATCCAAATTAACTACGCTTTACACCTCCCATCACAACAGAAACAACTTAAACTAGCTGTTTCTAAGCCGCTCTGTCGATTTTAATGGGCCTAGAGAACGGCCAGTTTAAGGCTCAAACCACACTTCCGCTTTCCCCCTTACCGCTGAATCGGAGCGGGCCTAAGGAAGTCAGATTATCCTCCACCAGGAACAGGGCCTTCTCAGTGGTGGCTCCGAGCTGGTGGAATGCTCTGTCCCAGGAGACCAGGGCCCTGCAGGATTTAACCTCCTTCCGCAGGGCCTGTAAGACAGAGCTATTCCGCCTGGCTTTCAATTTCAACTTAGCCTGTTGCTTTAAAGTTTAGAGAATGCATTTGCTGCTCTGCTTGGACGGCAGATTCCTAAAACAGCCCTTCCCAAAGCAGATTGCCGTAATTGCATTTTGATAATTTGATTATGTCCACTGTTGTTGTTTTTAAATGACTGCTCAGTGGCTGATTTTTAAATGGATACTTTAGACTAGTTATGTCACTGCTTAGTTTTATTATTATTATTATTATTAAGTGGTACATAAATTTTGCATATAAGGCCATCTCACCATCCTGGGCCTCTCTGGATATTTCAGACTCTTAAACTGTTTTTAATATTGTGGTTTTATATTGGAACCATCCCTGGGACCTTACAGTGAAGGGCGGGTAAATAATAATAATAATAATAGTAATAAACAACGTCTGGAGGTCACCAGGTTGATGCTTTAATACATTAAAATGTTTTTAAAATACAAAAAAATCCCTTAATATGCTTCCTGATTAATTAAAGGCTTTGTTGGGGAAAATCCAAAACCCCAAATATTTCTGAAGTAAATCACAGGTCTCCTAAACCTTCCTCCTCCATTTTAAAATTTATTTATTTTTTAGGTGATTTTGAAAAAAGTATTGCATATAGAATGGCTTTCCCTCTGAAAAGCAGGCTAAGTCTGCATCTATAACAGAAACCAGCATGTGTGAATTTTAGGTATGCACAGCCCGTGTCACCTTGGGCCAAATTTAAGGACTTTACAACTTCCCTTTGACTTCACCATCAAAGACACACTTCTCCGTTGTCTCCCGAAACAGACGGGTGCCAACAATAATGTCCCTGCAATCAACCACAGTCTTTTTCTCTTTTTTTACAACCATAGGACCATCTGTACCAGAGCAAACTCAGCACCCATTTAAAGCCCCCACTCAAATCCTGAGAATTGTAGTTTTCCCCAGCACAGAGCTACAGTTCTATATTTTTTAATGCTTTATTAACCCAAATTGCATCCATACATCTAAGACATATTGTAATCTATAAATCAAACATCAGAATAAGAATGCCAACAAAAAGATATGTGTCTTCTTAGTATAAATTTACTACTTAAATTAGACTTCCCGTCCTTTTCAACATCTTTTCACTCTAATAAACCTATTACCTAAACTTATCAGCATGTTCATAATAAAATAATAATATACTGTACATCTATGTGTATATATAGATATAGATATAGATATATACACAGTATCTATTTTTACCCAATTAACCATAATTATTTACAGAGATGATTCCAAAGCTGCTACAGTTCTAAGCGCCCTTAGCAAACTAGAGTTCCCTTGATTCAGCTGGGCAAAGCCACTTGAAGAGGGTGTGAAGAAAGGCTGGTTGGGGTCTGGGGAGAGCCAGGTAGAGAGCCAGGTATAATAATATTTATTGGTTTTTACACATATTTTCCAGCATAGCATCTCACGAACATCAAATCAAATCTTTGGCTATCACAGCCTAAGACTTCCTTCAACCCCGTCTAATGGTTTTCTAAAATCATTTCCAATTCTGCATTTCATTACTATAATTATTGCTATGTCTGAATCCTTATTTGGCTCCTCAATTGACCCCAAAGACACAAATGCCCTAAGTGCCTCTGAATGGTCCCTTTTTCCCACTTTTACCTTGATCAAGGCATCCAGGAGGCCCTGAAGGAAGCCGCTGGTTTGCGAAGCGATGTCCTTCTCCAGATCCAAACTGAAATCTAGGCACAGTTTTGGATTAAAGAGAAGCGGTTTTGCCCAAATCTGATAGACTTTCAGGAGTTAAGCAACGCCATTAGGATTTTAAGCAAGAACAAAAACTGTGGGACCTATTTCTCTCTTTTCTGTTTTGTGCTGGGGTTTCCTCGTTTTGTTTTTTAATGACCTCATTTTTATATGCGGACTTGAGGGGCTTGTTTATGTTAACAGGACCTATCTCTCTCTTTTCTGTTTTCTCCTGGGTTAAAAAACAAAACACCTCATTTTATATGATGACTTGAGGGACTTGTTTATGTTAACAGGATGAGGTCTAAAAGGATGCTCAGACAAACAAACAAACACTCCACCTTTAAACACAAGTACATCCAAGGCAGCTTACATCAGATAAAAATAATATGAAGTGCTTCTTTAAATAATCAACTTTACAAAAAAAAAGAAAAAAAGTCCATGATGCCATCTTGTGGCGGCGAGTTCTGCAGGTTAACGATGCATTGAGCAAAGGATGACTTGCTTTCCTCCTGTCCCAAAATCTGCAGCCTATCGGCTTAATGCAGGGGTCAGGAAAACTTTTTCAGCAGGGGGCTGGTCCACTGTCCCTCAGACCTTGGGGGGGGCGGACTATATTTTGAAGAACAAAATGAACGAATACCTATGCCCCACAAATAACCCAGGGATGCATTTTAAATAAAAGGACACATTCTACTCAAGGAAAAAACACACTGATTGCCGGACCGGATTGAGAAGGCGATTGGGCCGGATCCAGCCCCCAGGCCTTAGCTTGCCTACCCATGATTTAGGTTCTCATTCACAACCACTCATATTTCTAGGTGAAAAACAGAGAGAGAGAGAGAGAGAGAGAGAGAGAGAGAGAGAGAAATTCACACCAGGCTAGAATTAATATTTTTACTCATCCACTCAAAGCCTTTTTTAACCCGCTGCTCACTGCTGGAAAAGCTTTCCAGGTCACCTTGGAAGCATGAAGAAATAAAACAGACACGGCACAAAAGGAAAAGCGATTGGGAGGGAGGAGGAAAAAGCAACGTTGTGCAGCAGCACGCAGGCCCATTTTTCATCTGTGGAACACCGAGGCTCAGAGCTCTCCTACAATTCGAGCCGAGTCAAGAAAGGCTTTCTGGTCTACTGAGAAAGACTTGGCAGCCTGCTGGCAATCTACCAATTTCCCCTTTTCAGGGGGGGGGGGCGGTTTGTGAGGGAAGAGGCATCCCAGGAGCAGATCCTTTGCATCCCAGAAGCTCCTTCCCTCAGGAAGGAGAAAAACACACTGATTCCCAGACTATCCACAGGCCAGATTTAGAAGGCGATTGGGCTGGATCCGGCCCCCATGGCTTAATGATTCAGGGATTCTCAGAAAGCATGAATAACTCTCCAATTCCTCCAAACCAGGTATGTCCACATCCCTCCACCCTTAGCTGTCCTTTAAAAGGCAGTGGGAAGAAAGTGTATCATTTTTTATTTCGTTCCTTCTTTACCATGCTTGTAGCAGCTCAGGATCTCCCGGAGTTGCTGGCTGGTTCGGGTGGAGAGGATTTCGAGAAGCGTATCTGCCTCCAGGCCCTGGAAAGAGGAAGGGCGTTTGTTGAGTAACCTTAGCAGCTTAAGTGTGGCAACACTTGAAAAGGCGAGCGAGTTCAAGAGCAGCACGAGGGTGGAGAGGAGGAGGCGATGCGGTCAGTTTCCAGGCTGCTAAGTATTTTTTTTATTTATTTCATAAAATGCAAATATTGATTTTTTAAAAATAAAATAAAACCCACACACCCTCAAAGCCGTTTGCAAAAAAAAAAAGTTGATGAATAAGGTCACTCCTAAGAAAAATTAGCAACAATTATTTAAGATTTCCCGAAACTTAAAACAGCAAGAGACTAAAATCAGATTAAAATTCCAGGTAGACCAAGCAAGCTGCCCTCTCTTCTTGCCCTAGGATGGTGCGGAATGGAGGAGGTTGTGGTTGCCTAGCAACCGCATCTCAACTCAGACCCTGGTCCATGAATAGGACCAGGAGGAAAAGACCAGGCAAAGCCATAGTCCAATGCGTGGCGCATCTGCTTTCGTGCATGCAGAAGGTCGCAGGTTCAAATCTGGCATCTCCCTGCTGGAGAGCTGCTGCCAGTCAGTGTAGACAATATTCAGCTAGATGGGCAAGTGGTCTTTAAACATGAGGACTAGAATCTTACTTTCTGTTTACGGGAAGCTCAGTGACAGAGCACCTGCTTCGTATGCAGAAGGTGCCCGGTTCAATCCTCCCATTCCCTGGGCATCTCCAGGTGGGGCTACGAAATGCTCCTTCCTTGAAAGCCTGGGGAGCTGCTGCCAGTCCGTGTGGGCAATGCAGGGCTAGGTTCACAAATGGCCTGACTGAGCAAGACAGGGACCGATGGCCGTACCTTCAGGGCCAGGTTGATTTCATGAGCATCAAACTGAGCTGCCGGCTTCAGCAGACCCGTGATCACGCCCTCTAGGTGCCCGGAAAAAGCTGCTTCCAGAGTTTTCAGGAGGTCCTGAGAAGGGGAAATAGAAATGCGTTAGGAGGAGGATTAAAACCATCTCTGAACAGTCTTCAAAGGCTGCCCCAGGCAAAGTGCATTGCAGTGGTCTAAGCCGACTGTTACAAAGGCATGAACTACTATGGTCAGTCTTTGTCCATGAAGTTTTCTTGGCAGGGATACTGGAGTGGCTTGCCGGTTCCTGCTCCAGGTGGATCACGTTTGGTCAAAACTCTCCACCATGACCTGTCCATCTTGGGTGGCCCTGCACGGCATAGCTCATAGCTTCTCTGAGTTATTCAAGCCCCTTTGCCACAACAAGGAAGTGATCCTTGAAGGAGAGGTCAGTGTGACAGCAGTCACAAAATTAAAAGACGCCTGCTTCTTGGGAGAAAAGCAATGACAAACCTAGACAGCATCTTAAAAAGCAGAGACATCACCTTGCCAACAAAGGTCTGTATAGTTAAAGCAATGGTATTCCCAGTAGTGATGTATGGAAGTGAGAGCTGGACCATAAAGAAGGCTGATCGCCAAAGAATGGATGCTTTTGAATTCTGGTGCTGGAGGAGACTCTTGAGAGTCCCATGGACTGCAAGAAGATCCAACCTCTCCATTCTGAAGGAAATCAGCCCTGAGTGCTCACTGGAAGGACAGATCCTGAAGCTGAGGCTCCAAGACTTTGGCCAATTTATGAGAAGAGAAAACTCCCTGGAAAAGACCCTGATGTTGGGAAAGATGGAGGGCACAAGGAGAAGGGGATGAGATGGTGGGACAGTGTTCTCGAAGCGACCAGCATGAGTTTGACCAAACTGCAGGAGGCAGTGGAAGACAGGAGTGCCTGGCGTGCTCTGGTCCAGGGGGTTACGAAGAGGCGGACACGACTAAACAACAACAACACTATGGTCAGTACATTTCCGAGCACAATTCAAAGTGTTGGTGCTGACCTTGAAAGCCCTAAACAGCCTTGGTCCAGTAGAACTGAAGGAGCGTCTCCACCCCCATCGTTCTGCCCGGACACTGAGGTCCAGCTCCGAGGGCCTTCTGGCGGTTCCCTCCCTGAGAGAAGTGAGGTTACAGGGAACCAGGCAGAGGGCCTTCTTGGTGGTGGCGCCTGCCCTGTCGAACGCCCTCCCCATCAGATGTCAAGGAGATAAACAACTATCTGACTTTTAGAAGACATCTGAAGGCAGCCCTAATTAGGGAAGTTTTTAATTTCTGATCTTTTATTGTGTTTTTAATATTCTGTTGGGAGCCACCCAGAGTGGCTGGGGAAGCCCAGCCAGATGGGTGAGGCATAAATAAATAAATGATGATGATGATGATGATGATGATGATGATGGCTGGTAAAGTCAAGATAGGCCAAAGCTGGCAAACTAGCCAAAGTTTATAGAAAGCTGGCACTCAGATGGACATTTGAAGGGTCAGTTTGAAACCCGCCTAATATAGGATTCCCTTCCCCCCCCAAAAAAAACTCTAGATCTAACAGGGGTTTGCTGCTTCCCATCCTCACCTGTTTCGTGAAATTCAGGAACTCTTCAGCAATTTGCTGCCTCTGTTCATTGCTCCTGTTGGTCAGTAGGTCAATGACGGTTACATATTCGACACCTGTCACGATGGATAGCAAATTTAGAGGCTAACCACTAAACCGTGGTTCTCTGTATATGTTCTTCACATATATAAACCCCCCCTTTCAATTCTGTAACAGGAGAAGTCACATTTATGAATCAAACACGTATATATAACCGCACACTTTATACAAAGGGGATCTGTCAGTTTGCATCCCACTTTTTGAGCCGGCGTCTCCTACGTGGTGCCATTCGTAAGATGCCATGGGTTACGGGTTTGAGTCCTGACGTGCATCGATTAAAACTCAGCTGAATGTGACACTGTCAGACTGTGCAGAGGGCAGCGGCTCACCTTCAGTTCCTTTCTCATTGATAGAAAAAGTTCATTGAGCGACCTTCAGTCAAATCGCTACTTCTGAGGTTAACATATATACAGGGAAAAACCAGCAAGGACACAACACACGAACACCACAACTGTGATTTGTTACCTTTCCCACTGACGGCGTCAAGGAGAGTTTGGACATCTTTTTCCACCTCAAAGTTCAGGTGGGGTCTGATCGTCCCCAGAGTGCCCCAAACAGCTGTCTAGAGCAAAATAAGACAGAGATGGAATGGTCACCAGAAACTCCGAAATCTTCGTGATTCGACGAGTGCCAATCCAAGCGCTCACCTTATCCGCAAGGGGCAGGTGCCTGAGGATTTCGTTGACCAAGGATCGTCTCTCGATTCCGTTCACCAGCGACATCCTGCGCCCGCAGCTGTCAAATCTGAGCTATCGAAAACAACAGACAGGGGGGCTGTTTATCGCAAGCTACACAGCACAGAGAGATCCCACCTGATCTCTGTGTCTGAGACGGAGGAATCTGGACACTTACTAAGGTTTGAGCTTGAGAAAGCTCTGTCATAACACTAGTGAAGCTGAATGTGCGGAGTTAAACTGCGGAACTCTCTGCCACTGGAGCTGATAATGGCCACCAAGTTGGATGGCTTTAAAAGAGGACTGGGGAAAATACCTGGAGGATACTAGCCGCAATACATGGAGGAAAGTGTTTCTCCACCTGGTGGGAATGTAAAAAAGTGAAAAACATCTGGGAAATGATATATAATGAGATGAAAAAGATGTTGAAATATACATTTATTAAGAAACCAGAAGCATTTTTACTTGGCATTGTAGGAGATGATATTAATAGACAGGATTGTAAGTTGTTTTTATATGCAATGACAGCAGCAAGAATATTATTGGCACAAAAATGGAAGCAAGAAGAACTACCGATGAAAGAAGAATGGAGGGTGGAGTTGATGGACTACACAGAACTAGATAAATTAACAGGAAGGATTCGAAACCTGCGGGACCAGAGATTCATGGAAGACTGGAGTAAATATATGAATTATTTGAAAAGTAATTGTGATGAACAGATTACGCTAGTTAGGACTGCAAGTAGTTTAGTAAGGTGGATTATTTGAAATACTGCAAGAAAGACTATGAAGAGAATTATTAGTTAAGGATAATTAAATGTAATATAGAAATTAAGAAATAAGAATAAGTGATAAAGAACGGAAAATCATCAGTGGTGTTGACGGAAATCTAAAATATTGTATAAGATGAAAAGAAATGTTGTATAACTGTTGGGACTGATATGTTTAAAAAAATCAATAAAAATGTATATAAAAGAAAGAAATAACAGTGTTTCTCCTCGAAACAAAATGAGTCATGGACACTCAACTGTGCTGAGTGTTAGAAGAGTCAAGGTAGATTTACCTTGTGGTTAATCAAACCACATTAATTTCAAATGCAAATCTAAACATCTTTTTCAGTTCGTTATAGATATCTTCCCAGAATCCCACTATCTCTTTGCACTCCCACCACATGTGTAGAATCCTTTCTCCTAGGTATCATGTCAGAGGAAATAAAAAGAACAGTCAGACCAATATTTATGTATGCAACTACAGCGGCAAGGTTATTGATTGCCAAAAATTGGAAAAGCAGCAGCGTCCCACCTAAAACAGGCTGGTTATCTAAAATGATGGAATACTTCCATATTGCCGAACTAACAGGGAGGATAAGCGGTACAAAAAGTGAATAAGGAGCGGACTATCTTTAAGGAATACATCAAGATTTATATGGAAAAAGTAGAAATTCTGACAGAAACTAAGTGAATCCAGAATACAATTAGAGTGAAAGGAGAGTAAAGTCAAGATAGAAGAAGAGATTAAAGAAATAATGAAATGCGTTTAAGATGGTTGGAAAAATAAAGTAGTGTAACAAGAACGGCTGGAAGTCAAGCCACTTGGTGGGTGTCTGTGTGGGGTAGGTGTGTTGATATGTATAGTATAGGTAGGTATTATATAATGTAGGTATGTTTTATGTTATGAAAATAAGGTAGTGTGTTGTGTACGTGTATTGTGTAAATGTATATGTATGTGTTTTATATGTTAATAAAATTTAAATAATAATAATAATAATAATAATAAATAATAATAATAATAAACCCACATTAATTTCTCTCACTTGCAACCCCTCAAGAGATCCCTTGGGACACATGCTTAAGGTCTCACTGAGGAGGAATATGGTTTGAGACTAATCCCCTTTCGAAAATTTACTCCCCGCCTCCTCTCTCATTTCTGCCTTCAGGATCAGTTTGAGAAATAGTCCATTCATTCCATCAGCCTGCCTTAAACTGAACACCAGATCCTAGGTAGGGTTGCCAACTTTCTAAAGCCTCCTGACACCTATGGTGTTAAAGGGAAAGGGACCCCTGACCATTAGGTCCAGTCGTGGCCGACTCTGGGGTTGTGGCGCTCATCTCGCTTTATTGGCCGAGGGAGCCGGTGTACAGCTTCCGGGTCATGTGGCCAGCATGACAGAGCCACTTCTGGCGAACCAGAGCAGCGCACAGAAACGCCGTTTACCTTCCCGCTGGAGCGGTACCTATTTATCTACTTGCACTTTGACGTGCTTTCGAACTGTCAGGTTGGCAGGAGCAGGGACTGAGCAACAGGAGCTCACCCCGTTGTGGGGATTTGAACCGCCGACCTTCAGATCGGCAAGTCCTAGGCTCTGTGGTTTAACGCACAGCGCCACCCGCATCCCTATGATGTTAAACAGCAGGAATTAAGCAGGTGAGACCTTTTCCCAGAGTGGAGGCAGTTTGGGTAAAAGCTTCACCCTCCCAGTCTTTTATGCATCAAGCAGATCACAAAAGCAGAGGAGCGGGACTGGTCTTTAAAAGTTGGCAACTCACAAATGCAACTCCACCCCCACCCCCACCCCAAAAAACCCCACGTCTGAAGAATGTACCTGGCTGTTTTCTGTGTCTCTCTCCCGGACAGCAGCAAGTGCCTTGTCGTACGTGAGCGGGTGGCAGTGACAAGTCACCTCCACCCAGCACCCTGAGGGAGGGCCTCAGCCGACCAGCCCGTGATAAGTGGATGAAGGAAAAACCAGTCCGGTCTGTAGCTCTCAAGCCAAGAAGTCTGTGCCTTTCGCAAGGCAAGCTGCCAAGTATCGTAATTCCTTTCTATCCCTGGCGGGGCTGCAACCAGGAACTGGAGCATCAGGAATAAAAAATGACGTCCTTCTGAGACGTGAGCCCAAACCTGACAGGTGAGGGAACAGGTGATGGGCAGGATGGGTGTCTAAAGTGGAATAATAATAATAATAAAAAATTTTATTTATACCCTGCCCTCAGACCGGGCTCAGGGTGGCTAACGCCAAGTATAAAAACAATTCATTAAAATACAACTTAAAAACAAGATTAAAATACAACATTAAAATGCAGCCTCATTTCAATAGAAACTCAGAAACTTTTTGGGGGATGAAAACGTCAAGTCTTCACCAAGGCTGGTCCTACGTTGGCCAGAAAAAAGCCAAAAGCCAGGGAAGTCCCCAAATAGGAGATCAGCCTCGGAAGAAGATGTCTTTATTTACTTATTTCACGAAATGCAGGCACTGCTGGACTTGGAAAACCAACCAACCAACCTAAAAGCTGCTTATGGGAAGAATTCAAATTAGGGTTGCCATATGTCCGGACATAACGAGGATTTGGCTGTCAGAAACAGTGTCCCGGCAGAAATCACCTAATGTCTGGGAAAATCCGGATGTATGGCAACCTATGGCAGAAGTGTAGGTTCTGGCAAATTTCCTTAGAAAGCTCAACAACAACTCTGGGCAAAACTGAAAAAGCAACTTTTTTGGTGTCCGAATTTTCCCTTTTTTGGAATACGGCTGCCCTGTTAAAATGATCAGTGAGAAACGGTTAAGAACATATTATGACCGTTGTTGAACAGAATTTGTAAATGAATATAGACAGACAATAAGAATTGTACATATAGAAATATTTATTTATTTATTTACAATTCATGGACAAAAATTGAAGAACTACATACACAATGGATAAAGACAACACGAAAAGTTAAAGATGACACAAAAAAGCCGGAAGGAGGAAGGAGGGAAGTCAGCTTGGGAGAGCAAGAACAAATGTAAAATATAATGTAATATGTGTATGTATAGTATGTAATTTAAAAAATCAATAAATATCTTTTTTTAAAAAAGAGAGAGAGAAACAGTTAAGAACAACTATTTAAAACGTGTTATTTAAAAAGTTAAAATCAGTGGTAAGCTGGAAAATGCACACCAACATCTTACATCTCTGGGCAGGCTTGTCTAAAGAAAAATGTTGCCAAAGAGAATATGCAATATTAGTCAATTCCTTCTTCTTTTTTCTAAAAGCGACATGGAAATGAGTCATGGGCAACTTACAGCTTTCAGGAGCAGCGCCTCAACGTCTTCAAAATAAGCCAGGAGGAATTGGGGTGTCACATGGCAGGACAGAGTCTCAAACAAAGATGCGCTCTTGCCAAACTCACATTCCCAGCAAGTGGACGTCTGCAGATGAAACATGAAGGCTGGCCGAATAAACCTTGCTGTGTGGGAATCCCTTGCAGACGACCGCAGTGCCTGGAGACAGTCAGCAGTGACCAGAGAAGGAATGATGACTGGGGATAAGCATAGGGAGAAGAAACAACCGGACGCCTTCATCTGCCCCGGCTGCAACAAAACATGTCTCTCCCGTATCGGTCTCTACAGCCACAGCAGGCGCTGTAACTCTCCAATGGTTTGATTTTAGCCCCAAAGGCGCACTCCGCCGTTGTCTCCCGAGACAGACAGGTGCCAGAACGGAAAGCGCAGTTCTCTCGCTTCCTACGTTAAGGATTCCTCCAGGCGTGTTCTGCAACGCACCATTGACACAAATAATAGCACATTAGCGGTGGATCGATACTGGGCCATCCACATAGCAGTCCTCTTTTGTATTTGCTCTGTGATGCTTCCACAATGTTACCAAGTTACCGCCGTCTGGAATGGGGCACTTTTGCGGAGCACCTCAGCAAAAGTAGAAGGGAAATAAACACACCTGGAACATATTTTTTTTCAAATTCTTTTAATTGTTTTTAACGGATAAAACATATAAAACATACAAAAGAAAAGACACTACAATACTACAAGAAAAAAGAAGAAGAAATGAAACTAAAATGATCAGTGAGAAACGGTTAAGAACATATTATGACCGTTGTTGAACAGAATTTGTAAATGAATATAGACAGACAATAAGAATTGTACATATAGAAATATTTATTTATTTATTTACAATTCATGGACAAAAATTGAAGAACTACATACACAATGGATAAAGACAACACGAAAAGTTAAAGATGACACAAAAAAGCCGGAAGGAGGAAGGAGGGAAGTCAGCTTGGGAGAGCAAGAACAAATGTAAAATATAATGTAATATGTGTATGTATAGTATGTAATTTAAAAAATCAATAAATATCTTTTTTTAAAAAAGAGAGAGAGAAACAGTTAAGAACAACTATTTAAAACGTGTTATTTAAAAAGTTAAAATCAGTGGTAAGCTGGAAAATGCACACCAACATCTTACATCTCTGGGCAGGCTTGTCTAAAGAAAAATGTTGGAACATATTTTTTTTCAAATTCTTTTAATTGTTTTTAACGGATAAAACATATAAAACATACAAAAGAAAAGACACTACAATACTACAAGAAAAAAGAAGAAGAAATGAAACTAAAATGATCAGTGAACACATATTATTTCTAAAGTTCATTTTAAATTTCATTATTAACTGACTTCCTCAATACCCCTCTAACTGAATTTCATTGTATCACCTTATAACAGTTCTCCACGATCATCTTTCTGCTCCAATTAACTCCTTCAATCTACTATCTTCATCTCTTTTCTTATTGACTTAGATCCATATTAATAAACAACATTCTTCTTCTAATCCTAGGCCTGTTTGGTACTTTCCAGTATTTTCTAATTATCTTATATTACAATATTTAGTGAAATAGTCTTTAAATTTCTTCCAATCTTCTTGGTGTTCCTGTTCTTTCTGACCGCGGATTCTCCCAGTCAGTTCTGCCAGCTCCAAAAACGCCAACATCTTCATCTGCCATTCTTCTACCGTCGGTAACACACCTGGAACATTTGTCGTATGGAAGGTTGCGGGATTTGGGCAGGAGGATAAGGGGCATGTACTGATTGGAGAATAAATACGATGGACGCCCCAAAACCGTTGCAGGCAGGATCATGGATAGCTGCCTTGATACCACCATCACAAACCCTGGTTATTGTGAATACACAATTGAAGGGATGTCTGGAGGAATCCAATTTTAAGGCATCTGCAAACACTCTAAGTGTCCCTATTTTCCAGGGACATCCCTGATTTAGAGAAGCCATACAAGTTTCTGATTTGATCCTGGAATGTCCTGCTTTTCCTTGTTGTTGTTTAGTCGTTTAGTTGTCTCCGCCTCCTCGTGACCCCCTGGACCAGAGCATGCCAGGCCCTCCTGTCTTCCACTGCCTCCCGCAGTTTGGTCAAACTCATGCTGGTCGCTTCGAGAACACTGTCCCACCATCTCTGTCGTCCCCTTCTCCTTGTGCCCTCCATCTTTCCCAGCATCAGGGTCTTTTCCAGGGAGTCTTCTCTCCTCATGAGGTGGCCAAAGTCTTGGAGCCTCAGCTTCAGGATCTGTCCTTCCAGTGAGCACTCAGGGCTGATTTCCTTCAGAATGGAGAGATTTGATCTTCTTGCAGTCCATGGGACTCTCAAGAGTCTCCTCCAGCACCAGAATTCAAAAGCATCAATTCTTCAGCAATCAGCCTTCCTTATGGTCCAGCTCTCACTTCCATACATCACTACTGGGAAACCATAGCTTTAACTATACGGACCTTTGTTGGCAAGGTGATGTCTCTGCTTTTTAAGATGCTGTCTAGGTTTGTTGTTGCTTTTCTCCCAAGAAGCAGGCGTCTTTTAATTTCATGACTGCTGTCACCATCTGCAGTGATCATGGCGCCCAAGAAAGTAAAATCTCCCACTGCCTCCATTTCTTCCCCTTCTATTTGCCAGGAGGTGATGGGACCAGTGGCCATGATCTTGGTTTTTTTGATGTTGAGTTTCATACCATATTTTGCGCTCTCCTCTTTCACCCTCATTAAAAGGTTCTTGAATGTCCGTATTTTCATTGGAGAAATGTTGGAGGGTATGGAGTTATCCAACCCCTGAGCCAAAGGCAATCCTGTATAGGAAAGTTTTTTATG
Organism: Podarcis vaucheri; assembly: GCF_965113315.1. Taxonomy (NCBI): domain Eukaryota; kingdom Metazoa; phylum Chordata; class Lepidosauria; order Squamata; family Lacertidae; genus Podarcis; species Podarcis vaucheri. Next base: position 3,758,169 of record NC_138754.1, on the reverse strand, counting down.
TTATCTTATGTTTTTATATATGCTGGAAGCTGTCCAGAGTGGCTGGGGCAACCCAGTAAGATGTGTGGAGGTATAAATGGAAAAAAATATCATTATGGAATGGGACGCCCTTATTTCAATCAGAGAGATGTTGGAGGGTATGCGTCTGTGCAACGGCCTCATTCTGTGGGCTGGGAATATTGTTCCCATTCCGCAGGCAGAAGACTGAGGACAGGAGTTAGCAGCAGCACCGAGATGGTGGCAAGGATCAAAACCCAGAGTGATCCACATCCCGCAGTGTCCTCAGAAAGTTCAGGGGCGATTGTTCGCTTCGCCTCAACCCGATGATGCAAGGAGGTGCATGCCAAAGGGAATTAGGTCAACGCTAGCCAGCAAGAACTCAGCTTGAGCAAGGATCATCGATGGAGAAACCGAGGACAGGCTGGGTCTTCCCAAAGAGCCCTTGAACCTCTGTTTAAAAGACAAATATCATTTTTATATTTACATCTCATATTTTGTGTTCATGGTTCTCCCCACCTTCTTGTTCTACCCTCACAACTACCCTGTGAATTAGGTTAGGCTGAGAGTGAGCAGGTTGCCAAAAGTGGCACGTAATGAGCTTGATGGCCAAGTCCTGGATTCGAACCTTGGTCTCTCCAACACTCTAACCATCTCTAACTCTTACACTGGTAGTTAGGGGGATAGAGAGATAGAGATTTTTAAAAAGCATCAAAACACTCCAGATAAGCTGGTAGGATGCAGTTAGTCACTAAAACCACATATATCTATTTCAGCAACAAAATAGAAATTGTTATTGTTATTGCTATTGCTATTAATTTCTACCCCGCCCATCTGACTGGTTTTCCCCAGCCGCTCTGGGCGGCTTCCAACAAAAGATTAAAAATACATTAAATGCTTATAGCACAAAGTTCCAGCTTCTGCCATCGTCCGTTGCTCTGATCAGATCAATTTCTGCTTTGTAAGCCGCTGCAATACACACACACACAAACACACACACACAATTCAGTGCCCTCTGGAAGGCACGAGGAGCAAAACGTGCAGGTCAAAACTTGCCTAACCATTGTGTTGTGTTTCCACACACAGAGATCAAGAGAAAAGGTTTATTGTAACTAAGCCCAGGGGTGGAGAACCTTCTATTATTATTTTTTAGCCTGTGGGCTGCGTTGGAAGAAGAGAAGATAGTCACCTGGAACCTAGGAAACAATCGCTTGGGTGCCAGACAGGAGTTAAAAAAGGTAAAGGGACCCCTGACCATTAGGTCCAGTCGTCGCTGACTCTGGGGTTGCGGCGCACATCTCGCTTTATTGGCCGAGGGAGCCGGCGTACAGCTTCCGGGTCATATGGCCAGCATGACTAAGCCACTTCTGGCGAACCAGAGCAGCGCACGGAAACGCCGTTTACCTTCCCGCCGGAGCGGTACCTATTGATCTACTTGCACTTTGATGTGCTTTCGAACTGCTAGGTTGGCAGGAGCAGGGACCGAGCAACGGGAGCTCACCCCGTCGCGGGGATTTGGACCGCTGACCTTCTGATCAGCAAGTCCTAGGCTCTGTGGTTTAACCCACAGCACCACCCATGTCCCTGTAAATTTTGTGTAGTAGCCATTAAAATACGACATGCAATGGTGAGCACCCAGAATTAGTATAACAAAGGTCAGTATAGTTAAAGCTATGGTTTTCCCAGTAGAGATGTATGAAAGTGAGAGCTGGACCATAAAGAAGGCTGATTGCCGAAGAATGGATGCTTTTGAATTATGGTGCTGGAGGAGACTCTTGAGAGTCCCATAGACTGCTAGAAGATCAAACCTCTCCATTCTGAAGGAAATCAGCCCTGAGTGCTCACTGGAAGGACAGATCCTGAAGCTGAGGCTCCAAGACTTTGGCCACCTCATGAGAAGAGAAGACTCCCTGGGAAAGACCCTGATGTTGGGAAAGATGGAGGGCACAAGGAGAAGGGGATGACAGAGGATGAGATGGTGGGACAGTGTTCTCAAAGCTACCAGCATGAGTTTGACCAAACTGCGGGAGGCAGTGGAAGACAGGAGTGCCTGGCGTGCTCTGGTCCAGAGGTCACGAAGAGGCAGACACGACTAAACAACTAAACAACAAACAACAATTGTCTGATAGACACTCCTAGGCCAGAAGGGTTTCCTTTCTGAGAGATAAGTGTCCACCCAGAACTGGTCTTTCATGTATGTGTGTTTTTATATTATTTTATTTCGCTTTGAGCTTTAAAATTTTGTAATTGGTGTTTTGTTTTGATACTGGTCACTGACCGTAATAAAACGACTTGTCTTGACTTGGGTCTCCCCAAAGGAGATCTCGGTTTAGGTACTGCCTGCCTGGTGTGTTTATGGGATTCCAAGAAGGGGCATTTTTCTCGGAGAGAGGACAGTGGTCTGGATAGACCTCTTGTCTGATCCAGAAACGATTTTCTTGGGTTCTTAAGCAAAACAGGACAAAGTAAATTTGGGAAGGAATGCCTTTTAGCCTGGATTATTAAACAGAGCCCCTGCGTCCAGTTGCAAGCTTCCAAATGAAGCAGGAGAGCTGGTGTTTCCCTGCCCAACTTGTCAGTTTCCCAGCTACTTCTGGCTGTCCCCTGTTGGAGACAGGGTGCTGGGCCTGGCTAAGCTTTGCTATGATCTGGAAGTGAGCGGGTTTTACTTTATTACACCTTCCCTGCTTATTATCATCACGCAACAAAGATGGTCCCGGCTGACCGTCGTCTCTTCTCTTCCTTCCACCTGGCGAAATTCAAAAGTAAAGGAGTCTCTGGAGACACACAAGTAAACACTGCCAGAGTTGCCTGGTTGCATTCCTGCCGCGAATTCCTTTCCAGAACAAGAGCCAACCCTCCCACATCTCTGGAAGAGGCGAGGTGGAAATTCCTGCGCTGGCCTCCCTCGTAAGGAGCCCTGCTTAATCATTGATCCGAGGGAGCCACTCAGCGGAGTGCAAGGTCTCAAGACGTTCTCTAGACTGGGAGCCTCTCGGGGCAGAGACCTCGTCCTCTTGCGCTGCACAAATGCTTAAGGGCGCAGCCTGAATAACTCAGTTGGCTAGAAGGTGGCGCTGATGGTGCCAAAGTTGCAGGATGCAGGTTCGATTCCTGTGTGGGACAGCTGCATATTCTTGCATTGCAAGGGGGGTTGTTTTTGTGCTTGTAGATATAACCGGGCAACTCCTTTGTGGTGTAAACAAAATCTGCCCTTTTTCCCTTATGGGGTATCCAAGAGCCCATATAGAGTCCTTACGTGGGTTCCCTATTGATAGGGGAAAATAACAGAGGCCAACCAGAGAATATTGAGAAGCAAAGCAGCTAGTAAGCTTGATCTTTATTGATCTGTTGCAACAGGATGCTCCCCTCACACGCAGGAAAGGAGAAGGACCTCGAACAACGTCTAGACATTTTAAATTCCTTGCCCTGGAGTTCAAGACCACCCCTCCATACATCATACATACATCAGAGAAGGGGTGTAGCCCAAGACCAACCCCCACAAACATCACACCTTCATCACAGAAAAGGCAATCTACAACAGAAATTTGAGTGTGTTGTTGTTTTTCCTGTCTGCCAGGTTATCTGATAATGCCTTACCTGATTGCCTTTCCTGGTAGTCTGTCACCCTTTGAGATGGTGATTTCCCAATTCCTGAGACAATGGGAAGGTTCCCTGACCCCCCCCCTCCCTCCTTGCAGAGAAAACATTTGGTCAGTTTGGGAATCAAAAATGGTTTCAGGTCGGGCTTCCTGTGCTGATCTATGTACGTATGTGCTTGGTTGGTACATTTATGAACATTTATTATACAGTGGTACCTCGGGTTAAGTACTTAATTCGTTCTGGAGGTCCATTCTTAACCTGAAACTGTTCTTAACCTGAAGCACCACTTTGGCTAATGGGGCCTCCTGCTGCTGCCGTGCCGCCGGAGCACGATTTCTGTTCTCATCCTGAAGCAAAGTTCTTAACCCAAGGTGCTATTTCTGGGTTAGCGGAGTCTGTAACCTGAAGCGTCTGTAACCTGAAGCGTATGTAATCGGAGGTACCACTGTACTGTATATATAAGACCTTAAATTTTATTATTGCAATGGGGCAGGAAGCAGAAGATAACAATATTTTAAACAACAATAATGACCCCTGAATCCCAGGTATTTTTGCCAATTCCTGCAGATGCCACACACGGCCCGAATAATACGGGGCTGCCTGAAACCCCACAGAGCTGCTGCCAGCCAGTGTGGGCAATTCTCTCGTTTAAGCATCCTTAAAATATCAATGACTTCCCTTCTTCTCTTTCCCTGGTTCATTTTGCATATCATAAATCCCTGCATATTTTACAAAAACTAAACCATTCAGTATTCCATTATTCAATCCATCATAATTTAATCACACTGTTGAATTTATCTTAATGCTGCCAACGTTTTCAAGCGTACACCCCCCTATGTATTCAAGAAACGTTTTCCAATCTTCTCTAAACGTATGTTCTTCTTGTCCTCTTCATCTAGATGTTAAGTCTGCAAGCTGTGCATATTCTGTCAGCTTAAGTTGCCAATAATAATAATAATAATAATAATAATAGTCGGGACCTCACTCACTTTCCAGACTGTGGGCAATTCTTTCCCCCCAATTTTTTTTTTTAAATTGGTTTTCACAATATTATAAACAAACAAACATAAATCATAGCCTTATTGAAAATTACACTTATTAACTTTGTTAAGTGACTTCCTCGCTTCCCCTTGGTTGAATTTCATTGCATGTCCTTTTAACGGTTTTCCTAATCCCAATTCTTATGAAATTTAACTTAAACATTAACATCCTTAAATCTTCACCTTATGGAATTAAACATATTAATTCATCACTTAACATAAATAAAATCCTAAGCCAATTAAGTATCTGCAAGCTATTTTCAATTAATTTAACTTAACAAATTTAACTAGATAATCATTAAATTTATTCCACTCTTCCTGATACTCCTCTGTGGGCAATTCTAATGGCCCGACCCAGTAGAAGACAGCTTCTTATTTTCCTGCCTACGACAGGCCGTTCTCCAGAACCATGAGGACTAGAACCTTAACTATTCTTTTTAAAGGAAACTCCATAGCTCAGGGGCAGAGTGTATGCTTTGCATGCAGAACGTCCCTGGTTAAATCCCCAACACCTCCAAGTAGGTCAGTATTGACTTTAGGCCCTCTGGGGTTCGTTCTCTCTCTCTCTCTCTCTCTCTCTCTCTGCCCCCCAGCAATCTCTCCCTAAGCCACAGCCCTCACCTGTCCTGCTCCACCTTCTCCTGGGGTGCTCTTGACTGAACGGAGGAGCTCCACCAGTTAATTACGGATCGTGCAAGGCAGAAAACCAGCAGCCAAAGTTTGTCTTAGCACTTTTTATATCCATGCTTGGAAGAGCACCACCGGTTGAACTTCAGCCTGCTAGGCTGAAGTGATAAAGGCAAAGAGAGAGGGGTCCATGAAGCCTCAACAGACCGTCAATCGTTTCATCAGCTGGGATACTGGTCAGGAAAAGTCTCCAGATGACTAGAAACCTCTCTGTATTATGGTTATAATAACCTTAAAGAATGTTTAAATAAAATGATGAATTAATGGTATCCGGATAAATGATTTAGGATGCGTAAAGGTGTTCTAAATGTTTGCTGAAAAATATGGTGGGACATTTTCTCACGCTTGGTGGACCTGAAAAAAAAGCCAGGAAATATTAGATACAAATACATACATTGATGCAAAAGTGTTTTTTTTTTTAAATTGTAACATTCGGTTGAAGGCAGAACTCTTCCTGCTAGGAATAATGGAATACAATTAGAAAAAGAACATTATTTCAATAAATGATCACAGCAGCGAGACTTTTATATGCATAAAGATGGAAAGGTCTATCATGACCCACCGTGCAGGAATAATGGCTAAAATTATTGGACTTCGTTGACCTGTTTAATCAGAAAAAAAATCTTTGTCAGTATTTTCTTCAGACTGGGATCTCCTTATAGACCTATTGCATGAAAAAGAAAACGCACTTAGGATATCTGGGTTTGAGGACTGAAGAAAATATTGGTTTATATAAAGTAGAATTGTTGGGTGTTTTATCAGAGTGGATGTTTTGCATACTTCTCTGCGTATAGAGAGCTATATTTATAGAATCAGAAGGTCTCTTTTCTTTCTTTCTTTTCTTCCTCCTTTTGGTTTGTGTTTTCAATTAGTTTTTTTATCTTTGTGTCTTTTAAAATTTATTTATATTTGTATCTCTTTTTATCTTTATATATTTTCTCTCCAACTTTAATAAAATTTATTGGCAGGAGGGGGGAAAGAGAATTCTCTCTGTGTTTTGGAATGAGACACCCATCACCGTTTGCAGGAAATGGCCCTAATTATTCTGTTAAAAGGAAAAGACGGCGATTACACTGATATCTCAACTTTTCTTCCCAGGAGCGCAGGGTGACATAGGTGGTTCTCTTTCCTTTCCCTCTGTTCCTCATTTCATCTTCACAACAACCCTGAGATGTAGGTTAAGGCTGAGATACTGTGACACTCCATTTCTTTTATGGGATTCTTGCCCACAGTAGTAGATATGATGGTCATCCGAACTGAATTTGCCCATTCCCATCCATTTTAGTTCACTGATGCCCAGGTTGTCAATATTTATTCTCGCCATCTCATTTTTGACCACATCCAACTTACCCAGGTGCATGGTTCTTACATTCCAGGTTCCTATGCAATATTTTTCTTTCCAGCATTGGACTTTCCTTTCGCTTCCAGGCATATCCGCAACTGAGCGTCCTTTCGGCTTTGGCCCAGCCGCTTCATCAGCTCTGAATCTACTTGTACTTGTCCTCCGCTCTTCCCCAGTAGCATGTTGGACGCCTTCCGACCTGAGGGGCTCATCTTCCAGCGTCATAACTTTTATATGCCTGTTGTCTTTGTCCATGGAGTTTTCTTGGCAGGGATACTGGAGTGGCTTGCCGGTTCCTGCTCCAGGTGGATCACGTTTGGGCAAAACTCTCCACTATGACCTGCTCATCTTGGGTGCCCTGCTTGGCATAGTTCATAGCTTCTCTGAGTTATTCAAGCCCCTTCGCCACAGCAAGGCAGTGATCCATAAAGGAGAGGTCAGTGTGACAGCAGTCACGAAATTAAAATATGCCTGCTTCTTGGGAGAAAAGCAATGACAAACCTAGACAGCATCTTAAAAAGCAGAGACATCGCCTTGCCAACAAAGGTCTGTATAGTTAAAGCTATGGTTTTCCCAGTCGTGATGTATGGAAGTGAGAGCTGGACCATGAAGAAGGCTGATCGCCGAAGAATTGATGCTTTTGAATTCTGGTGCTGGAGGAGACTCTTGAGAGTCCCATGGACTGCAAGAAGATCCAACCTCTCCATTCTGAAGGAAACCAGCCCTGAGTGCTCACTGGAAGGACAGATCCTGAAGCTGAGGCTCCAAGACTTTGGCCACCTCATGAGAAGAGAAGACTCCCTGGGAAAGACCCTGATGTTGGGAAAGATGGAGGGCACAAGGAGAAGGGGGTGACAGAGGACGAGATGGTGGGACAGTGTTCTTGAAGCTACCAGCATGAGTTTGACCAAACTGCGGGAGGCAATGGAAGACAGGAGTGCCTGGCGTGCTCTGGTCCAGGGGGTCACCAAGGGGTGGACACGACTAAACAACAACAACAACTGTGACTGGCCGAAGGTCACACATCCAGCAAGTTTCATGCCTGAGCCGGGTTTTGATCCCTGGTCTGCAAGCTCCTGGTCAGACACCACACCAAGCAGAAGAAGAAACAGGGTGCTTGTTCAGATTGCTGAGAGCTCCTGGGAACTGTAGTTTTAGAGAGTGCTTAGATTTCTGCTCAGAGTACTACAATTCCCTGCTGATGAAGAGGAGAACCAAGCAGAGTATGCCACCAGGTGGTGCTGTGGGACAGCAGGAAATAAAAAGAGCATGGAAGCAAACACTTTTAGATTATTTCTTTGTTTACATTATTTCTTCTTTGTTTGCAATACTTTAAAGCTCTTTTTCAGGAGCGCGTCCTCCCAGAAATTACTTGCTGGAAAGATGAATCCTAAACAACCTGTTCCAGAACTGGGCAGAAGATCTTCATTTCACAATATGCCACACGGATGTTGTAAAATTTCTGCTAACACAACAACAACAAAATGAGTCTGTGAGTTTCACAGCAATAATCCCCAACCGGGTCTCCATACGAAATCCTGGTCCGAGGATGTTTGCACTGTTTCATCAGGCCGTTTGTTTTTGCTGCTGTCAGTTGCATAACACAACTCGCTGGGTGCACAATGAGGACTAGCCTCGTGCTTAATAATAATAATAATTTATTTCTACCCCGCCCATCTGGCTGGGTTTCCCCAGCTACTCTGGGCGACTTCCAACCAAATATTAAACACAATACAGCATCAGACATTAAAAACTTCCCTAAACAGGGCCACCTTCAGTTGTCAAAAAAGTAAAATAGTTGTTTATTCCCTTGACATCTGGTGGGAGGGCGTTCCACAGGGCAGGCGCCACCACTGAGAAGGCCCTCTGCCTGGTTCCCTGTAACCTCACTTCTTACAGGGAGGGAACCGCCAGAAGGCCCTTGGAGCTGGACCTCAGCGTCCGGGCAGAATGATGGGGGTGGAGATGCTCCTTCAGGTCTACTGGGCTGAGGCCGTTTAGTACAGGCATAGGCAAACTCGGCCTTCCAGATGTTTTCGGACTACAACTCCCATCATCCCTGACCACTGGTTGTGTTAGCTAGGGATGATGGGAGTTGTAGTCCCAAAACATCTGGAGGGCCAAGTTTCCCTATGCCTGGTTTAGGGCTTTCAAGGTCAGCACCAACACTTTGAATTGTGCTTGGAAACGTACAGGGGTACCTCGGGTACTTAATTCATTCTGGAGGTCCATTCTTAACCTGAAACTGTTCTTAACTTGAAGCACCACTTTAGCTAATGGGGCCTCCTGCTGCCGCCACGCCGCCGGAGCACGATTTCTGTTCTCATCCTGAAGCAAAGTTCTTAACCCAAGGTGCTATTTCTGGGTTAGCAGAGTCTGTAACCTGAAGCGTATGTAACCTGAAGCATATGTAACCGGAGGTACCACTGTACTGGGAGCCAATGAAGATCTTTCAGGACCGGTGTTACATGGTACCGGCGGCCGCTCCCAGTCACCAGTCTGGCTGCCGCATTCTGGATTAATTGCAGTTTCCGAGTCACCTTCTGGTGTTATCTTGTGGGTCAGCAGCAGAGCAGAGCCTCAGCCTTGCCTGCTCAAGGTCCTGGGTTCAGCTGGTAGAAAGTCCCTTTCGCCTGAAACTTTGGAGAACTGCTGGCAGACCGTGTCGACCTCGCTGAACTAGGTGAAGCAATGCTGTGACTCATCTTCCTCGAAGCAACAGTCCAACTGGAGTGAAGGGAGGGGGAATCGGGCGTTGCCCCCTTCTTTTTCTGCCAACCCATGAGAGATGCTGCCAGCCCGTGCAAGCACCACTAGGCCCTATGCACCAACGCACTCACAAAATCCGCTTCCTCCGCCACTCCTCTGAAGCGTCACTCAACCTGGGGCAGCTTAGACACCGGGTGGGGTGAGCCTTGCCCCCCTCCCCAACTTCTCCCCCCCCCATGAGCTGCTGCCAGCCAGTGCCGACAACGCTAATCTACATGGACCAACGCTCTGACTCCGGCGCCAAGCTGCTTATCCTCTGGAGCGGCAAGTCCAACCCGGGGTCCCTTAGCCACGTGGGTGAGGTGGGGGGGAGCGATGGGGAAAACTAGGGTCCCCCTCCCCATTTCCCTCTCCCTCCCTCCAATTTCCTTCCAGCTCCATCCTTTCTTTTGCAAAACTGGTAAGTCCAGAAGAGAAAAAGAGAGAAACTCCTTTTTTTTTTGCAAAAAGAAAGAAAGAAAGAAAAGGGGGAGTGATGGGGAAAATTGGGGTCCCCTCCCCATTTCCCTCTCCCTCCCTCCAATTTCCTTCCAGCTCCAACCTCTCTTTTGCAAAACTGGTGACTCAGGCGGGGAAAAGAGAGAACCTCCTTTTTTTTTGCAAAAAGAAAGAAAGAAAGAGAAAAAAGGGGGAGCGATGGGGAAAATTGGGGTCCCCTCCCCATTTCTCTTTCCCTCCCTCCAATTTCTTTCCACCTCCATCCTCTTTTTTGCAAAACTGGTGAGTCCAGAAGAGGAAAAGATAGAACCTCCTTTTTTTTTTTTTTTGCAAAAAGAAAGAAAAAGAAAGAAAAGTGCGGGGGGGAGGGAAAAAGAGAGAAGTGCCCTCCCTTGGGTAGGAGGGGCTCTATCCGGAATCCGGAAAGAGAGAGAGACCCACCCTCCGAGTGACGGGCAGGCCCCTCCCTCCCCCCTCCTCCAAAGTGGGACAACCCCCCCCCTCCGCGCGCCCTCCCCCGCCAGCAAAGTGGGTGAGTCAGTGGATGGCCAGAGAGATGGATGGAGGGGGAGGGGCGGCGCGGGGACGCGCCGTGCCAGGCTCTGCCCTCGATTGCTAAGGCTTGGCTATTCCCCCCCCCAAAAAAAAAGTGGTGGTTTTTTTGCGATATCGAATTAATGTTGCCAATGGCTCAGGCCGGCAGCGCGCGGGGCTGCTAACCTGATCCGTCCCGGGGCGACGTCATTTCTCCAACAACTCCCTGGACCCCCCCACTACGCGCGCAACCCCCCCCAAAAAAGAAGGCTGCTTTTTACTTTTTATTTATTTATTTTCTGCCCCTTCCCATCAACAGCAGCAGCCCCCCCCGCGCGCGCTTTGGATCAAAGGGGAGGAGCAGGAGCGAAAGAGAGATTGCGCCCCCTAACCTCACCTCCCACCCAACCCCCCATTTATTTTTTTTAAAACCAGGAACACCCCCACCCAAAAAAAAAAGAGAGAAGGGGAGATTCCGCAGAGATCTGCTAGACTTCCTGGTGCAAAACGTGAGTGGATCCCTCGTCTCGTCGGTGCGCCCTAATGTTTTGCAACAAGTTGGGTTTTCCTCTCCCTCTTCCCCCCACTTTGCTTTCCTTCCACGAGCTTCTCTTCAACCCCCCCTCCAAAAAAACCCCTCCTCTCTCTTTGCAATCCTGCCCCCCCCCCTTTGCTCCGGGTTCAGGAAACTGCGAGCGGAAGGAGGTTTGTGTCATGAGTAACTTTGTGGCTCCAGGCGAGGCTCCGCTTTGCGCGTTCCCACTTCGGCTGCGCTGCGCCAAAGGCGAGTTGATTCCTAATTCTTTGGGGGGAGTTTGTGTGTGTTTTTTGTTTGGGAGGGTGAGGTTTTTTTTGGGGGGGAACACACCCTCATTTATTCCCCTTTCCTCGCCCCAACTCTTCTCCCGCTTTCTCTCTTCCGTCATGTAAACAGACCATAAACCGGATCGATATCTCCCTCCCGCGCGCCCTCGCCACTCCCGGTTTAAAGGAAAAATACTCGTGGGCACTTTCCAGTATGTATTACTCACCGAGGAGACTCAACTCCATTGATTTCATGAAGTTGTGTTGTGTTTTTTTGGGGGGTGTCTGGTTTCGGATCGGGGCCGAGGCAGGCTGCGATCCTCACGCCGCTTACTCGGGAGTAAGCCTCAGTGGAAGTCAACGGGGCTTGCTTCCGAGTAGGCATGGCAAAAGCTCTGCTAGCATCCAGATATACTTGGAGTAGACCCATCGCCATTAAGGGCGCACGCATTAATCGCGGGGCGTCTGCACCTCCTTACGGCATAGCGCATCTGCTCCTCTTACCGGGCATTCGAGCTTTTAAAAGGGTGTTTTTGCGCCGGATCGGGCGCGGCCTTTACTCTAGAGTAACCCCGGCTTGCTCTGCGTTTTGGAAAGGGGGGACTCAACTCCCGACGAAGCCTGCGGGCCCCCGGCCGGTTTGACGCGGGACTCCAGGAGCGCACTTACTCGGGAGTAAGCGGGCTCAGCGGCCCTGCACTAGGAAGCCCCGAGCTCCAGGATCCGGAGGAAAGGGCGCGTCTGCTCGGAAGGAAGCCCCGCGGGGGCCTAACGGCGCTTACTCGCAAGTAAAGGCACGCGGGATCGGGGCCTCGGAGCTCCGCGCACGGGGCTTTGAATGGCTAAACTGTTATTTGGCAATGGGGCGGATCCTTTGCACGGGGCGCCCCTCCCTCGCTCCCTCCCCCCCTTCCCTATGACTAATTTCCATCCAGGGATTTTTTTTTTTTTGTGGGGGTGGGGGCAGCCAGGATCGACCCACACTTCCATCCACCCCACATTGCACACGATTCGGATTCACTTGTGGGAGGAAGAACCCCGGAGGTAATTCTCTTTTCTCTCTCGGAAAATTAAGAATTGTTCTTCTCCTTTTTTTTAAGTTAAAAACCCTGTTTCCTCCAGAATCCTATTATAGAAGGGGGTTTCCAGGTCTTTCTTCCCTTCCCCCAATTTATAGGAATCCCCACCTTATTCCCCCCCCCAAAAAAAACCTTTTTGCATCTATATAAAAAATTTGAAAGGTACTTTGTAGAGCTGAACCTTTTTATTTTTGAGGGATGTGTGTTTTGGAGATGAAAGGAAGAGAAATGTGTTTATTTCCAGGAAAAAAGGGTTTGTATGACCCACTTTATTTCCACTTGGGGACTGTTTTTCCTCCCCTCTCGGGGCTGTGAGGGGGAAATAGACTTTGTTTCGGACACTTTTTGGGGCTCGGGCGAGAACTCCCTTCAAGTAAATGCTCATCGAAAGTGGGGAGGAGAAGAGGGGGGCAGAACAGGGAGAGTTCGGTGCCCCCACCCTTAAATTTCCACCCTTTGTATCATTGCTAGCTTCTCCCCTCTCTCTTTTCTCTCCTGATTTATGGGGTCCATTGTCCCAGCCATAATGGCCCTTTCTCTGACAGCTTTATCCAAGAATCCTGTGCCTTAAAGCCATGTTTACACATAACCGCGCAGAGTTTGGGAGAGGTTCCTGCCCTGCCTCTCCAAAGTGTGCTTCATCGCTGTAGGATATCAGTTTATCTTTCCCCCCAGAGCATGGGTAGGCAAACTAAGGCCTGCGGGGCCGGATCCGGCCCAATCGCCTTCTCAATCTGGCCCACAAACGGTCCGGGAATCAGCGTGTTTTTACATGAGTAGAATGTGTCCTTTTATTTAAAATGCATCTCTGGGTTATTTGTGGGGCATAGGAATTTGTTCATTTCCCCCCCTCCAAAATATAATCCGGCCCCCCGCAAGGTCTGAGGGTCAGTGGACCGGCCCCCTGCTGAAAAAGATTGCTGACCCCTGCCCCAAAGTCTTCCTTCCTTCTCTCTTCTGCTCTTTTCCTCCGATCCAGGAAGTGCCAGTCTCCCTTTTTGAGGCCTACACCAAATCTTCGCCACCCTGATGGGTATGTGTGCAACTTTCCCCCCTGCAAATCGAGGGCACCCTGGCATCCCGGAACCAGTTAATGATCCTTGATCTGGGTGGGGGAAAATGTCCCCGCTTTTGAGCTTGGGCATGGCAGGCCTGTCTCTCCCCCCCCTTCCTTTCTTTTTGCGAAAGCATATTTACGGCACCCTCAGGTCTGTCCAAACTAAACCGATAGTTGTGTTGCTGTTTTTTAAGGCCTTTCCCTTCCGGGGTTTTCAGAAAGGAGAGCCGTGCATGCGTTTGAGTGTGGCATATCTGATTCTAGCCTCTGTTTGCTTTTCTAAGTTTCCGAAAGGCTGGGTTAAAAAACAGAAATATTGGCGTGCAACAGCCTTTGCCCAGTTGCCGTGTAGGATTAAATCATAGTAGTGGACTAGCATTTTTTTCTTTTATGTTTCCGCTGCGGGATTAAACCCCCCCCCCCAAAGTTGTTAGCTTTCAGGCCTGCGCATAACCTCATTGGGGTTGCATTCAGCGGACTCCCATTCAGAGTAGATTGAAATTAACCGCATTTATTAACTTCGCCCGGTCTACTCTGTGTAGGAGTCAGCCTCGGGCAGGCATCCCCAAACCCGGCCCTCCAGATGTTTTGGGACTACAACTCCTATCATCCCTAGCTAACAGGACCAGTGGTCAGGAATGATGGGAATTGTAGTGTAGTCCCAAAACATCTGGAGGGCCGAGTTTGGGGATGCCTGCTCTTGGGAGTGTTTTGTTTTGCTTTGTGCATTTATTTACTTTGGTGCAAGGATCATTTGGCCCGCCAAGGTGTCGCTGAACTACGTTTCCCATCCTCACGCCTGGCCATGCTTGCTGGGGCTAATGGGAGTTGTAGTTTGGGAACCTCCGAAGGGCCAAAGTTCCCCCACACCCGGTTTCCTTCAAAGATTTATCCATTGCTTTCTAGGGTAAGTGATTTTGGGGTTTACCATTGCTTGCCGTTCGTTACTTGCCATTGTTGTTGTTTAGTCGTTTAGTCGTGTCCGACTCTTCGTGACCCCATGGACCAGAGCACACCAGGCACTCCTGTCCTCCACTGCCTCCCACAGTTTGGTCAAACTCGTGATTGTAGCTTCGAGAACACTGTCCCACCATCTCGTCCTCTGTCGTTCCCTTCTCCTTGTGCCCTCCATCCTCCCCAACATCAGGGTCTTTTCCAGGGAGTCTTCTCTTCTCCTGAGGTGGCCAAAGTATTGGAGCCTCAGCTTCAGGATCTGTCCTTCCAGTGAGCACTCAGGGCTGATTTCCTTAAGAATGGGTGCGTTGATCATCTTGCAGTCCATGGGACTCTCAAGAGTCTCCTCCAGCACCATAATTCAAAAGCATCAATTCTTCGGCGATCAGCCTTCTTTATGGTCCAGCTCTCACTTCCATACAGACCTGAGGGGCTCATCTTCCAGCGTCATAACTTTTAGATGCCTGTTGTCTTTGTCCACGGAGTTTTCTTGGCAGGGATACTGGAGTGGCTTGCCGGTTCCTGCTCCAGGTGGGTCATGTTTGGTCAAAACTCTCCACTATGACCTGTCCATCTTGGGTGGCCCTGCACCGCATAGCTCATAGCTTCTCCGAGTTATTCAAGCCCCTTCGCCACGGCAAGGCAGTGATACATGAAGGGGTACTTGCCATTTCTTGTCCTTATTATTGGCAAGGCTGAGCTGTGCCCAAAAGTTTCTCTTGTGACCTGTTGCTGATTTCAAAGCTTGGACTGCGTGGACCCCAAATTTACCTTGATAAGACTGGGCTTTGCCACCCCAGAGCCCGGCAGAATTTAGCAAGGAAATAGAAGGTTTCTGAAGCAACTGGCAAGGGCGAGTCACCCGGTTTTCCAGTTGCAGGGACAACTTGTTTATTTATTTTTTATGTTAGCATGAACTCATCTTCTTTTATTGGATTTTACACTGTGCAAATTTCCTTCGGATTTCCTACAACGCAACATTGTATTCTTAAATGTTTCCAAACTGATTTGGTGTCGTTACCCTACTTATCATAATGACAAATCCTTATTATATGATTAACCATCTAGCATCCTTTACACAAGAAACCCTCATCTTAAGGAATCAAGTCCTCAGTATTCCATTTTTATCCACATTCCATATCCATTACAGTCTGATTAATAATCATTATCACTGGCTTGGATGCAGCGTTAGTCCTACTCATGTGCCTAATTACTGCCCATTAATGAGTCTAAGTAGAATTTAGTTAGGTAACACCCAGAATGACTAGTCTGTACTATCATCAATCTTTCATTATGCCTGTCCTTACCTTAGAGAACAATCCCGTAAAATAAACAATTACAAATCCATATTACACAATTTGTGGAAATTGCGAGGTTATCTTTCTACTCTTACATGTCTTCTGCGCTCCCAATAAATCCGAAAACGTTTTTCAAGTCAAGCAGCCAGGCATAGCCTCCACATTTTAGTGAATCCCTGGCCGTATCCTTAGGTGTCTGTGTTTCGTCCAGACTGTAGGCTGGCTGAATTATTGGCAGCTAGCAGGCAATCAGTTCTCTGTGACAGGCAGTTGGAAACATTCGGCCTGTCAGCTCTCTGAAAACCAGCCGTTGCTTGGCCAGACTGTATATATAGTCTCTCAATGTGGTGCATGGTCTTTGAGAAGCTGTCAGCAAAGACAACCAAGTATGGACCAACCATGTTCCGAAGAAGGATGTACAAAATTATTTTCTGCCTATATACAAAAAATGTAAGGCTGTCGGCATGCTGCAGTTCCCCTAGCCACCAATAGGTGGTCACACTTTCTCCAGTATAAAAGCCCGCCATAATAATGATAATAATAATAATAAGAAGAAGAAGAAGAAGAAGTATTCATTAGATTTCAGAAGTTCAACAGAGGTAGAGAGGGCCCGTCTGACCTCAAGTGGGACATCCACAAAACCGCCCACAATGGTGGGTCTGAGCTGAGCCACAGGGGATCCTCAGTAGTGACTCTCCCAAGGGCCATATTTAGCATATGCGGTAAAGGTAAAGGGACCCCTGACCATTAGGTCCAGTCGTGGCCGACTCTGGGGTTGTGACGCTCATCTCGCTTTATTGGCCAAGGGAGCCGGCGTACAGCTTCTGGGTCATGTGGCCAGCATGACTAAGCCGCTTCTGGCGAACCAGAGCAGTGCACGGAAACGCCATTTACCTTCCCGCCGGAGCGGTACCTATTGATCTACTTGCACTTTGACGTGCTTTCGAACTGCTAGGTTGGCAGGAGCAGGGACCGAGCAATGGGAGCTCACCCCGTCGCGGGGATTCGAACCGCCGACCTTCTGATCAGCAAGTCCTAGGCTCTGTGGTTTAACCCACAGCACCACCCACGTGCCTGGGGTGCAAAAAACTGCTCAGCGCCCCATTTTGGGGGGGCAGCAGAAAAACCTGCAGCGCTCTGCCTTCAATCCCCGGACTCCAAATCTCAGCCCCGGACTCTCGGCCTGGCGACCCTGAGAGCTTGGTGCCCGGGTGCCCCACACCCCTAGCGCCTGTGGGTAAGCCAGCCCTGCCGAGGCCTCATATCAAAGAATTCAGGGAACTGTAGTTTCCCCCCTCACAGAGCTGATGTGGAAGGGATCTTGTTGTTGGTCGTTTAATCCGACTCTTCGTGACCCCCTGGACCAGAGCACGCCAGGCACTCCTGTCTTCCACTGCCTCCCACAGTTTGGTCAAACTCATGCTGGTAGCTTCGAGAACACTGTCCCACCATCTCGTCCTCCGTCGTCCCCTTCTCCTTGCGCCCTCCATCTTTCCCAACATCAAGGTCTTTTCCAGAATGTCTTCTCTTCTCATGAGGTGGCCAAAGTCTTGGAGCCTCAGCTTCAGGATCTGTCCTTCCAGTGAGCACTCAGGGCTGATCTCCTTCAGAATGGATCGGTTTGATCTTCTTGCAGTCCATGGGACTCTCTAGAGTCTCCTCCAGCACCAGAATTCAAAAGCACCCATTCTTTGGCGATCAGCCTTCTTGATGGTCCAGCTCTCACTTCCATCCATCACAACTGGGAGAATCATTGCTTTAACAATACGGACCTTTGTGGACAAGGTGATGTCTAAGAAGTGATCTTAGGATGGGGCAACTATGAGGAAGGCTTGCAGCATCTGGGTCTTTCTAAATTTTTTTGCTTCAGGGGAAAGGTGAGGAAACGAAGCTGACGAAGTCACCAGAAGAGACAGTCCTCTTGTGCTCAGAATCATAGAATCATAGAATCATAGAGTTGGAAGAGACCACAAGGGCCATCGAGTCCAACCCCCTGCCAAGCAGGAAACACCATCAGAGCACTCCTGACATATGGTTGTCAAGCCTCTGCTTAAAGACCTCCAAAGTAGGAGACTCCACCACACTCCTGGGCAGCAAATTCCACTGTCGAACAGCTCTTACTGTCAGGAAGTTCTTCCTAATGTTTAGGTGGAATCTTCTTTCTTGTAGTTTGGATCCATTGCTCCGTGTCCGCTTCTCTGGAGCAGCGGAAAACAACCTTTCTCCCTCCTCTATGTGACCTCCTTTTATATATTTGAACATGGCTATCATATCACCCCTTAACCTCCTCTTCTCCAGGCTAAACATGCCCAGCTCCCTTAGCTGTTCCTCATAAGGCATCGTTTCCAGGCCTTTGACCATTTTGGTTGCCCTCCTCTGGACACGTTCCAGTTTGTCAGTGTCCTTCTTGAATTGTGGTGCCCAGAACTGGACACAGTACTCCAGGTAAGTTCTGACCAGGTCCTCCTTGTGACCTTCCCTAAATGGGCAACTGCCTGGCCAATGTGAGAACGGGCTGGTGGGTTTTGGCCCAGGCCAGCAAGGCCTCTTCTGACGTTCCAATGGAACCTCCACCCCCAGGGGCAGTCTATCTTGGCGCCACGGTTCCCAGGGAGATTTGGCCACTGTAAGAGCCCTAGGCTGGCCTAGAGCGGTCATTGGCTGGATCCAGCACCCTCTTCTTCTGTCTCAGATGTGGGTGGGTGTTTGGAGAGTTCCCTGCAAAAAAAATAATAATGGGTGCCTTTAGAGAAGCAGGTGTATTTTTAAGGACTTGGTGGCAGATCTGTCGGACGCGGGGAATAAATAACAGGACGGTTTTCTTGAGCAGACGCTGTGCTTGGGTGGGTGGCAAACCTTTGATCGCAGTAAGGCTTTAATGCTCTTAATGGATTTGGCTGCAGTTACCTGCTTGCATCTGATCTTGGTTGGGGGAGAGAGAGGAAAATACCCCAAGGGCAAGTTTCAAAGCTTTTTGTGTATGGATTTTTCCGCACTCCTAAACCTCCCATGTCTGAAAAAGGCCATTAGGTGTCCTTTCTCCCCTCCCCTCCAGGTAAGGCAACTGCAAATGCCTATTATTGGGATTTTACCGATCGGTTTGCGAAGATAGCCTACTTTTTCCTCCAAAAAGCGTGGTTCTCCACCCCACAGTGATCCTGCGAGGGAGGCGAGGCTAAGGGGGAGAGTCGCTGCCCCCCCCAGGGCTCACGCGGTGAGCTTAATGGCCGAGCTTGAACCCCTGGTTCCTTCCGAATCCTGGTCCAGTCCTCTAACCACTACGCCACACTGCCTCTCGATGGAGCGGCGCTTGCGGAATCGGCTCAGGTTCTTTGGAGAGCCTCCTTGGGGCAGGATGAGGGCCCCTTGTCAGGATGAGGGCCCTTCTGAGCCCAGCAATCTTGTTTACCCAATCTGTTTTAAGAAGTGGGTGTGCATTACTTCAAAATGTGATCGGCTAGCACTGCGTTGATTTGTGGGGGGGGGTGTCTCTGCTGAATGGGGCTCCTTACCTGTGCTGCCCCCTGCCCCCTCCCCCCCCCCGGTCCTACCTTGACTGCACCAGGCGCTAAAGTCAAGAGCCCTCAGCCGCTCTTGGTCACCAGCTGCTGGGTTTGCAAAATTTGCAAATGCCAGTTTGCCATTTGCAAAATTCACCATTGGAGACACTGGATCTCATTGGGACAGAGTGCCCGCTTCTGCGTTTTGGGTTCTGCTTTTGGGGTTCCACTTGGAGCATGTGCTTGGCCCCTGTGGGAACAGGATCCTGGGTTCGATGGGCCCCCATGGGCCTGATCCGGCATCCTATGCCCTTGCTTTCCTGGGGCCCTTCTCTTCGCCAGCTTCAAATATTGCCTATTGCAAAACAAATGACGGTAGCTTTCTCTTGGCAGATGCAAATAAATCTTATGGAAGCTGCGTCTCTTATTGCTGCGCGCAGGTAATTAAGTCTAGCATCCTTTGAAGGTGAAAAGCTTTATGTTTCGTGCTGGCCTTTGCCAGTTGGCAGCTTGATGGGTTTTTGCAGCTCTCTGCCAGTAATAATAATAATATCTATTATTGTAATATCTATGATTATTATTAGCTGGAGGAGCACCTGCAGCCTAATCACAGGACAAGTCTCTTCGCACACAGACGGTCCCAGGCTCAGTCCCTGAAATCTCCTGGCAGGGCAGGGAGAGATCTATGTTTTCAGACTCATGAGGACTGGAATCTTGCTCGGTTTGGAAGAGAGGTGCTTTAGCTCAGTGGTTAGAGCACCTGCTGCGCCTGCAGAAGGTCCCAGCTTCAACCCCTGGTGTCTTCACTATCTGAGGCTGGGAGAGACCCCTTGTCTGCTTTCCTGTAAAGCTGCTGCCAGTCAGTGCAGGTAAGCCAGTGTTTCCCTGCATCTGAAACCCTGCAGAGCCATGTAATGCTTAAAAACACTGCCAGCCAGTGTTGACAAAACTGAATGAGATAGAGCAATGGTCTGACTCGGCAGGAGGCAGCTCCTCATCCCCCTGTCTCTCCAGTTCTGCGTTTCTAAGGCTCCCCCCATCCCTGTGCTGCCAACTCTGACTGGCAGCCTCCAGATTTTGATAGCTTTGTCCTCTTTGGAAACCCCCCCCCCATCGTTCAGCCGGGACACTGAGGTCCAGCACCGAGGGCCTTCTGGCAGTTCCCTCACTGCGAGAAGCCAAGTTACAGGGAAGCAGGCAGAGGGCCTTCTCGGTGGTGGTGCCTGCCCTGTGGAACGCCCTCCCACCAGATGTCAAAGAGAAGAACAACTACCAGGCTTTTAGAAGACATCTGAAGGCAGCCCTGTTTCGGGAAGCTTTTAATGTTTGATGTATTATAGTATTTTATTATTCTTTTGGAAGCCGCCCAGAGTGGCTGGGGAAGCCCAGCCAGATGGGCGGGGTATAAATAATAAATTATTATTATTATTATTACATCAGGATAGGCTGTTGAACTTGAAGGCCCTTCAGAAGGGCTCCTCTCCTGTCTGGATAGTGGCGCCTCCACGCCCAGGAGCAGTTGCCCTTAGAAGGCCCGTCGCTGTGGGAAATGCACCTTTGTGAGCTGCTTTTGAGTGTCCCTTTTCAAAACACCTGAGTCAGCTGCTGTGGCGACCAGGCTGACCCATGATAGAAGTGCTCTTGCTTTGTTCCCGGGTCTCGAAAGCAGGGCTTCCTGTTTTAAAAGCTGTTTTCTGCTGTTCAGAAAAGAAATTACAGTTCTACCTCCGGTTACAGATGGGATTTGTTCTGGAGGCCCAGCCGTATCCCGAAAAGTCCACAACTGGAGGTGCCCTTCTGCGCATGCACGTGGCGCGATTGAGTGCATATGCGCATGCGCGCGTGGCGAAACCCAAAAGTACACACTTCCGGGTTTGCTGCGTTCGCAACCCGAAGTTTACATATCCCTCTGGATACATCATAGAATCATAGAATCATAGAGTTGGAAGAGACCACAAGGGCCATCGAGTCCAACCCCCTGCCAAGCAGGAAACACCATCAGAGCACTCCTGACATATGGTTGTCAAGCCTCTGCTTAAAGACCTCCAAAGAAGGAGACTCCACCACACTCCTTGGCAGCAAATTCCACTGTCAAACAGCTCTTACTGTCAGGAAGTTCTTCCTAATGTTTAGGTGGAATCTTCTTTCTTGTAGTTTGGATCCATTGCTCCGTGTCCGCTTCTCTGGAGCAGCAGAAAACAACCTTTCTCCCTCCTCTATGTGACATCCTTTTATATATTTGAACATGGCTATCATATCACCCCTTAACCTCCTCTTCTCTAGGCTGAACATGCCCAGCTCCCTTAGCCGTTCCTCATAAGGCATCGTTTCCAGGCCTTGGACCCTTTTGGTTGCCCTCCTCTGGACACGTTCCAGTTTGTCAGTGTCCTTGAACTGTGGTGCCCAGAACTGGACACAGTACTCCAGGTGAGGTCTGACCAGAGCAGAATACAGTGGCACTATTACTTCCCTTGATCTAGATGCTATACTGCTATTGATGCAGCCCAGAATTGCATTAGCTTTTTTAGGTGCCGCGTCACACTGTTGGCTCATGTCAAGTTTGTGGTCAACCAAGACTCCTAGATCCTTTTCACATGTACTGCTCTCAAGCCAGGTGTCACCCATCTTGTATTTGTGCCTCTCATTTTTTTTGCCCAAGTGCAATACATAACCTGAGGTACCACTGTACTGTATTTTCCATGTATAACAGGAGGATTATTTACGTGAAAGTAATGCTTAAAAATTGGAGCCTTCTTATACATGGGTACTGCTGTGTGGGGGACGGGGGACTGGTTGCTGCCATGAGGTGGAGATTGTCAGCAGTGGTAGTGTGGGTTAGTGGTGACTGCAGCAATGACTTGTTTTGATTTGCTGTTGGGCAGGCGATAGGCGGTCAAGCACTTGGTGGCCTTTTCATTGCGTGTGATAGGAAGCGTTGTTCAGGCGGGTGAGCGGTTCTGAGCAGTTCCCCCCCAAAAAGGTCAACAACTCTGGGCAATCTCCCCCCATTTTCTTAATTTTGAGTCCCCCAAAATAGGAGGCGTCTTATACACGGGAAAATACAGTAATATATGTGCCCGATCTGTTGAAGCAGCCATCTTTTGGAAAGAGCAACTGCAAGCACATAATTTCTCCACCTTCCTGAATTGCGAGATGACCGTCGAGGAGCCCTGGCGGACTCCCACCCTCTGAACCGAAGGCTAAAAAGATAAAACAGAAGTCAGCCGCCCTGCAAGGAGAACCCAACCTCCTCTTTCCATCCTCTGTTTCTCTCCCCACCCCACGCAAACTCCTTGAAACTTTTCCCCAAGCAGGTCTGCGCAATATTTGTCCTGGCAATTGAAACCCTTTTGGGGATTGCTCCATCGGGGGGAGGGGGGGCAGGGACGGGCACAGGCTGCTGGCAAGAATGGTCTCCCTTGCAAAGTTCCTGTGCCCAGCCCATGAGGATCAGCGGCATGTACCTCTGAAAGATGCAGAACTGCCAAGACTGAAATGGCTGCCAAAGTCCCTTCTGCGCCGGCAGCCCTTGCCCCCACCCCCATGGCATGCTGGTGGTGGGCGTGGCCAGCTGCAAAAGTGGGTGGGGCAAATGGTTATTTTTTAAAGATTTTTCTTTTTTTATATATACATATAAATTTTTACTAGTTTTTTAACACAGTTCCAACAATAACTAAGCATACTTTTATATCTTATACAATTTTTTGATCCAATCTATACAATTTTTTGATCCAATCTATACAATTTCCCCCCCCAATCTATTCACTTAACTTGCATTTCTTACTCTCACTATTACATTTAAATCTCATTTCTCAATATCTCAAATCTCTTTTTTTATATTTTTTTTTATAAAATTTTTATTGGTTTTACAAAAGTTTTTATAACAAACAAACATAAAGAAAACAGACAAACAAACAAATATAATTTCATAATGTCCTTTCATAAACTTCTTTCCTCGGACTTCCCCATACCTCCCCTTTCTGCATCCTCATGTCCAAATTTTTATAGCAACTTGTAAATGTTTTTTCCCGTCCTAATTCATCATAGTCCTTTCTTAGTCTAATCTTATATTACTGCAACCCTTTCTCTCTGTAAAATCTCGACATTCTAAGCTTCATCAAGTTTATAATAGTCCTTAAGATAAATCTTAAATTTCTTCCAGTCTTCTTCCGCGGTCTCCTTTCCCTGGTCACGAATTCTGCTCGTCATTTCCGCCAGTGTCATATAGTCAATCACTTTCATCTGCCATTCTTCCAAGGTGGGTAAGTCTTGTGTCTTCCAATACTTTGCGATCAGTATTCTTGCTGCTGTTGTTGCATACATGAAAAAAGTTCTATCCTTTTTTGGCACCAATTGGCCGACAATGCCCAAGAGAAAGGCCTCTGGTTTCTTAAGGAAGGTATATTTAAATACCTTTTTCATTTCATTATATATCATTTCCCAGAAAGCCTTAATCTTCGGGCATGTCCACCAAAGATGATAAAAAGTACCTTCAGTTTCCTTACATTTCCAACATTTGTTATCAGGCAAATGGTAAATTTTTGCTAGCTTAACTGGGGTCATGTACCACCTATAGATCATTTTCATCACATTTTCCTTTAAAGCACTACATGCCGTAAATTTAATACCGGTGTTCCACAACCTTTCCCAGTCAGCAGACATAATATTATGACCAATGTCCTGTGCCCACTTAATCATAGCTGATTTAACTGTTTCGTCTTGTGTATTCCATTTCAACAGCAGGTTATACATTCTTGACAAATTCTTAGTATTGGGTTCTAACAATTCTGTCTCAAGTTTTGATTTTTCCACCTGGAAGCCAATTTTCCTGTCTTGTTTAAAAACCTCCATTATTTGATAATAGTGGAGCCAATCTTGTACTTTGGGTTTTAGTTTTTCATGGCTCTTTAATTTCAATTTCTCTCCATCCAGTTCTAAAATCTCACAATACTTTGGCCATCCGACCTCCATATTGACTTTCTTGTGGGCCTTAGCCTCTAAGGGTGACAACCATCTAGGGGTTTTGTTTTCCAACAGATCTTTATATCTCATCCAAACATTAAACAACGCTTTCCTTACAATATGATTTTTAAAGGCACTATGCACTTTGATTTTGTCATACCATAGATATGCATGCCAGCCAAATGCATTATTGAAACCTTCTAAATCCAAGATATCTGTATTCTCGAGGAGCATCCACTCTTTCAGCCAGCAGAATGCTGCTGCTTCATAGTACAATTTTAAGTCCGGCAGGGCAAATCCCCCTCTTTCTTTTGCATCTGTTAATATTTTATATTTTATTCTGGGCTTTTTGCCCTGCCAGACAAATTTCGCAATGTCTTTCTGCCACCTCTTGAAACAGTCCATCTTGTCAATAATCTGCAAAGTTTGAAATAAAAATAACATTCTGGGCAATACATTCATCTTAATCACTGCAATTCGGCCTAACATTGACAATCTCAAATTTGACCATATTTCTAGATCTTTTTTAATTTCTGACCAACATTTTTCATAGTTGTCCTTATACAAATTCAAGTTTTTAGATGTTAAATTAACCCCTAGATATTTCACCTTCTTAACCACCATCAAACCTGTCTCTTCTTGAAACTTATTCTTCTCCATATCTGTTAGGTTTTTCCCTAAGACTTTAGTTTTTTGTTTATTCAATTTAAATCCAGCTACCTGTCCAAATTGTTGGATTATTTCCAACACTCTTTTTGTACTAGTGTTTGGCTCTTGCAAGGTCAATACAAGGTCATCTGCAAACGCTTTTAACTTATAATGTTTGGTTCCGACCTTTACACCTTTAACTTGCTGGTCCTCTCTAATCATGTTCAGCAACACCTCCAGGACCGAAATAAAAAGCAATGGAGAAATTGGGCACCCCTGTCATGTTCCTTTTTCTATCTTAAGTTCCTCAGTTATTACATTGTTTACAATCAACTTAGCTTTTTGTTCGGAATATATTGCACCCACACCATTCTCAAATCCTTGTCCTACCCCCATCCCATGAAGATTCTTTTTCATAAAACTCCACGAAATATTGTCAAAGGCTTTCTCCGCATCCACAAATATCAAGACTGCTTTAGTATTTATGTTCACCTCTAACTTTTCCAAAATGTCTATTATATTCCTAACATTGTCTGAGAGGTGTCTCTTTGGGAGAAAGCCTGCTTGGTCTCTGTGAATCTCAATATCTCAAATCTCAATATATTTCATATATTTCTCCTTACAAAACTTCTTGTAGTCCTACTGGCATAATTTGTTGATTACAGTTGCTTTTCAAATAGTTCGTATATTTCTTCCAATCTTCTGTAAATCTCTGGTCCCGCAGGTTTCGAATCCTTCATGTCATTTTATCCAATTCTTATTTTTAAAAGATTTTACATATCGCTCTCTACAGCCACAGCTGTTGCTCTCTAATGGTTTGACTTCATCCCTGAAGGGAAAACGGCTAGAAACTCCCAGATTATAAGCCCAGGCATCAAATGGCTCCTTAAACCAGGGTTATAGTCGCCAAAATGGAATGTCTAGTTTCCATTTTGGGGCAAGAGGGCTCAAAAGTCAGTTTTCAAATGATGGACTGACTGCGATTGGCTCTCAGTTAAACATCCGGATAGTTCAAATGACAGCCTTGAGCTTGATTACGAACTTAAAGAAGAAAATTCACTTGGTCCCGCGAAAGTCCATATATATATATATATATATATATATATATATATATATATATATATATATATTTGCTTTCGTAGATTTTCACGGGTACAGGAATGCAGGTTTTGGTGTCTTCGGGTGTCTTCCCGTGTAAGAGTCGGGGTGTCTGTGCGACGTTTCGACGAGGTCTCACTCGTCATCTTCAGGCTGGTGCTTTCGGCTTCTTGTTACTGGAACAGAGCAGAGTCTGGTGTTTGAGTTCCTATAAATACTGTTGAGGGGTGTGGTGTATAGCCTCCAACGTTCTGGGCAGAGAGGAAGTTCCTAGATTAGTGTGCCTTTTCTTCTTTTGTTCCTTAATTACTTGAGGGATATCTTGGGTGATTTCATGAGTGATATTCTGAATACCACTGGGTGGGTCATTAAGTGTAGATTAGTTGCTAAAGCTTTCGTGTCTTGACCTCTTGAGCTTGTGAAGAGTTTTTCTGAGAAGATGGCTGTGCTGCATTTAGTTGTGCTCTGGCTTGGCTTCGTGTATAGGGGCGAGCTGTGGTTTTGTGCCTTGTGCCAGCCAGATCTGTGTAGGGATTGCAGGGGGGTGCAGCATCCGGAGGTGCCACTATAGTTTGGCTACTGGATGGAGTCTGTAATATGTCTGTGGAGAGGGTCTGGGTTTGGGTCTGGTGTGGTTGATTGGTGACGGCGTTCTGTGTGCCTCTGGTTCTGGTGTCGGTTTTTGTGGGGAGGGCTAATTTCCAGATGTCTGGCAGGCGGGACGTGTCGTCACGCTTGTTCATGTTGTGAGGGTGTTTCTCTATCTCGATGGCTTCCATGATTATTCTCTTGTGGTGATGTTCCATGTTAAAGAGCAATTTGGAATCTGCAAAATTAATTTCGTGTCCTGTTTCTTTCATGTGTTGGAAAAGAGAGGAAGTTTTTTCTTCTTTTTTGACGGCATTCTTGTGTTCTGCGATACGTGCATTTATTCGTCTGTTTGTTTGTCCAATGTACGTGGCTGGGCAGACTTTGCAGGGTATTTCATAGACCCCTTGGTTTTCCAGCTGGATTTTGTCTTTTGGGTTTCTGAGGATATTGGCTATTTTTTGGTTGGTGCAGAAGGCTGTTTTGATATTGTGTTTATGGAGGATTTTGCTGATTTTGTCTGTAGTGCCCTTGATATAAGGAAGGAGGGCCATGCCATTGTTTTCTTCTGTGTCTTGGTTTTTGGGGGGTGTTTCTTTTTGGATTAGCTTCGTAACCCTGTTTTTCTGGTATCCATTGGCGATTAACACATTTGAGAGATTCTGTAACTCAGTTGTCAAGTGGTCTTTGTCAGCCAGGCGTTTGGTTCTGGAGATGAGAGTCTTGGCTACGGAGTTTATTTGTGCAGGGTGGTGGTGTGATTGTGCATGTAAGTAGCGGTTGGTGTGTGTTTTTTTCCGGTAGATAGTGTGTCCTAGGGAGCCATCAGGTTTTTTGTAGATTAGGACGTCAAGAAAGGGGAGTTGGTTGTTGTCTTCTATTTCCATAGTGAATTGTATTTTGGGGTGTAGGCTGTTGAGATGTGTGAGGAAGCTATCTAGTTTTTCTTTCCCGTGTGGCCAAATTACAAAGGTGTCGTCAACATATCTGAGCCAAAGTTTGGGTTTGTGTTCTGACTTGTCTAAAGCATTGGTTTCAAAGTGTTCCATGTACAAATTTGCGATGACCGGTGAGAGGGGTGATCCCATAGGTGCTCCTTCTATCTGTTTGTATCTTTGTCCATTGTGGATGAAGTACGTGTTGGTTAGGCAGTGGTTGGTCAGGTCCAGGATGTATTTGGGGGGGTTGTATTTGTTTTGAATGGCTGTCAAGGCTGTCCACCCTGCACTCTGGGACAAATGCAAACAACTAGCCGTCTGGAGAGCTGAAACTGAGACCTCACATAAGACAGACAGACACACCAACAAACTCTACAAACTAGAGAAACGCCAGAAGCCCAGCCACCCTCCACAACAACACATGAAACAAACAGTACATAACATATCAGACAGGATCCTCACCCCAACTGAAACCAAAGTACTCTCCAAAGGTTTCAACTTTGCAGTCGCCCCGAGACGCATCCCCACGGAAAACATCATATGCGGAGTCGAAGCTAGCCTGACCAAAATCGACCCAGATGAAGCCAATAAAATCAGACTTGAAGTCACCAACATCCTCTGCTCCAGCAAACCACCCAGAAGCAATTTACACAAAGAAGAACAGAAAGCACTCACCAACCTGAGGAAAGACAACAACATAATCATTCTCCCAGCAGACAAAGGCAACGCCACTGTTGTGATGAACACATCGGACTACCAAGCAAAACTATCAAATCTACTCCAAGACCCTACCTACCAACCTATAAAAACAGATCCCACCACCTATCTGGAAAAAACCACCAAATCCAAAATAAAAGCCTCTCCTATCAGTGAAGAAATCCAGCTAAGAATCATCCCCAGAGAAAAATCATCCAGATGCCCCAAACTCTACGGTCTCCCCAAGATACACAAAGAAGGAACACCACTCAGACCAATAGTCAGCTCCATAGGCTCACCTCTACAAAATCTCGCTAAATTTCTCGCTAAGCAACTTCAGCCCTATGCAGAATCCATCGCTTCACACGTTACTAACTCCTTCCAGTTCATAGAAACAATAAAGAAACAATACCTACATCCCGATGACCTACTTGTGAGCTTCGATGTTGTATCTCTCTTCACTCAAGTGCCCATTAATGAAGCCTTGACAGCCATTCAAAACAAATACAACCCCCCCAAATACATCCTGGACCTGACCAACCACTGCCTAACCAACACGTACTTCATCCACAATGGACAAAGATACAAACAGATAGAAGGAGCACCTATGGGATCACCCCTCTCACCGGTCATCGCAAATTTGTACATGGAACACTTTGAAACCAATGCTTTAGACAAGTCAGAACACAAACCCAAACTTTGGCTCAGATATGTTGACGACACCTTTGTAATTTGGCCACACGGGAAAGAAAAACTAGATAGCTTCCTCACACATCTCAACAGCCTACACCCCAAAATACAATTCACTATGGAAATAGAAGACAACAACCAACTCCCCTTTCTTGACGTCCTAATCTACAAAAAACCTGATGGCTCCCTAGGACACACTATCTACCGGAAAAAAAACACACACCAACCGCTACTTACATGCACAATCACACCACCACCCTGCACAAAAAACTCCGTAGCCAAGACTCTCATCTCCAGAACCAAACGCCTGGCTGACAAAGACCACTTGACAACTGAGTTACAGAATCTCTCAAATGTGTTAATCGCCAATGGATACCAGAAAAACAGGGTTACGAAGCTAATCCAAAAAGAAACACCCCCCAAAAACCAAGACACAGAAGAAAACAATGGCATGGCCCTCCTTCCTTATATCAAGGGCACTACAGACAAAATCAGCAAAATCCTCCATAAACACAATATCAAAACAGCCTTCTGCACCAACCAAAAAATAGCCAATATCCTCAGAAACCCAAAAGACAAAATCCAGCTGGAAAACCAAGGGGTCTATGAAATACCCTGCAAAGTCTGCCCAGCCACGTACATTGGACAAACAAACAGACGAATAAATGCACGTATCGCAGAACACAAGAATGCCGTCAAAAAAGAAGAAAAAACTTCCTCTCTTTTCCAACACATGAAAGAAACAGGACACGAAATTAATTTTGCAGATTCCAAATTGCTCTTTAACATGGAACATCACCACAAGAGAATAATCATGGAAGCCATCGAGATAGAGAAACACCCTCACAACATGAACAAGCGTGACGACACGTCCCGCCTGCCAGACATCTGGAAATTAGCCCTCCCCACAAAAACCGACACCAGAACCAGAGGCACACAGAACGCCGTCACCAATCAACCACACCAGACCCAAACCCAGACCCTCTCCACAGACATATTACAGACTCCATCCAGTAGCCAAACTATAGTGGCACCTCCGGATGCTGCACCCCCCTGCAATCCCTACACAGATCTGGCTGGCACAAGGCACAAAACCACAGCTCGCCCCTATACACGAAGCCAAGCCAGAGCACAACTAAATGCAGCACAGCCATCTTCTCAGAAAAACTCTTCACAAGCTCAAGAGGTCAAGACACGAAAGCTTTAGCAACTAATCTACACTTAATGACCCACCCAGTGGTATTCAGAATATCACTCATGAAATCACCCAAGATATCCCTCAAGTAATTAAGGAACAAAAGAAGAAAAGGCACACTAATCTAGGAACTTCCTCTCTGCCCAGAACGTTGGAGGCTATACACCACACCCCTCAACAGTATTTATAGGAACTCAAACACCAGACTCTGCTCTGTTCCAGTAACAAGAAGCCGAAAGCACCAGCCTGAAGATGACGAGTGAGACCTCGTCGAAACGTCGCACAGACACCCCGACTCTTACACGGGAAGACACCCGAAGACACCAAAACCTGCATTCCTGTACCCGTGAAAATCTACGAAAGCATATATATATATATATATATATATATATATATATATATATATATATATTGCCCTATTGTGACCTGTTTTTCTGAATGGTGACACAGACCACTCACGACCTAAGAATATTCTTCGCAGCTGTGAGCAGCGCAATGGGGCGAGAGAAGACAAGCGGCAACAATTGTTGTTCGCTGCTCCTGCTCAAGGCTGCGCAGAAAAAGCATTTTGGTCCCCGAAATTCATTCCGACTGTGCAAGTAAACTGACCGAATTCTACAGGGTGTGGGGTATTAGTGTGTGAAAACAGTCCAGATCCAATGATCTCCCAGGTGGCGGAGATTTTCGCTTGGTCGCAAGAGGCCGAAAGCAGGGTGCAAAATTCGCCTGGGGTCTAGCGGATTTTGAACACGGCAAAGGCGCTCGCCTCCATTGTCTGCTGGATTTACGTATAAGCTAAAGAAGCTATAGCTTAGGCCCCACTCTCTTGGGGGGCCCCCAAAAAAATTAAAGAAAAAAACCACCTGCATGTACATTTCCAAAATATAAGATAAAAAACAAAATAAATAAAACCTACATACAGAAACAGTGTTTTGTGTTGTGTAGGCTCCTATGATGTAAGTCATGGGCCTAGCCTGCTCCCTCAAATATCACTGCTTTGCTCCTTTCTATATATATAGGTTGCAGGGCAACATGTGCAAATGGCTTTAGATACCTATTAGGTCCATAAATTACCATATAGCATATATTCAACAACAACAAGAACAGCGACAATTTGTGTTTTGTGTTGCGTAGGCTCCTATGATGTAAGTCGTGGGCCCCGCCTGCTCCCTAAAATATCACTGGTATGCTCCTTTCTATATATAGGGTGCCTACATTCTGCATGGACTGGTTGCAGGGCAACATGTGCAATTGGATTTAGATACCTAGTGGGTCCATCAATTGCCATATAGCATATACAGTCATACCTCGTGTTACATTTGCTTTATGATACGTTTTTTCAGGTTGCTTCCCGCGGCGACCCGGAAGTACCAGAAAGGGTTACTTCCGGGTTTCAGAAGCATGCGCAGACGCGCCACTGCGGGTTGCGTTCTGCTCATGTTGCGAACGGGGCTCCGGAACGGATCCTGTTCACAACCAGAGGTACCACTGTATACAGCCCCCCAAAACAGGACAATTTGTTGTGGACAAAGGACAGCTGGACATAGAAAGGGCCCCATTACCTTCAGGAGCTGAGGGCCTCATCCGACCTGAATCTGGCCCTGAGTTCATGCACACACGGGGTGTGACCTGGTGTTTTGCAACCCTTGGCATCCACCGCAGTTAATAAAAGGCACTAATGTGCTCCTCTTTCTCTGCCCACGCACCTTATGGGGCTTCTAAGTGAGAAGAGGGAGACAATCCCAGGCTGGTAGGAAACGTTTGGCGGAAAGAAAGATAATCAGGTGACAGCAAAAACTGCAAAAAATAATAATTAGCAGGGGCAATTAGAGTAAGATCTGTTATCTGATGATTGATGTAAACCTCAAAAATGTATTTTGTATAGTTTTTACCTCTATCTGCAGTTCATTATATTTTATTTTATTGCTACAGCTCGTGGCTGATGCAGATAAAGATTCTTTTGATCTGATCTTATGTGGAAGGGTGTGTGAAGGCTTCCACTATGAGTAATGGCGGGTGCTGAAAGCCAAGCAGCAATCCCAGGGTGGATAAATAATTAAATTTTTTTTTATTTAAATCAGATTTTTAAAATAATATGCTTTTGGAGGAAAAATCAATCTAAAGACAGTTTTCTATTTAAGTTACATTATATCCCAAAGGCTATTCAAGAAATAAGGATTTGTTTTAAGTTTTTCATGTGTGCTAAAACTCAGTGTAAGGTTGTTGTTTTTTTATTATTTAACGACATCAGTTAACATGGATACATATGCTATAATGTTCTTGTTTTAGTCAAATAAATTGTTTAAATTGTTATTAAGGAAGTGGTTACTTTTCCCCCCTTCCACTAAAGGTACAGCAGAAAAGTTGTCCAAATATAAACAGTTAACTTATTAAACCTCACAATAATTTCATAGTTATCGGTCTATAAATATTTCTAAGAGTATATCTGAATCAGTGATTTTTGATATAGCTGTAAAAACTACTCTGAAAATGTATTATTCCAAAAATGGAACCTTCATCTGGTTGGTAAATATTAAGATTATACCAGCAAGAATGAGTCTTTCTGTAAAAGAAATTTGATCTACTATATTTTTTCGTGTATGAGACGTCCCCTGTTTGGGCGGACTCCAAATTAAGAAAACGCCCCCTCAACCATTTACATTTGGACAACTTTTCTGCTGTGATTTATTGGAAGGAGAAAAATAATCATTTCCCTAATAACAATTTATTCAACTAAAACAATAACATTATAGCATATGTATCCATGGTTATTAACTGATGTGGTTAAACAATTAAAAACAACTTAGACTGAGTTTTAGCACACATGAAGAACTTAAAAACAAATCCTTATTTCCTGATGAATAGCCTTTGGACCATCATGTAACTTAAACAGAAAACTATCCTCCGAAATTTATTTTAAAAATCCAATTTAATTTTTAAAAATCTGAGTTTTAAATATATCTTTTAAAAAATCATTGGTTTTTATCCACCCTGGTTTGTGCTATCTCTTGTCTGTGTCTTGCATTGGCGGACAGAACTATTCTGAGTGAGTGGGAAGGGAATTCGCTCAGAAATTCAAATAGTGCACCTTTAAAAAAGGTTGGCAGTCCACTTGCATTAAGGAGCCCATCATAAAAATGATCTGCTTTTGTTTTTCTGGCAACTTAGCACCAAATCGGTTGGGGAGAAACAGCCTGCTTTTTTGTCCAAAGTCGGTCAGCAAAACTATCTGTGCCTTTAATCTTCCTCTCTTTATTTCCCGAACAATAGACAATCCTGCCCTAGTTTCTGAAGTAGGGGAATGTCTGATAAAACGGAGCATCTTTTTCTTCCCTCTCCCCTCCCCTCCCTGCTTTCCTTTCATGCCTGGGTCATTTTGGGGAATGTTCCACTGCGCACAGGAACCTTTTCCTATCTAGACAGGCTGGATGCGGGTATCAAATTCGCCGGCGTTCTTTGCGACCGTGCGCAAAAAAAAATTAATGCTTTATCGCCCTCGGCTCTGCGATTTGGCTCCCAGAGGCCCTGGGGAACGCAAGTCTGTTTAAACATTATAAAATGAAATAACAAATTAAAAGATATCCCTCTCTCCAGAGGGCAAATGGGGACAGTTAATTTGTCAAGAGCTTAGTTCTAGGAAACAAGTGGTCCTTCTTTGTAAACAGTGGCATTGTTTAAACAGGGACACTGTGTTAAATTGTGTGTTAGCCTGGCTTTGTCTGCCTCTAGGATTTTGTTTTGCTGGAATAAAAATAATAATTATTATTATTCCGCCTCTCTCGGCCTGAGACGCTCTCTCTTGCTGCATTTGAAAAACACATTTTAGTGTCATTGGTTTTGGGTGTGGGTTTTTTTTTTCAAATATTGAAACCTGCTAAACTGGACTCTTGTCAGAAGCCGGAGATTTTCTTAACACAGAAAACAAAAAGCAGCATATTACAGTGGTAGCTCGGGTCACATAAGCTTCAGGTTACATATGCTTCAGGTTACAGACTCTGCTAACCCAGAAATAGTGCTTCAGGTTAAGAACTTAGCTTCAGGATAAGAACAGAAATCGTGCTCTGGTGGCGCGGCAGCAGCGGGAGGCCCCATTAGCTAAAGTGGTGCTTCAGATTAAGAACAGTTTCAGGTTAAGAACGAACCCCTGGAACGAATTAAGTACTTAACCCGAGGTACCACTGTACTCTGGATGGCATCAGGGTGGTTTAGGGAAGCTTTTAATGTTTGATGCATTACTGTATTTTAATATTTTGTTGAAAGCCGCCCAGAGTGGCTGGGGAAGCCCAACCAGATGAGCGGGGTATAAATAATAAATTATTATTATTATTATTATTATTATTATTTTGATACTGCTTCAACCTACAAAAGTTTTTGGGGAGACATGCTCCTTCGTCTGTGCATAGCTCATCGCTGAAATCCTGTAAGTTTGCATTCCCCAAATGTTGTGGGCTGTTTTTTAAAAAAAGAAATAAATTTACCCTTGTTACACTTTTATAAGAACCCCTCCAGATAGGCATAACACAGTATCATTTAAGCTAATATCAGAAGAGCGTGGCTGCAGGATTCATCATCATAATTCTTAATTTGTATACCGTCTTTCTATCTTACAATACACAAGGCGGTTTACAAGCTGAAGAAACAAAAAATATACAGTTCATACCTTGGGTTGAAGTCGCTTCAGGTTAAGCATTTTCAGGTTGCACTCTGCAACGGAGCGCGCAGACACTCGCGCATGCGCAGACACTCAAAATGACGTCATGCGCGGAAGCGGTGAATCGGGACCTTCGCGGATAAGGGTTGCGTTTGCTTCAGGATGCGAACGGGGCTCCGGAATGAATCCTGTTCGTATCCAGAGGTACCACTGTACATCTTATAACAATCTAATGCAATACAGTGGTACCTCAGGTTACATACGCTTCAGGTTACAGACTCCGCTAACCCAGAAATATTACCTCGGGTTAAGAACTTTGCTTCAGGATGAGAACAGAAATTGTGCTCTGAGGCCCCATTAGCTAAAGTGCTGTTTCATGTTAAGAACAGTTTCAGGTTAAGAACGGACCTCCGGAACGAATGAAGTACTTAACCCGAGGTACCACTGTACAAAAATGTGATAATAAAACGTAACTTTAAAATAGGCAACCTACATCAAAGTGTAACATTCAGCAGTCATTAAAACAGTATAAAATAATAATATCAACATATAATAGTTAAGCAGAAATCCACTCAACAGTTACAATAAATAATATCTAAACGATAATCAATAAAACCACGGCAAGCCACGGTATATAAAACAATACAATATGCATTGAGAAGCAGAGACTAGAGAGGAGAGCAAGGCAGGTGGAAGGAGTTCTTCCTCCAGGAACAGCTCCATTAGGAGGACTCTGATGGATGGAGGATTAGGCCACAGGGACGGACCGTTTTAAAAAGATGGAGAGCAGCCCTGTACCTGAAGCAGGTGAGATGCCCCAAAGGACCTGGGAATGAAGGTAGACTGCCTCTGGGCCTGGAGGTTCCACCAGAACAATAGTCTCCAGAAGCCTTTCTCCGCCTGTGGGTCTCCAGATGTTGTTGGACTACAACTCCCATCACCCCTAGCTATCAAGGCCAGAGCTCAGGGATGATGGGAGTTGTAGTCCAACAACATCTGGGGACCCACAGGTAGAGAACCGCTGGTCCAGCAACTGCTCAAAGGCATTACAGCCTCCCACCGTGAAGGCAGGCAGAGCACAGCCATGGCACTTTTGTTGTTGTTGTTTCGTCGTTTAGTCATGTCCGCCTCTTCGTGACCCCCTGGAGCAGAGCATGCCAGGCCCTCCTGTCTTCCACTGCCTCCCGCAGTTTGGTCAAGCTCATGCTGGTAGCTTCAAGAACACTATCCAACCATCTCATCCTCTGTCCTCCCCTTCTCCTTGTGCCCTCCATCTTTCCCAGCATCAGGGTCTTTTCCAGGGAGTCTTCTCTTCTCATGAGGTGGCCAAAGTCTTGGAGCCTCAGCTTCAGGATCTGTCCTTCCAGGGAGCACTCAGGGCTGATTTCCTTAAGAATGGAGAGGTTTGATCTTCTTGAAGTCCATGGGACTCTCAAGAGTCTCCTCCAGCACCAGAATTCAAAAGCATCAATTCTTCTGCGATCAGCCTTCTTTATGGTCCAGCTCTCACTTCCATACATCACAACTGGGAAAACCAGAGCTTGAACTATACGGACCTTTGTTGGCAAGGTGATTTTTGTTGGCCATCAATTGCTTTATCCCCCTCCGTGAGCCTGTCTAATCCTCTTTTAACGCCACTCCAGTTGGTGAGCATCGCTGCCTCCTGCAATGATGAAGTTCCGCAGTTTAATTTTGATTGGGGAACCATCGCGGATAATAAAAGCGGAAGGATGTCCGGACCTTCCACCAGAAATCCACCATCGATGACCCATAATCGCGCCAGTTACAGATGGTGGAATACAACACACTGGTCTCACTGGCCCAAATAGGACTAATTTAGCCAGCTAGCCCCGGTGATCGTCTAATGTTTATTGGATGGATTTCCCCCTAAATTGATTTTTTAATTCTGAATTTATTGTTTTTCACGTTTTATACTGTATTTTATGCTGGTTTTTTTGTTGCATCAATTAAATGTTTTAAATTTGTTGTCAGCCGCCCTGAGCCCGGTTTTCTGAACCAGGAAGGGTGGAGTATAAATAAAAAATTATTATTATTATTAACACACACCCAGAAAGGCAGTGCCATCTGCATTTCTTATCCATTTAAGCATGCAGATCTTTTCTCAAGCTAGAGGCTTTTTTTTTTTAGCCGATAAACCATACAGCAAAATCAGTGCGAGAACATCAGCCCGTTAGTTAACAATCACACCGGCATTTTCCAAGGGGCGTAATTTTGCCACCGGTTGAAAAAGCTTTTTCGATCGGCGACTTGACTAAGCCAGCTTGGCACCTTCTGGGTGACGTGGCCGTGAGTTGTAGTCCGAAGCGGTGGTGCTTGCTGAATGGGAGTTGTAGTTTGAACTGTCCGGCGGGCGCCAGTTAGGGGAAGTCTGGGCTTGTCTCTGGTGGCTTTCCTGAGGGTGTGACTTGAGTGTTGCAACGTCTTTGTCGCTTCCTCTTTGCTTCCGGCCTCTAGGGTTGGGCCACATCTGAAGGAAGCGTGTGGCACAACCGCCTCTCGGGCTGCAGCAATTTGTAGCAGCGCGGCTGCGTGGGAAAAAGCCTCTGATTGGTCATGTCCTGGAAATCGGGTGCTGTTTGGGGTTTTTGAAGTGGCATAAAAAAAGTTCTATTTGGGAAGGGCTTGTAGCTCAATGAGTAGCATGTCTGCTTTGCATGCCGAAGATCTCAAGTTTCAATCGCTTGGCACCTGCTGTTAGGGCTTGGGAAAGCCCGTAAGTCAAAATAAACTTTTCAGAATCATAACCTTAATGTATTGGAGAACTGGGCACTAGCTTGCAAAATGAATTTCAGCAGGGACAAATGTCGAGTTCTGCACTTAGGCAGGAAGAACCAGCTGCACAAATATAAGACGGGGGACACGTGGCTTACTAGCAGCACATGTGAAAAGGATCTAGGGGTCTTGCTGGATCCACAAGCTGAACATGAGTCCACAGTGTGATGCAGCAGCAAAAAAGGCTAATGCCGTTCTAGGCTGCATCAACAGAAGTCTAGTGTCCAGGTCAGGGGTCGGCAAACTTACCGCGCTTCGGGCCGGTGTCTCCAGGGCTGATCGCGCGGCGGGGGAGCGCGTGCCCATACATGTGCGCACACACTGTTTCTGGCGCACATCCGGGTCGGAGGAGCACTGGAAATAGCTTGTGCGTGTGTGCACAGTTCTCCTCCGACCCGGATGTGCACCGGAAATAACGCTTGCGCATGTGCAAATAACCCTTGTGCATGCGCACAAGCTATATCCGGTGCTCCTCCAACCCGGAAGTGGGCAGACGAGTGGCGCAGTGCTGGTAAGAGCGGGTGGCGGGGGTTGCTGTGGGCCGGATAAATGAGTCCCTTGGGCCTTATCCGGC
Source organism: Podarcis vaucheri (assembly GCF_965113315.1). Lineage (NCBI taxonomy): Eukaryota > Metazoa > Chordata > Lepidosauria > Squamata > Lacertidae > Podarcis > Podarcis vaucheri. The sequence continues at coordinate 3,720,234 of NC_138754.1, read as the reverse complement.
CCGCGGGCCTTAGTTTGGGGTCCCCTGGGCCAGATCAGGGGAAATCATAGTCCCAGTCTATTCTGCCTTGGTCAGGCCACACCTGGAATGCTGTGTCCAGTTCTGGACGCCACAATTTAAGAAGGATGTTGATAAACTGGAACATGTGCAGAGAAGGGTGACCAAGGTGATCAGGGGTCTGGAAACCAAGCCTGATGAGGAACGGTTGAAGGAGCTGGGTATGTCTAGCCTAGAAGAGAGGAGACTGAGAGGAGATATGCGAGCCATCTTCAAATATCTCAAGGGCTGCCACATGGAGGAGGGAACAAGCTTGTTTTCTCCTGCTCCGGAGGGGAGGACTCGAACCCGTGGCTTCAAGTTACAAGGAAGGAGATTCTAACTAAACTTCAGGAAGAAATTTTCTGGCAGCAAGAGCTGTTCAACAGTGGAATGCCTGCATTGCAGGAGATTGGACTGGATGACTCTAGTCCTCTATGAGGACTAGAATCTTGGTTTTCTGGGGGGGAGGGAAGGGATTTAGCTCAGCGGTGGGGCATCTCTTTTGCATGTGGAACGTCGCCAGATTCAGTCCCTAACATTTCCAGTTAGGGCTGGGAGAGACTCCGTACACCCTTGATAGCGGCTGCCAGTCAGTGTGGACAATACCAAGGTAGAAGAACCGACGGTCTGACTTGCTTTAGCAATGCAGCGATGTCAGCGAACAGAAGTCAGGGTGGTGCTGCAATTAGACTAGGACCTGGGACTCGGAGACCAGGGTTCGAATCCCCACTCAGCCAGGAAGCTAGCCGGGTGACCTTGGGCCACTCACTGCCTCCCAGACTAAGCTACCTCTCAGGGTTGTTGGGGGGATTAAATGAGGAGGGGAAGAGCCATGTACCCCCCCAAGCTCCTCTGAGAAAAGTCTGGGGTAGAAATACAATAAGTAATAATAATAATTTGAGGGGTAGGGCTGTTGCTTAGGGGGAGAGCAAGCGAAAGGATCCAGGAAGGGCTGGAAAAGAGCTCTGGAGCCACATGCCAGCCAGGCAGCTTCCAATATTCCTCTTTGAACGGGCCTTTTATTCCGAGCCATGACTAGCATCTTACTTTATTTGCCGTATTTTTCGCCCTATAGGACGCACCTTTTCCCCTCCCAAAATGAAGGGGAAATGTGTGTGTGTCCTATGGAGCGAATGCAGGCTCCCTGGCTTCAGAGGTAGCAACGCGAAGCCTATGCTCTGGAGGCTTCGCGTTGAAGCCAGGAGAGTCTGGTCTTTGAGGCTGGCGGTGGGGGAAAGCCACGCTTCCCCCCACCGCCAGCCCCACAGGCTCGGGGGGCAGCGGGAAGGTGCACGACGCCTTCGCGCTTCTCCCCTACCTGGTTTTGAGGCTGGCGGTGGGGGAAAGCAGTGCCAGCCCCACAGGCTCGGTCGAAAAGCCCACAGGAGCTGCAAACTCTTTTAAAGGCTGCACGGTTTCTGCGGGCATTTCTATGAGGTGGGGGAATTCTGTCTGCTGTCTGCTGCTCCCAGAGCTGGGGGGGAGGGATCATATTTTTTCCCTTGATTTCCCCCTCTGAAAACTAGGTGCGCCCTATAGAGCGAAAAATACGGTATTCGTTTGTTTATTGAAACAGACGGCTTGATTGTCAAAACAAAAGCCAATATAAACTCAGAGCGGTTAACAACAACAAAAAGAAACTTGCTGCATGCCTGGATGTTGTCAAGTAGGACTGACCCGTGTCTGAAACCCTGGAGGACTGCTGCCTGCCAGTGTAGACAGTAATGAGCTAGCTGGGTCAAGGACCTGCCTTGGTACAACACGGCTTCCTACTTCTGTCTTTAAACGTGTCCTGCGTTCGAAACCTTGAGGACTAGAATCTTCCTTTATCTATTCGGGACGAGCGAATAGCTCCTCTGCTTTGCATGCAACAGGTCCCAAATTCAATCCCCGAAAGCTGGAAATCCTGGAGAGATGCTGCTGGTCCGTGTGGACAGTACTGAGCCCTGAAGGACGCTTGCTCAAAACCATGAGGACTTGTTGTTGTTGTTTAGTCATGTCCGCCTCTTTGTGACCCTCTGGACCAGAGCACGCCAGGCACTCCTGTCTTCCACTGCCTCCCGCAGTTTGGTCAAACTCATGCTGGTAGCTTCAAGAACACTGTCCCACCATCTCGTCCTCTGTCGTCCCTTTCTCCTTGGGCCCTCCATCTTTCCCAACATCAGGGTCTTTTCCAGGGAGTCTTCTCTTCTCATGAGGTGGCCAAAGTCTTGGAGCCTCAGCTTCAGGGTCTGTCCTTCCAGTGAGCACTCAGGGCTGATTTCCTTCAGAATGGAGAGGTTGGATCTTCTTGCAGTCCATGGGACTCTCCAGAGTCTCCCCCAGCACCACAATTCAAAAGCATCCATTCTTTGGCGATCAGCCTTCTTGATGATCCAGCTCTCACTTCCATACACCCAGTGGCGTAGCGTGGGTTGTCAGCACCCGGGGCAAGGCAAGTAATTTGCTGCCCCTAACCCGTGAATTTGCGCCCCCTATCCCTAACCCCCAGATGTTGCGCCCGGTGCAGCCGCCCCCCCCTGCACCCCCCACGCTACGCCACTGCATACAGCACGACTGGGAAAACCACAGCTTTAACTATACGGACCTTTGTTGGCAAGGTGATGTCTCTGCTTTTTAAGATGCTGTCTAGGTTTGTCATTGCTTTTCTCCCAAGAATCAGGCGTCTTGGACAAACTCCATGGACAAAGACAACAGGCATGAGGACTAATATCTTACTTAATTTGTAGCAGAGAAGCTATATCATTTTATGTTGTGAACTGCCCCGAGACCTGTGGCTGTAGGGTGGTATACAAATTTAATGAATAATAGTAATAATAAATACATCGTTTAAGGGATGTCCCTTGCCAGAAAGTCCAGGGAGCCTCTGCCGGTCAGTGCAGACAATATTAAGTTTGATGGAGCGGAGACTGGGCGTGGCATCAGGCAGCAGTTTGCACCCCTGTTCCTATGACAAGGTGTTGCCTGGACATCAAACAGGTTGGAGATGTGGCTCAGAGGCTAGAAAGCAGCGTTTACGAGAGGCCTCACCCCTCTACAGAGTCATCTTGGTTGGGAAGGGCTGGCTGCCGGCCAGAGACTGGACCAGCTGTGAACTCCCCACCCACAGAGCCTTCTGAGATTCCTTCCTGGCTCCTGGGAAGAGATCCGGTGGCGGAATTTCTCACCCGGCAGCGCAAAGATGTGCAAAGTGTCGTCTAGCCCCGGGAAGAAAATTGTTTGAGCTGCTCCTTAATCCTCCCTTAATCTTAATTTCCTTCTGAACGGTGCTGGGTTGCAGGCTTGTGAAAACAAGACGCGGCCTCCTGCAAATAAGAAGGCTTGCATTTCCAGTCTCTTGGTCTGGTTGTAGCTATAAAACCCCAAACGCCCAATGGAGCCGGGGCCACTCTCTCCCAGCCCTGCCCTCTTCTGATATCCTTACGGAGCTTCCAGGCGCAGTGGCAGTCTACCTTGATTCCGACATTATTTGAAGTGTTTGGCTGGATGTGGGGCAAGATGGGACATTGGCCTGCCCAGCTACACGGATTTTCTGATGTTCTTGCCAGATGGGTGGTGGTGGTGATAATAATAATAATAATAATAATAATAATAATAATAATAATAATAAATTTATTATTTATACCCCGCCCATCTGGCTGGGCTTCCCCAGCCACTCTGGGCGGCTTCCAAAAGAATAATAAAATACTATAATACATCAAACATTAAAAGCTTCCCGAAACAGGGCTGCCTTCAGATGTCTTCTAAAAGCCTGGTAGTTGTTCTTCTCTTTGACATCTGGTGGGAGGGTGTTCCACAGGGCGGGTGCCACTACCGAGAAGCCCCCCTGCCTGGTTCCCTGTAACTTGGCCTCTCGCAGTGAGGGAACCGCCAGAAGGCCCTCAGAGCTGGACCTCAGTGTCCGGGCTGAACGATGGGGGTGGAGACGCTCCTTCAGGTCTACTGGACCAAGGCTGTTAGGGCTTTAACGGTCAGGACCAACACTTTGAATTGTGCTCAAAAATGTACTGGGAGCCAATGTAGGTCTTTCAGGACTGGTGTTATGTGGTCTCGGTGGCCACTCCCAGTCCCCAGTCTAGCTGCCGCATTTTGGATTAGTTGTAGTTTCTGGGTCACCTTCAAAGGTAGCCCCACATAGAGGGCATTGCAGTACAGTTAATCCTTTCCATGAGTCGTCTTGCGAAGCACGGCTATTAGCGGCTATTAGCAGCTTAGCGGCTATTAACGGCTTAGCGGCTATTAACGGCTTAGTGGCATTAAGAAAAAGGAAACAAACTTGCAAGAACTCGCAAGACGTTTCATCTTGCGAAGCAAGCCCATAGGGAAATTCGTCTTGCGAAACGACTCAGAAAACGGAAAACTCTTTCGTCTTGTGCGTTTTTCGTCTTGCGAGGCATTCGTCTTGCGAGGTACCACTGTAGTCCAAGTGGGAGATAACCAGAGCATGCACCACTCTGGCAAGACAGTCCATGGGCAGATAGGGTCTCATCCTGCATACCAGATGGAGCAGATAAACAGCTGCCCTGGACACAGAATTGACCTGTTGCTCCGTGGACAGCTGTGAGTCCAAAATGACTCCCAGGCTGCGCACCTGGTCCTTCAGGGGCACAGTTGCCCCACCCTTCCCAGTTCAAAAACCAGGCTCAGGGCAGCTAACAACAAATTTAAAACACTTAATCGGTGCAACAAAAAACAGCGTAAAATACAGTATAAAACGTGAATAACAATAAATTCAGAATTCAAAAATCAATTGGGGCGGGGGGGGGGGGAATCCATCCAATAAACATTAGATGATCACCAGGGCTAGCTGGCTAATTTAGTCCTTTTTGGGCCAGCGAGGAGACCAGGGGAGAATTAGCTGTGGGATCGCAAAGCGGGTAATCTTCATAAACAGGGGAGGGGGAGGGAAGGAAGGGGAATAAAAGATCAGGCTGAGTTCAAATTGAAAGCCAGGCAGAATAGCTCTGTCTTACAGGCCCTGCGGAAGAACATGCGCACAAGGTCGGCCGTTCCTGGCGGGGCTCCCGTGTTAAGAGAGAGCCTGCAAGTGGCTAGTCCTCAAGAGAGGAGACTTGAAGCCCAACCTTTGCCCTGGGCAAACTGGCCCTGGCTGCAGCCTGGCTCGTAATACGCCTTGTGTGGATGTCGTAAGGACATGCCTGTTAATCTCTGGGCGTGTGTTAATAAATGCTCGGTGTTAATAAATTGTCATTCTGCTTAAGTGTGCGTCACGTCGCGGCCGATGAGGAGCAGAGTCCACTGAGTGTGACCTTTGCCCGTCATGTGGGAAGAGAGATTGGGCAAACTCCCATCTTCTGTCCTCTTGCAATCTCTGCCTCCCTCACGCACATGCACACAGACCCGGTGGATATGCAGTTAACTCCGGTTTATAGCCTCTGCTTTCCTGCTTGGAACGGGCTGCTTTAACAAAATATATATACAAAGAGCCCTTTTAGCTGGAGCGGGTCAGTTGTCCACCTGCTCCGGCCTCCTGCTCTGGCTGTTGCCAAATGCTAATAATAATAATAATAATAATAATAATAATAAATTTTATTTATACCCTGCCCTCCCCAGCCAAGACGGGGCTCAGGGCGGCTAACACCAGGTAGAAACTCAAATCAAAAACTTTTTTGGGGATGAAAACGTCAAGTCTTCACCAAGGCCAACTATCCAGACTGGTCCTACGCGGGCCAGAACATGAGAAGAGCTCAGCTGGATCAGGCCAGGATCCTGTTCTCATTGCTGCCGCCGATAGCTACTCATTTGCCCAGTCCTCGCTGTGGGTTAAACCACAGAGCCTAGGACGTGCCAATCAGAAGGTCGGCGGTTTGAATCCCCGCGACGGAGTGAGCTCCCGTTGCTCGGTCCCTGCTTCTGCCAACGTAGCAGTTCAAAAGCACGTCAAAGTCCAAGTAGATAAATAGGTACCACTCCGGCGGGAAGGTAAACGGCGTTTCTGTGCACTGCTCTGGTTCGCCAGAAGCGCCTTAGTCCTGCTGGCCACATGGCTGTACGCCAGCTCCCTCGGCCAATAAAGCAAGATGAGCGCCACAACTCCAGAGCTGGCCACTGCTGGACCTAACGGTCAGGGGTCCCTTTACCCTTACCTTTATGCCCTGCCTGCCTCCCTGTGGCAAGGAGTTCTGCAGTTCATCTCTGTTCTGTGTCAATCAGTCCTTCCTTTTATCTGCCCCAAACCTTCCAACCTTTTGCATCCTTGGATGTCCGCGAGTCCCGGTGTCGTGAGAGAGGGAGGAAAATCTCCTCTCTGCCTGTTTCCTATCGTGTTGCGTCTTCCTTGTCTGCTCTCCAAACCTCAAAAAGGTCCCAAACGCTGGCCCCTTTCTTCAGATGGGAGCAATTGGGACTTGCACCCGTGTCCGGGCAGGACTTTCCTTTCCCAAATTGGCATCGCCGCAAACCTCTCTAATCTTGCCCCGACTTGTGGCAGCAAATCGTACCACGTTGGGGGCTTCATATTCAATGTTTTATTGATTCGGCGCGAAGTCATTTTTTCAGATGTTCCCCTGACCACCAGCTATCTCTTGTCTCTCTTTCCCCTGCCCTCTCAACGATGCATTTCATGTCGGAGAACTGTAGAATTGGGACCCTCACGGTCATCTAGTCCAACCCCCTTTAGCGCAGGGATCTTTTGCCCCAAGTGGGGCTCTCGAATCCACAACGCTAAGAGTCTCCTTCTGTCGTTCTCGGTTTTGCCCTTGCCAAACTCTGCGAAGTTCAGCAACTGGGACAAAATTACATCTTGACCCAGTTGGCAAAAAAGTCCAGGTTTTTTGGGACGGTTGAACGGGGTCAAATTCTGCCTGAGCTGCTCCAGACCGGTCCTGTGTGGGCTGGCAGCGCCATCGATCTGTCTGCGGTGAGATGGTGTGTCCCTCTCCATTGTAATTTTGGCACCGGGTTTTTTTCTTAATCATTAGTTCTCTGTTTCCTTATGTTCTCATTCTCTTGTCTGGCCTCGCCTTCATTTACTCCTCTGCAAGGCAAACGACTTGTAACAGACTTCTGAGGTGTTGCCAACCATGTTCGAAACTCAGATCTATAATCCAATCACGAAGGAATCTCTTAGCTCCGGGTTCCCCTCCTCTCCTGGTGGGGTGATGGTGAAAATTTCTATACCACTTTATATTTTGAAGAACAAATATCAAAGCAGTTTACAACACATTAAAGCGTCAAATAAATCAATCCAGAACCAAAATCAATTCAAGCTTCCAGGAAAAAATATTCCCATCTCCTTCTCTAAGTGACATTTTGCTTTCCCCATTATTATTTGCCTCCTTAATTTATAGAGCAGAAGTACTCTAGGAAGCCAGGGCGGTGCATCAGACCAGAACCTGGGAGGTCCGGATTCGAATCCCCACTCCGCCATGAAGTTCACTGGGTGACCTTTGTATCAGTCTCAGGATCTTTAACAATAACCAACAACAGTTTAATTACTTATATCCTGCCCGTTTGGTCGGGCGTTCCCAGCCACTCTGGGCGGCTCCCAACAGAATATTAAAATACACGATAAAACAACAGACATTAAAAGCTTCCCTAAACAGGGCTGCCTTCAGATGTCTTCTAAAAGTCTGGTAGTTGTTGTTCTCTTTGCCATCTGGTGGGAGGGCATTCCACAGGGCAGGCACCACCACCGAGAAGGCCCTCGGAGCTGGACCTCAGTGTCCGGGCAGAACGATGGGGGTTGAGACGCTCCTTCAGGTATACTGGACTGAGGCCGTTTAGGGCTTTAAGGTCAGCACCAACACTTTGAATTGTGCTCAGAAACATACTGGGATGTAGGTCTTTCAGGACCTGTGTTATGTGGTCTCGGCGGCCGCTCCCAGTCTCCAGTCTAGCTGCCGCATTCTGGATTACCGTAGACACTCGGGATGCGAACGTGATCCGTGTGGGATGCACGTTCGCAATCTGCAGCGTTCGCAACCCCCAGCAGCATGTCTGTGCACGTGCGGGTTGCAATCCGGCGCTTCTGCGCATGCGCAAAGTGCGGTTTAGCACTTCTGTGCATGCACGGCCGCCGAAACCCGGAAGTAACCCATTCCAGTGCTTCCGGGTTTCGGCGCGTCTGTAACCTGAAAAAATGCAACCTGAAGCGTCTGTAACCCGAGGTATGACTGTAGTTGCAGCTTCCGGGTCACCTTCAAAGGTAGCCCCACGTGGAGCGCATTGCAGTAGTCCAAGTGAGAGATAACCAGAGCATGCGCCACTCTGGCGAGACTTACCTCACAGGGTCGTCGTAGGGCTGAACTAAGGAGCAGGGCTGAACCATGTAGAAAAAGCTGGGATGTGAAAACAATAGATGTTCTCCTTACCTGCTGAGGAAGGCTGGAGGAGCCAGCCGGGTGGAGATGCCACTCGTCAGCTTGGCACCCAGAAATTTCCAAGTGGGCGCAAGTGGAACTGCACCAGCTGCAAAACGTGCCTGGCCAATTTCCAACACTGGCTGCCAAGAGCGTTTATTTATTCTAACGAGATTGGCAGAAGGAAATCAAAAGGGCACATTGACCTAGCCACCCCCTTCTCTTTTCCTGGGGTGCTGCTTGTGGGTTCCTGGCACTCCCAGGGTTCCTGGGCTGGGTGCCCCCCCCCCCACTTTAGCTCTTCCTACAGGACCGCTTCCAGAATTGCCGGAAGAAATATCAACAACCTCAAGATATGCAGATGACACAACCTTGATGGCAGAAAGTGAGGAGGAATTAAAGAACCTTTTAATGAGGGTGAAGGAGGAGAGCGCAAAATATGGTCTGAAGCTGAACATCAAAAAAACGAAGATCATGGCCACTGGTCCCATCACCTCCTGGCAAATAGAAGTGGAAGAAATGGAGGCAGTGAGAGATTTTACTTCTTGGGCTCCATGATCACTGCAGATGGTGACAGCAGTCACGAAATTAAAAGACACCTGCTTCTTGGGAGAAAAGCAATGACAAACCTAGACAGCATCTTAAGAAAGCAGAGACATCACCTTGCCAACAAAGGTCCGTACAGTGGTGCCCCACAAGACGAATGCCTCGCAAGACGGAAAACTCGCTAGACGAAAGAGTTTTCCGTTTTGGAGGTGCTTCGCAAAATGAATTTCCTATGGGCTTGCTTCGCAAGACGACAATGTCTTGCAAGTTCCTGCTGGTTTTTTTTCCTTCCCCCCCTTTTTCTAAGCCGCTAAGCCGCTTATCAGCTGATCCGATCAGCAGATAAGCCGCTAAAAGCCGCTAATAGCGCTAATCCGCTAATCCGTCAATGGGCTTGCTTCGCAAGACGAAAAAACCGCTAGATGAAGAGAATCACAGAACGGATTCTTTTCGTCTTGCGAGGCACCACTGTATAGTAAAAGCCATGGTTTTCCCAATAGAGATGAATGAAGTGAGAGCTGGACCATAAAGGCTGATCGCCGAAGAATTGATTCTTTTGAATTGTGGTGCTGGAGGAGACTCTTGAGAGTCCCATGGACTGCAAGATCAAACCTATCCATTCTTAAGGAAACCAGCCCTGAGTGCTCACTGGAAGGACAGATCCTGAAGCTGAGGCTCCAATCCTTTGGCCACCTCATGAGAAGAGAAGCATCCCTGGAAAAGACCCTGATGTTGGGAAAGATGGAGGGCACAAGGAGAAGGGGACGACAGAGGATGAGGTGGTGGGACAGTGTTCTCGAAGAGACCAGCGTGAGGGAGGCAGTGGAAGACAGGAGGGCCTGGCGTGCTCTGGTCTAGGGGGTCACGAAGAGGCGGACACGACTAAACGACTAAACAACAACAACACAGAACCGCTTGCCATTCATTTGTTGAGCTTACCCAGAGTTCCTGTCCACTCCGGCCTCCTAAATGCAGAGTGTGTGTGTCACGTTTCTTGGAGACGGACGGCACTCTGCATATGCTTAGAGGCACTCTGGTTATTCCTGAAGGCGCAAGTTACTTGGGGCGTGCAAGGCATGAGGAGGAGAAACCTTTTGCAGCCAGAGGGGCAGATTCCTTGCGGACGGCGTTCCGCGGGGGCCGCGTGTGGTGATGGCCGGGGCCAAAGGCTATAGCCCCCGGAAATTCAGAGGTTTCTATATACTTCCTTGCATCACAGTTCTGAGAATACATTTGAGGCTAATCAGAAGCACTTAAAGGCAGGCCAGAGAGGGAGGGTCCTGGGGGCCAGGTAGGGAGGACTGGAGGCCACATTGAACCCTGCACACACCTTGAGAACTTTTACCTGGGAAGTCTCTCTTTCAGGCATGCTGAGTCCCCTTGCTTGTTCGGATAGAGGTGTGTGTGCCTAGAAACCCCTGTTTGGTATCCAACTAAGTTCTACTTTGAGTAAACCCGTTGAAATCAATTGACCAAAGTTAGTTGTGTTGAATATTTCGCTGTTTCTGGTGCGTCTACTCTCATTGGCTGCAACGCTCTGAAGTTGTCCCCTGGACAAAGGGAACACCTGTGTGCCTGGCCCCGCCCACTTTTGCCCACTACCACCTCCGGCGGGGGGGTGGTGAGGTCCCTGCAAGTCAATGTGGCCCCTGAGCTGTGGGGAAAATGGTTCCTTCCTCTGGGGTAGTAGAAACATCACTCTAAATAAGGTCTAAATATAGGGGAAACTATTTTGACTTTGGGACGTGGGTGGCGCTGTGGGTTAAACCACAGAGCCTAGGGCTTGCCAATCTGAAGATCAGCGGTTCGAATCCCCTCGATGGGGTGAGCTCCCGTTGCTCGGTCCCAGCTCCTGCCAACCTAGCAGTTTGAAAGCACCTCAAAGTGCAAGTAGATAAATAGGTAGCGCTCCGGCGGGAAGGTAAACGGCGTTTCCGTGCGCTGTTCTGGTTCACCAGAAGCGGCTTAGTCCTGCTGGCCACGTGACCCGTAAGCTGCGCGCCGGCTCCCTTGGCCAATAAAGCGAGATGAGTGCTGCAACCCCAGAGTCGGCCACCACTGGTCAGGGGTCCCTTTACCTTTACTTTTATTTTGACTTTGGTTTCTTTGACACCATGCATTCAAAGCTCTGCGATGACACTTTGAACAGGCATAGCTTCCCCTCTCCAGGAATTCTGGGAGTTGTAGTTTGTTAAGGATGCTGAGAGCTGTCAGGAGAGAGACCCCCTATTCCAGGCACCCCCAAACTTGGCCCTCCAGGTGTTTTGGGACTACAACTCCCATCATCCCTAGCTAACAGGACCAGTGGGCAGGGATGATGGGAACTGTGTTCTCAAAACATCTGGAGGGCTGAGTTTGGGGGTGCCTGACCTATTCCCTCTTGCTGAACTACAATTCCCAGAACTCCCTGTGAAGAGAGATTGATGGATAAACCGCTCTGGGAATTGTAGCTCCAGCAGAGAAGCCTTGGGGTTCCCCTCCTAACAACACTCTGCACCCTTAGCCAAACTTCAGTTCCCAGGATTCTTTGCAGGCTGGGAGCCACAGGCATTTAAAGTGGTACCGTAGGGCTTTAAATACAGTGGTACCTCGAGTTACCACTTAACCTGAAACTGTTCTTAATCAGTGGTACCACATTAGCTAATGGGGCCTCCTGCTGTTCTCATCCTGAAGAAAAGTTTTTAACCTGAGGTACTAATTCTGGGTATGGGACGCGGGTGGCGCTGTGGGTTAAACCACTGAGCCTAGGACTTGCCAATCAGAAGGTCGGCGCTTCGAATCCCCGCAATGACGGGGTGAGCTCCCATTGCACGGTTCCTGCTCCTGCCAACCTAGCAGTTTGAAAGCACATCAAAGTGCAAGTAGATAAATAGGTACCACTCTGGCGGGAAGGTAAACGGCGTTTCTGTGCGCTGCTCTGGTTTGCCAGAAGCGGCTTAGTCCTGCTGGCCACATGACCTGGAAGCTGTACGCCAGCTCCCTTGGCCAACAAAGCGAGATGAGCGCCGCAACCCCAGACCCGGCCATGACTGGACCTAATGGTCAGGGGTCCCTTTACCTTTAAATAGGTATCTGTAATGCGAAATACCACTGTACATGGTGTGAACATGGGCTCTGAGCCGTCTGCCCGCCATCTCTCCCAGCTGGAAACTGCCTTTCCTCACTCGCGCTGTTTCTGTTTTCTTCGTTTTCGCAGGATGTTCCAGACATTATGCGACTACTTCTGGTGGGACTGGCTCTGGTTGCCGTCCAACCTGACCTGGGCGGACGTCGAATTCAGCGAAGGCCGCGTGGCCCCGAAGTCCAGCGACTTGTATATCACCATCCCTCTGGCGTTTGTCTTCCTCATCATCCGGCACCTCTTTGAAATGTGAGTAACCCTCTGTCCCACAGGAGGAGGATGGCCTACTTGGAGTAAACCCGGGGGTAGGGGACAAGGAGCGAGGTCCCTGCATAGTAGGCTCGGCCGAGAGGCGGGGACTGGCCCCACAGGGTCAGCACCCAGTGAATTTCTGATTGGCTGGAACAAAAAAAGAGAGAGAGACTTGTGGAACCTCCAGGTCCAGGGGCAGTCTATCTGGATTCCTCGTTTCTTAGGGGCATTTGGCTGCCACGAGGACAGAAAGCCAGACCCAATGCACCTTTTCTGGTCTGATTCTGCTGCCAGGCCGTTCTGTCCCCACAGAAAGCTGCAACCTTGCAAACTCTTGACCGCTCGTCCTGGGAAGGAGGGTGGCACGCTTTGGCCGGCCCTGCGTGGGCGCTGCGGATTCCTGGAGAGTTTTGGGGCAAAGGCAAGACGGTTTTCTCCCTGTGCCTGGATCCCTCGCCAAGTCCTAAGGAAACAATTGGAGGCAAATCGGCGGGAGAAGAGGGGGAGAGGGGAGCAAGGCTCTGGCATCAGCCTTGACCCAGCCGTGGGCCCTTGGCATAATTGTGGCATTGTGTCACCTGCCAGCGGTTGTCTGCGGAGGGGGTGGCAATCCGGATGAAGTCAGCAGCGCCCGCGGACAGGCCTGAGACGGCCAGGCCGGAGAATTAAAGAGCAATTATTTATCACGGTTGACCATTCCACCACCCCCTCCTTCTCCACAGAGGATGGAGACAATCGGAGCATTGTTTGAGAGGCTGGACTCCGTGTGTATGTTATTTTTTACGGTGCAGCAATGTTGGAGAGAGCATGAGAAGAGTTGCCCCTTAGCTCTAGGATAGGCTCAACAAGGGGGGGGTTGGGGGGCAGGCTGATGGGGGGGATGTGTACCCCCTTGTAACAAATCCCTTCAGCACTGCAGATCTCCAGAGGCTCAGTTTAGGACGGCCTTACTGGATTCCTCTCGTAAAATTGCACCTGAAGGACCAGGTGCGCAGCCTGGGAGTCATTTTGGACTCACAGCTGTCCATGGAGGCACAGGTCAATTCTGTGTCCAGGGCAGCTGTTTACAAGCTCCATCTGGTACGCAGGCTGAGACCCTACCTGCCTGCAGACTGTCTCCCCAGAGTGGTGCATGCTCTAGTTATCTCCCGCTTGGACTACTGCCATGCGCTCTACGTGGGGCTACCTTTGAAGGTGACCCGGAAACTACAGAACGCAGCAGCCAGACTGGTGACTGGGAGCGGCCACCGAGACCACATAACACTGGTTCTGAAAGACCTACATTGGCTCCCAGCACATTTCCGAGCACAATTCAAAGTGTTGGTGCTGACCTTGAAAGCCCTAAATGGCCTTGGTCCTATATACCTGAAGGAGCGTCTCCACCCCCATCGTTCAGCCCGGACACTGAGGTCCAGCTCTGAGGGCCTTATCAGTGGTGGCGCCCACCCTGTGGAACGCCCTCCCATCATGTGTCAGGGAAATAAACAACTACCTAACATTTAGCCAGGGAGTTCCAAAGTGTAATGGGATTTCCTAGAAACGCAGAGCGAGTATTAGGGGGGACTTGCAGCAGTTCTGCAGACTGAAGTGGCCGGGATGGTTTATGTGGGGTGAAGAGGTCGGATGGCCATCTGTCCTGGATGCTTTAGCAAAGATTCCTGTGTTGCAGGGAGGGGGGGTTGGACTAGATCACCCCGGGGATCCCTTCCCACTCTACAATTCTATGAATTCATGTGAGGCCCAGCATCTACCGGGATCCCCGATTCCTTGCTTTGCATGCAGACAGTCCCAGATTCGAATTCTGGCATCCCTAGGTGGGGTTGTGAATGCCACCCCCCTGCCTGAAACCCCAAAGAGACACTGCCAGTCAGTGCAGGAAATACTGAGTAGATGGATCAAGGGCAGTGTAAGGCTGCCTCCTCTGTCTGCATTCAGTTCAGCCCTTTATGCCGAATGAGGACTATAATCTTGCTTTCTTCCTGGGAAGAGGGCTGCAGCAACCCCCCATGGCTGGACTGGAGAAAGACTCCATGCCCGAAGCCTGCCAACAAGTTAAATGTTAAATCGGTCCTGCGTTCAGGACCATGAGGACTGGAATCTTAGTATTGTTTTAAAAGAAGATCCGTAGATCCGGGGTGGCGCCTCTGCTTCGGAGACAGAAAAGTTCGAGCTCGATCCCCTTGTCTGAACCGCTGGAGAGCGGCTGCCAGACCGTCCTGAGCTGAATGCACTCCAGTGGTCGGACTCTGTCTGAAGCCAGCTTCCTCCTGTTACGGTAAAATCTGGATGCGAGTCCCTGCGGAGGAAAATGAGCTCAGCCGGAGACAGGAGCAAGATGCAGAAGATCCAAGTTTATTGCGCAACAGGTTCAAGGCGAGATTGAACAGCGAGGAAGGGGTGACATGAACTTTTAAAACTTCCTTCCATGTCCCAGAATACAGTGCCAAAATCGTCACAGTTACATCATGAATACATTAAGGAGAGGTTGGGTTACACAGGTTACATTATGAATACAGTGGTGCCCCGCAAGACGAATGCCTCGCAAGACGGAAAACCCGCTAGACGAAAGGGTTTTCCGTTTTTCAATGCGCTTCGCAGGACGAATTTCCCTATGGGCTTGCTTCGCAAGACGAAAATGTCTTGCAAGTCTTGAGATTTCGTCTCCCCCCCCCCTTTTGCTAAGCCGCTAAGCCTTTAATAGCCGCTAAACCGCTAATAGCACTAATCTGCTAAACCGCTAATAGGGTTGCTTCGCAAGACGAAAAAACCGCTAGACGAAGATACTCATGGAATGGATTAATTTTGTCTTGCGAGGCACCACTGTACATTAAGGAGAGGTTGGGTTACACAGGATTAACATATGGAGGAGGGAGGGGGGAATATGCAGAACTGGGGATATGCACAGATAAGTACATCCTGAGTACCATGATGAAAGGACGATGGTCCAGGTATGCATAGTCTGCCACCTGGCACTGCCCGGAGGAAAGGCTTGGCAGAGTGATTTGACGGGATTAGGGTCTTCCTGTGTGTACGTGACACCTCACTTGAGGGATTATGGTGGACAGTGAAGGTGTCATGGAGCCCTAGGGAAATTAAGCAGATTGGCACCAAAAGCAAGAAAATCGGTGCTTGTGTAACAGTGTGGGGGCGGAGGGGTCCGTGTAGGGCCGTCTCGGACCCTCTGGTGTCCGGCGGAAGGGGTGAAGAAGACATGCCCCCCCTTCCGTATCACTCCGTTAATTCATGCTGTATCTGATGGTTTCGGCGCTCAGACCTTCCTCAAAGGAAGCCCTGGTTTGCTGCAGAAGTCCGTAAAATTTAACGGCCGTTTCTGTTTTGGCCCCAGAAACTGCTGTAGAATCCTAACGTTGTGTTTCTTTTCTTTCGTCCCCTCTCTTCCCTTTCCGTTGTTCCCTTCTCTCTCCCCCCCCCCCCCCCAGATACGTGGCAACTCCGCTAGCAGGTCTTTTGAACGTCAAGGAGAAAGTGCGGTTAAAAGCCACTCCGAATCCCGTCCTAGAGAAATTTTATACGACGTCCTGTAAACACCCCAAACAGGTAACTTTGCCGGGGAAGTCATGTTTGAGAGGAAGGAAGTGGAGATGTTCTTTGTATCATACATTTAAATACTATGATTCTGCTTTAAACAGTCATTACTTCCTCTCAAAGAATCCTGGGAACTGTAGTTTGTGAACTGTAGTTTGTCAGTTTGGGAACTGAGAGTTCTTAGAAGATTAATGTACCATTACAGAGCTACAATTCCCAGAGCGGTTTAATGATCCATCCCTAATAAGGATAATAACAATAATTTATACCCTTCCTTTTCCCCTGACGGGGCGCAAGGCAGCTTACAGATAAAAACAGGAACCTTCTAAAAACATAGAGAACTCTGGGAATTTTAGCTCTGTAAAGGGAACAAAGGTTTCCTGTGTGGCGGGGGTATTGTAGTACTTAAATGGACGGTATGACAGTGGTAGCAGTCAGGATTTTTCGCAATACGTGAGAGGAGGTTTCCACAGAGGAGACTCGAAGGTCGCCCTCTACCCGGAGACATGGAAAATGTTTCTCTCAGCTCTCTCATTTAGAGCACTTGTACCCAACGCTCTTCAGCCAGAAAGGCTCCCAGTGTCCAGTCAATTAAAACAAAACAGTCCCTGCCCACAGTCATGGAAAAGAAAAAATACACGGCACACAAGGAAGAAGGGACAGGGAGGGCAGAGGAAAAACACACTCAGGCACCACTTTTTAATAGTAACTCTTGCAGTGACCAGCTGGCATAGAAAAATGTCCTGGGTCAGGAGGCACTTAATGGAGCTGGTCTTCTGCCAGAGCTGATGGCTCCCCTTTTCTCCCATCAAGGCATCCAGATGAAAAATCAATGGGCTTGTTGCTGGCACCACACGGCCCGTGCCAATACTTGTTGTGGACCTACGCTCTGAACTCCCAGTTGGTGCATCTGGGTAATTAAGCCTATAAACAAGAGCAAAAAGGTTTCCATCTCCTGTATGCCTTTGCCAGCTGGCAGCCCCCCGAGCCAAATCGGTGCCTTCTTGCATCACTGCTGCTTCAGTCTGGATGGAGGTGGGGACAGGCCGTAGATCACTGGTAGAGCGCTGCAGAAAGTCCCAGGTCCCAGTGGCATCTCCAGGTAGTGCTGGGAGAAACCCGTGTTTTCAGCAGCAGGAGGACGGGATTCTTTCCCCCGTTGAATGGAAGATGGTTTTCCCAGGGTGAGGTTCCTCTGTTGCACTTGGGGTGTGCTCACCCCTGCAGTTTCCCTAAATTCATCATCCCAGTGGCATAAATCTGGCTGCAGAAGATCTCGGGTTCATCCCTGGAATTCTTGGCCTGGAAATGTCCCCTTCTTGAGATTCAGGACACAGTGACCCAAAGCCAACCGTATAAAATATAAAAATGGCATCAAATTTTTGGGGGAATCAAAGGGCTGCCAAACTTCAGCAGGAAAGTAGCTTGGAAACTGCATTGGGTCAGTTGAGTTCTTAAGCATTAAAAACTTCTGGGCCCAACCAGCACATCTTCAAATCAAGAAGTCTTTGCCAGTCTGATGTTGCAACTAGAGAGGTCATTTCCCAAGGCAGGACCCCCAGTTGGAAGCTTTCATCAAAACCAATTGCTTTTTCTGGGAAGAAGGCATGAGATCCACGCACTTAGAAATCTAGTGTCTCAAGGTAGAAATGGCAAAGCAAAGCAAATGTTGCTGCTGTCTGCATTTCAGTGGCTTTCTTCCCTAGGCTCTCTCTCCTCCCTCTGACTGGGCCCTCTTTTTCCTTCTTCTGCCCCCCCCAGGCAGACATCGAGGGCCTCTCGAAGAAAAGCGGTTGCACCCCCCGGCAGGTCGAGCGCTGGTTCCGCCGGCGGCGCAATCAGGACCGGCCCAGCTTGCTCAAGAAATTTCGGGAGGCCAGGTAGGCCTGCAGGACCGTGGTGCGGCTGGGGTGAATAGCAGGCTTGCCCCAGCCCCATGCACACTTTCCCATCTGCAAAAGCGTCGCTGGATTAGGGGTCGGCAGCTGGCTGCCCCAGGCCAGTCTTCCTCAACACCCTCTGCCTGCCAAAACAGTCCACATCCATTGGAAGACCGGTTCCCAATGCCCCTGACCATTGGGCATGCTGTCTGATGGGATCTGGGTGCCCGACAACACCTAGAGGGTAACAAATTCAGGCAGACGGTTTGCCTTTGCGAGTGTCACAAGTCCAAAACATTTAGTAGCCAGAGTCTTCCTTAACAACCAATCCATTGGCTCTCTGGCTCCCCCTACTGTTCGTCTCCTTGCCTCTCGCCCTACCACTCCTGGCAGACGTCAGAGGCCCTCCGCACGCCCCCAGTGGCACTCTTGACATGCCTGAGAACGTGTGCTTCATTTGCTGAGGGGATGAGAAAACAAGACTTTGTGCTTCCTTTTCCAGTTGGAGATTCACCTTTTACCTTCTTGCTTTCATTGCTGGCACGGCCGTCATAGCTGACGTGAGTACATTTCCTCCTCAACCGAAGGCGGGAAATGGGAGTTTCCTTTTTCTGCGAGTCCTCTTGACGCTTAACCGCCTTCTGTCTTTTCATCCTTTGTCTCCCGAACTTGCAGAAACCTTGGTTCTACAACCTCAGGCTAGTTTGGGAAGGATACCCTACACAGGTTAGCCAAGTTTTTACGCTGCAACCTTTGCTTTTTTCTTAAAAAGTACCGTATTTTTTGCACCATAACACTCACTTTTTTCCTCCTAAAAAGTAAGGGGAAATGTCTGTGCGTGTTATGGAGGGAATGCCTACGGGTGGCATGCCTACGGATTTTCCTCCTCTAAAAACTACGGGCGTGTTATGGTCGGGTGCGTGTTATAGAGCGAAAAATACGGTATTATTTTTTTTTGGTATATCTTCATATACATATAGAAACCTAAGGCTGTCACCACGCAGCCTTTGTTGGGGGGTGGGAGTTGTAGTGCGGCGTCACCATCCTGGAGTTTCATGAAATCAGGGAGGATTTAAAAGAGAAATGGCGGTTTTAAACAACAGCAGAGGTTTGAATAAAGCTGGGTGGGGGAACACACAGAGTGTCTCTGAGGATGTGCAGAGAGCTTGGCAGAGCTGTGAGAATGTGGGCCTGATGCAGCTGCGAGGGGACAGCTTGGTGAGGTGTAAAATCACAGGGTGGGGGTTGGCAATGGGGTAGGGGGGGCTGGTGGGGGGTAGGCAGGGTTCGTGAGCAACTTGAGCAGGGACAACAGCCCTGTCTGTTCATGTGGTGTGTGCATTAGAAAGTATATATACCCAACCTTTGGATTTATCTTTTTTTATAAAAAACAAACAAGAAAATCCACAAATATCTACAATACACCATGAAATAAGGAGCACATAACTATAAAGGGGGGGGTAGTGAGATCGAGATGACTGAAATCCTTCCGCTGCAGTCGACTGCTTAGAGATACAGGCGGCGAAAAATGCTTTTAAATAAATGAAGCTTGCCGTCAAAGGCGGCACGACACAAAAGGAAGGGAGGGATGAGGAGGGCAGAGGAAAAGAAAGCGCTCCGGAAGAACAGGAGAGGTGGTCCCTCTGGTCTGATTCAGCAAGACATTCCTTGTGTTCTTATAGTTCCCTGGGATGGGGAGACCACAAAACTGGGTTTTTAAAAAATGTTGGCTGAGGACGCGGAACGACCTTGGATATATTTGAGGGGTTTTTCTCCCTCCCTTCTCCAGAACTTGCTGCCGTCCCAGTACTGGTATTACATGATTGAGCTCTCGTTTTACTGGTCCCTGTTGTTCAGCATCGCCTCGGACGTGAAGAGGAAGGTGAGTCGAATGCTTGGCTCATGGGGAGCACAGACGGCGTCTGACCTTTGCTGCTGGATCTGCAGTTGATCAGTGGAAGTTGATCTTATTTGTTTAGATTCAACAAAGTTAAATAGATAGATAGATAGATAGATAGATAGATAGATAGATAGATAGATAGATATCCCCATAACGAGATACACATATTATCACTGCAGGTTGATGGCAGCATAAGTGTAATGTGTATGGGTTGCTCGTGCGTAAGTTGCCGCCTCTCCCGGCTTTGTTGCCTTGCTAAACCTTTCAGTCTGGGCAGCCCTTCACTTAGTGGCTGCCTCAGTCGCTAGCAGGATCCGTCAGTGGGCGTTTCTTAAATCTTTTCCAACATAAAAGTTGTTTGACACCCAGTCTCCTCCTACTCTCTCTGCGCGGAAGTCTTCTGCACAGGGTGGGCGTGGGTAGCGGAGGACCCGTGCTCTCCCCGCTGGTGTCCAGCGAAGAGTCCTGGAGCCCTCTCGCCGATCCCCCCATCAGCCCCTCTATATCCCTGGTGTTGCGCTGATTTGCTTCCCCATCTGCGGAGCTGCCTCTCTCCCTGCTGGGTCCCTCTCCAGCATCATTTGAGAGCCTTCCCTCCGCCTCTGGCTCCGATGTCAGTTCCCTGACAATAAGGTTGAGTGTTATCATTAAACTTCCAGGATAGCTAAAAAATAAGTGGGGGGGGGAAGTATATGAAAGAAAAATCAGATTTTAGAGGTGGAAGGGGGACTGAGGGTCATCCAGACCAACCCCCCTGCAACGTGGTACTCAGGAGAACTCTGCTTAAACCTGCTGAAATTGAGACACAATATGAAAAATCAGTTTAAAGCAACTGGCCCTCTCAGAAACAACAGGTCTAAATACACACCAAAAAAAATTCAATTTAGCAGCAGAGAGGCATCAGCCCTACCTAGGGTCTCAACGCAGACAGATATAAAATGTTCATACAGTCGTACCTTGGTTTTCAAACAGCCTAGTTCTCGAACGTTTTGGCTCCCAAAAGCTGCAAACCCGGAAGTGACTGCTCTGGTTTTGGAACATTCTTTTGGAAGCTGAACGTCTGACAGGGCTTCCGATTGGCTGCAGGAACTTCCTGCAGCCGATCACAAGCCGCGCCTTGGTTTCTGAATGTTTTGGAAGTCGAACGGACTTCCGGAACAGATTCCATTTGACTTCCGAGGTACCACTGTATACTCCTTCTCTGACAGTGAATTTTGAGCTCGAGAGAGGCTCAGGAGAACACAAGTGTTAAATGTTAACAACATTGCATTCGGTGTAGTGTTAAAAGCTCAGTAACATATAAAGAGAGCAATAAAATACCGTATTTTTCGCTCTATAAGACGCACCAGACAACAAGACGCACCTAGTTTTTGGAGGAGGAAAACAAGGAAAAAAATATTCTGAATCTCAGAAGCCAGAACAGCAAGAGGGATCGTTGTGCAGTGAAAGCAGCAATCCCTCTTGCTGTTCTGGCTTCTGGGATAGCTGCGCAGCCTGCATTCGCTCCATAAGACGCACACACATTTCCCCTTACTTTTTAGGAGGGGAAAAGTGAGTCTTATAGAGCAAAAAATACAGTAATAACAACAACAACAATAGTAATAATAATACAGTTAAATCCAAACTCGTCTCAATTCAGAATTGAAAAAAACTGGTCTGTAGTAACAGTGATCTAAATTAACTTACTGTAAAAGAAAATATATGAAAGAAGCCTGAAAAGATTTCTAGGGAAATAGGTATTTTCTGTTAGGCTTTGGCTGATATTTTGCTTTTGGGCAGGACTTCAAGGAACAGGTCATCCACCACGTAGCGACCATCGTCCTGATTAGCTTCTCCTGGTACACCAACTACATCCGGGCCGGGACGCTTATCATGGCCCTCCATGACTCCTCGGACTACTTGCTGGAGGTGAGGGATTGGGACCCCTTCTTTCCTTGCAGGGGTGTAACCCGGAGCTCAAGCCCAGGTGTCCGACTCAACTTAGGGACTCCCCCCGTTCCGGACGCCTTGTGCTGCGTGCGGTCGTCGTCGCTTCTTAAAAACATAGAATTAAATGGCGGCATGTCTGGGAAGGGCTGTGGGGCTCAGTGGTTAAGCACCCGCTTCGCACGCAGTAGGTCCCAGTTGCATTTCCAGGTAGGACTGGGAATAATCTCTGCCTGGAACCCTTAACAGAGCCGCTGCAAGAGCAATTTGCTTCGATTTTGTCGGCTGGTTTCTACTCCCTGGTCTGTCCTCCCAAGCAGTCAAGGACGCTTCTCGGCCGAGGGGGGAAACACTTAGGGGGTGGAACAGGTCTAGGGAAGTGTGTGGTGTGGGGAGAGACCAGTGCCAGATTTACGTATAAGCTAAACAAACTACAGGGCTCCACTCTCTTGGGGGCCCCCAAAAAATTTAAAGGGGGGGAAAACTGGACGTACATTTCCAAAATACAAGATAAAAAACTAATAAAATAAAGCCTACATACAGCAAGAGTGTTTTGTGTTGTGTAGGCTCCTATGATGCTAGCCTGCTCCCTAAAATATCACTGGTTTGCTCATTTCTATATATAGGGTGCCTTCATTCTGCATGGAGTTTGCATTCTGCATGGACTTTTCAACAATTACTTCCATAAAATACATATTTTGTGATGTGCAAATGGCTTTAGATACCCATTAGGCCCATAAATTGCCATATAGCATATATTCAACACAATAAAGTGACAATTTGTTGCTGACAAAGAACAGCTGGACATATAAAGGGCCCCATTACCGTCAGTAGCTGAGGGCCTCATCAAACCTCAATCCGGCCCTTGGAGAGACCCCCGGGAGACAGGTAGAGGGACCCCCACGGACCACATCCTGCCCACGAGAAGGAGATGCTCCATCATGCTCTTCATAGCCAGAGTATCTTCCATCTCTCGCTTCCGGTCCCGATCCCTGAGTTCAGGGCTGCCTGTAAATATTGCCTCCCCTCCTCTCTTTCGGTGTCTCTGCAGTCGGCGAAAATGTTCAACTACGCGGGCTGGAAGAACATGTCCAACAACATCTTCATCGTCTTCGCCACCATCTTCATCGTCACGCGGCTCGTCATCCTTCCGTTCTGGTGAGAGTTGCGTGCGCGGCGTGTGACTGAGGTTTACCTGTTGAACATCTGCCCGCCGAGAAGCTGTTGGAAGAGAGAATGGGCGGAAGGGGGCGAACAGAAGCACAAAAGAGTATAGAGTGGCCAAAGGGACCCCAAGGGTCATCCAGTCCAACCCTCTGCAATACAGGAGTCGCGGCTAATGAATAAATGTGGGCCAGTTCATAGGGGAATATAATCTGCCAGTTGCTATTAGGCCAACACCCATGCTGTTCCTTGAAAGGGCATTTAAATCCCCTGGTTTGCCCCCAAAGAACCCTGGGAATTGTAGTTTAAGGGCGCTGGGAGTTGTAGCTCTGCGAGGGGGTAAACTACCAATGTGGTTTCTGTATTCTGATTTTTCTTGATCTGATTCCTTATGTTGAATTTTACAGGATCCTGCACTGCACCATGGTGTACCCCTTGGAAATATACCCACCTTTCTTCGGCTACTATTTCTTCAACCTCATGATGGTGATTTTGCAGTCCCTGCACATATTTTGGGCGTACCTCATTATCCGGATGGCCCAGAAATTCATAACTGGAAAGGCAAGTTGGGTTTGGGGGGGGGGTTTGGTACCCTTCCCCAGTTTGTGGGTCCCCCCCCCCAGTCCTTGTTCTATTTTTAAAATTACAAAGAAATAAAAAGACAAAGTTACACAGAAAAAAGACAAAAACAGAAAGGAAAAAAAAAACCATCATTTTCAAATTCTCGAATTTCATTACCTTCTTTCCACGACCTCCTCCTCCTCCCATCTCTTGTATCTTGATTAATAATTGTCACAGCAAATCCTTTCCATAAGTCATAGTATTCTGTCCTTACATTACCTTACTCTATTTTCATCTTATCTTATAAAAAACCTTAAAACTTAAGACTTAAGTCTTATTTTTACCAGCTTCTCATAACCATAACCTTTTTACCTGATTCTTTAAACATTTTTACAAGAGCCAAGTAATTTCATTTCAACATTTTTCCAACGTTCATAAAACATTTCCCCAGTTTGTGTTTTGTCTAGTATGAGGTATAAGAGAAAACCAACTCTTTTTTTTTTTGGTGTTTGAGAGAGAGACAAACCAACCAACCAACTAACCCAGAGGGCAGTGTTTAAAATATATCTATTTATTGCGGTCCCACTTTTCCTCAAAGGGGCTCGAGGTAGCTTGCTTGCGGGGTTCTCCGACTTTCCGTATTCTCCACAACAACCCTGCCAGCCGGGCCAAGCTAAGAGACCGGCAGGTCACATCCAGTGAGCTTCATGGCCAAATGGGGATTTTGAACCCTGGTCTTCCTAACCCCGGGGTCGGCAACCCGTAGGCCACTTTTGGCCGGTCATGATTCCAGTTGTGCCAGTGACATCTTTTTCTGTTCAAATATATAAGAGGATGTCACATAGAGGAGGGAGAAAGGTTGTTTTCTGCTGCTCCAGAGAAGCGGACACGGAGCAATGGATCCAAACTACAAGAAAGAAGATTCCACCTAAACATTAGGAAGAACTTCCTGACAGTAAGAGCTGTTCGACAGTGGAATTTGCTGCCAAGGAGTGTGGTGGAGTCTTCTCCTTTGGAGGTCTTTAAGCAGAGGCTTGACATCCATATGTCAGGAGTGCTCTGATGGTGTTTCCTGCTTGGCAGGGGGTTGGACTCAATGGCCCTTGTGGTCTCTTCCAACTCTATGATTCTATGATTCTCCAAGCTATTGGCCCAGTAGCTGATGCCACTCTGGTGGGTGGGGTTCAATCCTGCGCTGGCTACCGATGAGCCGCAGTTAAACCCTGCCAATTTGGCAAGATTCAGAGCAAAAGCCCTTCCTTATTGATTTATTACAGGGGTCAGCAAACATTTTCAGCACTGTCCCTCAGACCTTTTGTGGGGGGCAGGACTATATTTTGAAGGGGGAAAAAATGAACAAATTCCTATGCCCCACAAATAACTCAGAGATGCATTTTAAATAAAAGGGCACATTCTACTCATGTAAAAACATGCTGATTCCTGGACTGTCCACAAACCAGATTTAGAAGGCGATTGGGCCGGATCCAGCCCCTGGGCCTTTGTTTGCCCACCCACGATTTATTACTTGCTTGGAGCAATTGCACCCAACTTTTTAGTCGAAAAGGCTCCCATGGGGGGAGGCGGCTTACGTACGATCAAGACAGTACCTACCTGAAGGCCTACAGTCTTAAAAAAATCCCCAACAACATACAAGGGGAAAGGTACAAGGAGGGATGAGGAAAAATCAAAACTCAAGCACTCATTTCTAAGGGCCGAAACTCCCTTTTGGTCATGCCCTAGTGGCAGTTTGAAGTCTCAATTATGGGCTATGGGGTTCTGAATCACCTGATGCCATTACGGCACCAGGTGGATGGGCCTGCCCACCTGTCAATATTTGTCCAGGAGGCCAACCCTGATAAGGACCTGTCCTGTGGAGCCAAAAAAATTATAAACCCTATTCTTGTCTTCATGAGGGCTAGCAACTTACTTTCATGTTTTCCTCTTCCTGGTAACGGAAGCCGAGTTGTTCAGGATGCTAGATTCTGCCGCGCCCAGAAGCAATTTCTGTGGGTTAGAACTTGGGATTTTATGTGGAAAAGATCTGCTGGATGGCTTACCCTCGACACTTCCGTTATAAGAAAAGCCGTTTCAGGCCGCGAGTGGCTTTTAATCGCCGCAGGATGCCCGATTACCCATCAGATTGATTTTTAAAGCTGCTTGTAGGTTTTATTTTCTTCCGCTGCACTTTAAAGTTTCATTGCAAGTCCATCGCATGCTGCACTCAGGAAAGGCAGGACGCAAATAAATTAGAGTGAATAAAAGTAACTTTAAAAAAAACCAGCACCCTTTGGAAAGCTAAATCAGATTCTGAATATTGAATATTTCCAGTTCCACCTCTCAAAGCGGGAATGCAAAGGGGGGGCGAAGGGTTAATCTCCAGAATTATGTAGTTAAGAAGTTATTTTCATTTCAGAAAGGCTCTCCCACTAATTGGCCCTTAAGGTAGCTTAAAAACATCAGAAAATAATAATAATAATAATAATAATAACCTCACAGGGAACAGACAGCATCTAAAAGCAGATGAATGATTATTAAAATCTCTGGTGGGTGGGTTGGAACGGGCCTCTTATACCTAAAAGATTTTAACAGGGGAAGGATTTTCAAAAGCAGGAGTACCACCAGGGTCAAAGACTCCCATCTCTTGGTCACATTTAATTTCCCGCTCCGCTGCCGCCGTCTCTTGGTCACACTTAACTTCCTAGATTCAGGTAGGTAGATGTGTTGGTCTGACGCAGTCGAAATAAAATTAAGAAATTGTCCAGTAGCACCTTGGAGACCAACTAAGTTTGTTCTGGGTACAGTGGTACCTCGCAAGACGAATGCCTCGCAAGACGAAAAACATGCAAGACCAAAGAGTTTTCCGTTTTTTGAGTCGTTCCACAAGACGAATTTCCCTATGGGCTTGCTTCGCAAGACGAAACGTCTTGCGAGTTCTTGCGAGTTTGTTTCCTTTTTCTTAAAGCCGCTAAGCCGTTAATAGCCGCTAAGCCGCTAATAGCCGTGCTTTACAAGACGAAAAAACCGCAAGACGAAGAGACTCGCGGAACGGATTAATTTCGTCTTGCGAGGCACCACTGTATAAGCTTTCATTTGCATGCAGACTTCTTCAGATACGCATTAACTTCCTGATCGCCTGGAAAGCCCTACGTAGTAGTAGTAGTAGCAATAATAATAATAATAATAATAATAATAATAATAATAATAATAATAATTTATTATTTATACCCTGCCCATCTGTCTGGGCTTCCCCAGCCACTCTGGGCGGCTTCCAACTAAATATTAAAACACAGTAATACATCAAACATTAAAAGCTTCCCTAAACAGGGCTGCCTTCAGGTGTCTTCTAAAAGTCTGGTAGTTGTTTATCTCTTTCACATCTGGTGGGAGGGTGTTCCACAGGGCGGGCGCCACCACCAAGAAGGCCCTCTGCCTGGTTCCCTGTAACTAGGCTTCTCGCAGCGAGGGAACCGCCGGAAGGCCCTCGGTGCTGGACCTCAGAGTCCGGGCAGAACGATGGAGGTGAAGACACTCCTTCAGGTATACTGGGCCTTTGAGGCCGTTTAGGGCTTTCAAGGTCACCACCAACACTTTGAATTGTGCTCAGAAACGTATTGGGAGCCAGTGTAGGTCTTTCAAGACCGGTGTTATGTGGTCTCGGCAGCCGCTCCCAGTCCCCAGTCTAGCTGCCGCATTCTGGATTACTTGTAGTTTCCGGGTCACCTTCAAAGGTGGCCCCACGT
Source organism: Podarcis vaucheri (assembly GCF_965113315.1). Taxonomy (NCBI): domain Eukaryota; kingdom Metazoa; phylum Chordata; class Lepidosauria; order Squamata; family Lacertidae; genus Podarcis; species Podarcis vaucheri. The sequence goes on along the minus strand of NC_138754.1, from coordinate 3,693,238 downwards.
AGAGCGCATTGCAGTAGTCCAAGGGGGAGATAACCAGAGCATGCACCACTCTGGCAAGGCAGTCTGCAGGCAGGGAGGGTCTCAGCCTGCATACCAGATGGAGCTGGTACACAGCTGCCCTGGACACGGATTTAGCCTGCGCCTCCATGGACAGCTGTGAGTCCAGAATGACTCCCGGGCTGCGCACCTGCTCCTTCGGGGGCACCGTTGCCCCATCCAGGACCAGGGAAGTGTCCGAGTCGTCTCTCGTTTCCTGACCTGGGTTTTCTCTCCCCTCCAGGTGGTGGAGGACGAGCGCAGCGACCGTGACGAGACGGACAGCACCGGGGAGGAGGAGGAGGAGTTGGAAGAAGAGAAAGCTGCCTCAGCACCCACAAAGAACGGCCCCCTGAGCAACGGGCACCCGGTCTTGAACAATAACCACCGGGTGAAAGCCAATTGATCGCTCGACGTCCATTTTCGGTACCCAGGCCTCCTCTGCTTCCAGGGGGGACTCCCGTCTGTCGCCAGAGCCCAGATCTTTATTTTCATTTTTGAAGCCAAAAAGAAAACAAAACTTCCTCTGGGGAGCTGCAGCTGGAAGCACAGCTCCCTGACGCCCCACCAGCTCCTCTCTCCATCCTTGGACCCTCCAAGAACCCGAAGAAGCGCCAGGTTCATTTCAAGACGGGATCCTGAGACACTTGCCGCTTTTCTTGGGGGCAAAGCGAGTGGCCTTTTCTGGAGCTTGCAAACAGCGCTCGTTTTTCTCTTCCCCAGCACCCTTTATGTATGGGAAGAAGGGCAGAGTTTTGGGAGCATGGTTGCCCTAGCCTCTTTGAGCCCCTGTCCTGAATCCACCTTGGAAAGCAGCCCTGAGACCCCTCACACGTTGCCAACCCCTTCTTCACCCACCCAAAACCCCTCCACAAAATTGGGCAAGCAGAGAGCAACTTCTCCGCCCCACCCCAGAAAAGACACGCGTCTTTTTTTTCCTTCCAAGCACACTCGAAAGGAACCAACACTTGCAGGGAAAGTACTCCGCTTGTCAAGTTTCTAGACCTCATCGAGGCCTCTCATCCCCGTGCCAAAGACCATCCCGCTTGTAAACATGTCAGGAAATTTGGGCTCGGCTCTCAAGCCTCCTTTCCCCGACCCCCCCCCCCCCAGATCTGCTATATCATGGGCACAAACATTTTCTTTCCACAAGTAATCCTTTTTTGTGTGTGTGTGTGGAAAAAGCAAATATTTTGGGTACAAGCGGGGGGTGGGGTGTAGCAGATGGCAAGGTTGGGGTTTCCGCCCCAATCCGCCTTCGCCGCTTACGAGGACAATCCCTGCGCCTTCGCTCTGCCAGAGTTGGGAAACGGAGTCAAGCAGGCGCCGTCCGTGCGGCGCTACAGTTCCCATCTCCTCTGAGCACATCTATCCAACTGTGTCTTGATCCCTTTTTAGAAACCAGGCCAGGAGTCCCACCACCGGTCCTGCCTTAACTCCAAAGCCTTTCGATAACCCGCTTTTGGTTATCGTAGAAGCCATATTACTCCTTTGCAAAGCCTGGCTCTCTTTTCTTAGCTGTAGCGAAACAAATGGTGAGAGGGAGATGGATAAATACGTCTCCTGGTCCTCAAGGTGTGCCCACTTGTAAGGCCCTGGAGTTTTGACCACTGCCTTTGCAACCCCCAGCCCCATAGGAAGAGGTTTTTAAATTGCAAAAAAAAAGTATTTAATTAAAGAAGCGATTGGATTACGTTGAGTCTACAGGCGAGGGAATCACAGGTAGAGGGTTTTACTTTTTGGAGATCACGTTCAGATGAGATCATGGAGGATTTACTCACCTTTTTTCCTGGGTATTTTAGTTTGGGGTGGGGGAGATGTTTCGGCACGCTAATTCAGACAGGTCAATGATGCCAGAAGGCTGAAAACTCAGTGATGGTCTTTATTTTCCTTTTCTTAAAAAAAGCTTTCTCTAAACTGCACCACCTTACTCCTGTAGAGAATTTAATTCAATGCACACTACTTCACTTTATTCCCCTGCATTCCTTCTCTTAGGAATGTAATACTTTCCTTTTGCCCCCAACTCCACAATCCTTTTCTCATCCTATTAAAAAAAACAACACCCAGAGAGGTACACCCACTTTTATGTAGTCTACTTGCCTTTTACCACTCCCAGAGGGGGAGGTGCTGATTTTTGTTTTAATTTATTAGATAGGGTTTTTTCAAGCACCAAAATGAGAAAAATCTTTTGGCTTCAGCTGGAATAAAAACTCCAGAGAAAGACAGTTTTGAAGAATATCTGCTCTACCTGTAGGATCAAATTGCAATTATTCTTTCCCTAGCCTTAGGGTATTTTTGGGGGTGGGGTGGGGGTAGGGGGAGGTTTACAAAAAAGGACCATTAATCTATCTTCAGACCAAAATGTGTGTTCTTTTTTTTTTTAAAGAAAAAAAAGTTAAAATATATTAAAACCTAAATAAGACTAATAAATTTCTGTTAAAAAAAAATTATGGTGATTGGATTACCTTTGGGAAAGTTCACACAACTAAGGGTGCTTTTTAAATGGCACAACGGTGTTTTGCAAACACTTCCAGCATAAGTTAGTGGGGAAATTCTTAACGCCAACCCTGCAGGGGGGCATGTGGCCGTTTGTTTTGGGATTGCTCTGGGAAACAGTTGGGGTCCTGTCGGAGTGAACCACATTCAGTTGGATACATCCAACTTTTGTCCACCCACCCCAGTCCCATCAAACGTAAAGGTAAAGGGACTCCTGACCGTTCGGTCCAGTCGTGACCAACTCTGGGGTTGCGGCGCTCATCTCATTTTATTGGCCGAGGGAGCCGGCGTACAGCTTCCGGGTCATGTGGCCAGCAGGACTGAGCCGCTTCTGGCGAACCAGAGCTGCGAACGGAAACGCCGTTTACCTACCCGCCGGAGTGGTACCTATTTATCTACTTGCACTTTGAGGTGCTTTTGAACTGCTAGGTTGGCAGGAGAAGGGACTGAGCAACCGGAGCTCACCCCCTTGCGGAGATTCAAACCGTCGACCTTCTGATCGGCAAGTCCTAGGCTCTGTGGTTTAACCCACAGTGCCACCCGCGTCCCATTAAGCGCCCTTAATAACTTAGAAATCAAGATAGACTTCCTCTGGACCAGGAGGCTCCGTAAGAACACCAGACAAGCCCTGCAACTGGATCAGGCCGAAAGGGACCAATCGAGTCCAACACCCCGCAGCCAGCCAGATGCCCTGATGGGAAGCTCATGATCTGGACCCAAACACAGCGGCAAAACGACCCCTACATGCGATTCCCTGGAACTCGTATTGCTGCTGTTTGCATTTGTCTGTCTTCAACAGACAATGGAGTATGCCTCTGGGGTGAAGTCAAACTGCCACACTAGCAGTACCAGAGCCACCTCTCTGGGATGCAAACCTGGGCAGTGCGCTTCGGGGTCCTGGGCCGCCCAGACGACAAGGACCCCCCCCCCAATCAGCCTCGGTGATGTCCAAAAGAAAGCAGCGCAAGACATTTGACACCAGCTTGGTTGCTGGAATTGCGGGAAGGAGGCACACAAGGCGACTGTAGAGACTCCACATTTGTGTTGGGTTTAGTCCGGGGGTCAGCAAACATTTTCAGCAGGGGGCCGGTCCCCTTGTCCCTCGGACCTTGTGGGGGGCTGGACTATAAGCCGCACACCCCCGACTCTCCCCTTCTCCACAGCACCGGACAAGCCCATAGCTGTCAAACTTTTCCCTTTTCTTACAAGGAATCCGATTTGGAATAAGGGAATTTCCCTTAAAAAAAGGAAAACGTCGACAGCTATGGACAAGCCCTGGTGGCTGCTTGCCTGTGTCCTGTGAGGGGCAGGGGCTGGCAGCGGGACGATGACCGGCGTGCAAAAGGGCTCCAGAGAGGGGCTGCTTAAAATGGCGGTTGCTTGAGCGCTGCTACTGCTGGCACCAACAAAGCCCAGCCCTCTTCCTTCTCTAGGCAGGGCAGGGAGAAGCCAGGAGGAGGGAGGGAGGAGGTGCCGCTGCCAAGGGGGGGGGAGGGAAGGAACACACACGCTGCCAATCCATGCGGCGATTCATAGACCATCCGTGGGCCGGATCCAGAAGGCAACTGGGCCTGATCCGGCCTATGGGCCTTCGTTTGCCGACCCATGGTTTGGTCCTTCGCCTTTTCTTCTCCTGAACTGGGAGTATTCCGAGGCATTTTTACTGCCTCCCAGCAGTAGGGGAGGAGACCGTATCGTCCATGAATTTGTCTTAATGGTTGAAAGCCATCCACGTTCAGGGAGCCATCGCTGCATCGACCCCTGGCATCTCCAGGTGATCGCAGAATGGGAAAGGATCCAGAGGATCGACTACTCCAACCCCATGCAACGCAGGAATCCGGCCCGCAGCTGCCCCTGAGGGCGCACGGACCACTAGCCTCGAACCACACTCACCGATGCGCCAAAGAGATCATGGGTTGCAGATGCATGAAACACCACCTTTCTGTGGTTTAAACTGCGCTCTGGGAAAAGCCAGTTTTTCTTTTGAGAAACACACACAGAGAGCTCTTTCCCCTCCTTCCAGGAGTCAGATGGAAAGACCCACAGGATCCCTGGATCAGCGCCCAAGATCGTTCCCCATAAAAACCTCCATGGCTGTGCCCCACGTTATAGTTTCTTTTTTTAAAAAAATAAAAGGTTCAGAAGCAGACTGTCTTTTGAAATCGAGAGTAAACATGGTTTTATTGCTTTACGACGACGAAAGGGGGGGGGCGGCCCTCTGCAAAACTCCATACACAGAACCATGCCCTCGACAGCGCGGCGCCGAAAATGGATGAGGCCGCAAACAGAGAACGAGACGTGTGAGAAGTGGGTAAAGGGGGGGGGTCCACTGACCCAAAAGGGCTTTAAAAAATAAAACACTTTAAAAAAATTCATGAAATACGCCCCCCCCCCGCCTAAAAAAAAGGAGGGTGGGCAGCGGGAGAAAGAAACCTTACAACAAACGTCCACGGCATTCAATTGCACCGCAGCAGCACAGAAGTTCCTTGCCCTCCACGCTGCCAACTTCGTAGTTATAGTCCCAGGTAAGTTCGGTGCCGGCTCTGATCCTCCTGCGAGAAGGAGAAAAGAGTTTTGCAGTTTTGAAACAACAGCTTAGAATGGGAGACACTCTCTGGGTGAACAGCAGTGAGCCTCAGCTTCTGCTCCCCCCCCCCACCTGTAAAATGGGCATAACGGGACTCGTGAGACCATGTCGTGATCTAGAGTGCAGCTGCACTTGGCTGCTCAGAGTGGCTGGGGAAACCCACCCAGATGGGCGGGGTATAAATATTATTATTAATATGATTATTACTACTACTACTACTGTCCGCACCTCAAAAAAAGAGGAGATTCTGTAGAGGAGCAAAAAGGTTCAGAAAAGCGCTACCAAAATGATGGAAGGGAAAGAAGCAATTGCCCCATTAAAGAAATAATACATTTGGGGCTTTTTTTGGTATCAGGGGTCAGCAGACTTTTCAAGCAGGGGGCCGGTCCACTGTCCCTCAGAACTTGTGGGGGATGGACTATTTTTTTTGGGGGGGGAAGGGATGAACGAATACCTATGCCCCCCTCAAATAACCCAGAGATGCATTTTAAATACAGTGGTACCTCGGGTTAAGAACTTAATTCGTTCTGGAGGTCCGTTCTTAACTTGAAACTGTTCTTAACCTGACTTTAACCTAACTTTAGCTAATGGGGCCTCCAGCTGCCGCTGCGCTGCCGGAGGATGATTTCTGTTCTCATCATGAAGCAAAGTTCTTAACCCGAGGTACTATTTCTGGGTTAGCGGAGTCTGTAACCTAAAGCGTATGTAGCCCCTTTACAGGTACCACTGTAAAAGCACACATTCCACTCATGTAAAAACACCAGGCAGGCCACACAAATAACCCAGCGATGCATTTTAAATAAGAGAGCACATTTGACTCATGTAAAAACATGCTGATTCCCAGACCGTCCGCGGGCCGGATTGAGAAGGCGATTGGGCCGAATCCAGCCCCCGGGCCTTAGGTTGCCCACCCCTGGTATAGAGGGGGGAAAGAGGTGTCATGCTAGAATGTCAAAGTACACATGGCATGGACAGAGTGTGCACATTAAAGTTTCCATCCCCCATGACACTAGAAGCTAAAGATTGGAAGAGTAAAGGCAGACAAAAGAAAGCACCTCTTTAGTTGAACTGTGGAACTCCCTGCCACAGGAGACAGGGACGGCCCACTTTAAAAGAGGGATATCGATGGCTGCTAGCTATGCTCCGCCCTTGCAGCCAGAGGCAGGAACGCTCCTCGCTACCAACCACTGGCAAGTGGAATCCTGGGAACTGTAGTTTGTTGTGGGTGCCAAGTTGTCAAGAGGCGCACACACACACCCAGTCCTCTCCCAGAGCAGTTTAACATCTGACCCCTTGTCCAGGGAACTCTGGGAATCGTAGTTCTGGGGGAGGGATCTCCTAATCACACTCAGCACCCTGTATGAACTACGGTTCCCAGGATTCGGAGGGTGGGAGCCGTTGGGTGTTCAAAGTGGTGGAAGGGGGCTTTAAATGCCTGGTGCGGATGCGGCCCAAGGGAAGCTGGACAGAAGAGAGAGAAGCTGGTCTTTTTGGGAGAGTGCTTACTTGCTGGCGAAGAAGGCCACCCATGGGAAACGGAGGTCGTGGGTGTCCACAAAGACGTTCTGGACAAAGAGGTTAGGACTGCAGCTATGCTGGAAACAGAAACGAGCATTAGCCGAAATCAGAAAGGCAAAAGCTCTGTGCCGACTGACGTCAAGGTATTTTAGAGCTGCTTGTTATCTAGCCAAAATGATATTTAAAAGTGTGAAAGTATCATCAACAGAAGTTAACTCAGAAATGGACGCAAAATGCTGAATTTCCTTAGCAGACCACAATATGCCCCCCCCTTTTAAAAAAAGGAGTATCCTCTTCTTTTAACAAATGTTAAAACACAAAACTGGATGAAGTACCACAAATACGCCCATTTCTCAGAAGGAAAAAAAACTGACAACGCACACCCCCCCCAAAAAAACCACACCAAGTAAAACACAGATAAAATTAAGCAAGCAACAACAAGCCCCCCCAAAAAAACCCCAACATCAGTTTTTAAAAATAAAGGGGGGGACATTTGATAAGCACAGAGGGGAGGGGTCAGAATTATGCATTTAGGAACCTGAGGTGTAGGCAAATTATTTCTGACAAGATGCTGACCATTAACATTGGGAAAAAATGAGAAAACAGAAGGGGGGCTTCTTTGATCTGACCTCCCCCCCCAAAAAAATATTATTCCTAAACCTCACCAACTCTTCGTCTGTCCACAAATATCCTTTAAACATTCACCCAGTCTTTCCCTAATCTCTGATATTTCTGCCCCCCCCGTCTTCTTGAGGACATTCCGTGACATCACAGCCGCTGAGCCAATGAAAGGAAGCTCCAAAGTGACCAAGCCAAAAATCCAACCACCAGTTGCAAATCTGTCTATAATATTTATCTCCCACATCTCAAGCTTTAGGTTTTCAAGGTGTCTTACGACACATGCAGGAAATCTGTTGTTATTTAGCGTTGGGCGCTGGGAACAAATCGAGGGAGTTTATTTTAGCACAGCTATCTTTAACAATCCGTTGTTTGAGAACAGAAATGCTTATATGAAGCAGTGTTTTATGGGGGGGGAAAGACAACCTAAAAGTTGTTGCTGGCGTGCCTGCTTTAGCCATTCGCTGAGCTGCAGTGACATCACAGAAGGTCAGTGGAAATGAACTGCAGAGCGAGAAGTGCCTGTCATGGAATATCCACCAACAGTAAGACTCTACAGGGGTAGCGAGAGGTCGGCTTGGACGGAGGAAAAACACAAGAGTTGTGCGAGAAGGGGGAAAATTAATTTGGCTATTAGGTACAGAAGGGAGAATCTCACATTGAGGTAGCGGCCCAAGTTGCCTTCGAGTTTGGCGTCGATGATGTAACAGGACTCCTCTCCGTCATAGAACTGCCGCGTGTTCCTCCGGATGGGCATGTTCTCCCCGGACGCCAGGTTGGTTGACTTGATGGCAATGCCGTGGGTTGACTTCAGGGCGAAGCCGCGGGTGGATTTGACGGCCACCTGCCTTTTCACTGGTCCTGGGAAACACCCAAGGGAGTCGACAGCGTTAAAGGGAGATCAAAGAAGCCGATTTCAGACAATTAGGCGCACTGGAACAGCCTGGGCAGTTTCCTAGCCTGAGCAGGCTGGCTTTTCCTTCACCCACAATGCCCGTGTCCTTTAGAAAAGTTTCTCCCTCCTATAGCAGATAAATGGCAGGGCCTTATTTGTGCTGGCACCCCCTTAGCATTATTCACTCCCTTCTCAGATGTGGCGGAGGAAGCCAATGGTGGTGGAGCGGTTAATGCAGAAGTTTAGGATCAGAGTTTTTCTTCTCCTAGATGGGCTCCCTTCCCAGGTGGACGAGCCCCACCTGCCCCTCACGGAGGGCTTGAGACCTATCGGCTCCCCTCACCCGGTTTGGCAGCCCAGTGGAAGCCGTTTCCTGGGTTGTGGCTGCTGTCCCATGCTGGCAGCTTCTGGGAGCCACAGGTGAGCGCTGAGCACAGGGTGGGGGCCAAAGTTGGACAAACTACCCCAGAAGGAGCATGGCGTGCCCCCCAACAGTGGCCCTCCCCCTCCCCTAATGCCCCATACACACCAAACAAAAAACAACAACATGATAGAACATCACAATCACAGCATGAATCATGCAGAATACCATATGACTTGACATTTTCATCCCCAAAAAAGTTTTTGATTTGAGGTTCCACTGAAATGAGGCTGCACTTTAATGTTTCTATGTTGTATTTTAATCTTGTTTTCCAAACTGTATTTCAATCAGCTGTTTTTATATTTGGTGTTAGCTGCCCTGAGCCTGGTCTTGGCTTGGGAGGGGGGGTTATAAATATTTATTATTATTATTTTTATTATTGTTATTAGCCTGAATATAAGCCCCACTCCCCCAATTCATGGCAAAGCAGTGCCTGCCCTGTGCATAGTCAGGAAGGGAGAGAACAAGGAAGGGGAAAGGCCACCGCCAACGCAGCGTAGCTCCCCCTCCCACCCAGGAGCAGCGAGGAGTGGAGCGGATTATATTTGGGTATTTTATCTTCTTTTTCTCCCCCCCCTCCAGTTTTAAAGGTGCAGCTTATATTCGGGCCGATACGGTAATTAACAAATCATCAGCAAAACCATTACGATGTATAAAACACTGTTAACGCAGCAACAGCTAAAAAAAAAAAGCAAGCCGTATTTTGCATTCCATAAGACACACTTTTTTCCTACCAAAAAGTAAGGGGAAACGTGTGTGCGTCTTATGGAGCGAGCGCAGGCTGCGCAGCTATCGCTGAAGCCAGAACAGCAAGAGCCGCTGTGCAGCTATCGCTCTTGCTCAGCACAGCTATCTTTAACAATCCGTCGTTTGAGAACAGAAATGCTTATATGAAGAAGTGTTATTGGGGGAAAAAGACAACCTAAAAGTTGTTGCTGGCGTGCCTCCCTTAGCCATTGGCTGAGCTGTGGTGACATCACAGAAGGTCAATGGAAATGAACTGCTTCAGCGATAGCTGCGCAGCTTGCTCTGGCTTTTTCGGGAGGTGGGAGAAGGGACGGAGGGCAGCCCCTCTGTCCCTTCTCCCACCTCCCGGAAAAGCCAGCATGAGCCGCTCTCTCTTTAAAGAGCTGCGCCGAGTGAGTGAGCGTGTCTGCGGCTCTTCCTGGCTTTTCTCGTTTTCCTCCTCTAGAAACTAGGTGCGTCTTATGGAGCGACAAATACAGTGAGTTGGCTGCCTCAACAGCTGGAAGCAGCGACGCTTCTGAATCTCAGTTGCCTCAGAAGGCTCCCTTTTCTGTCCTTTTTAAAAAAAACCTTTTATTGATAAATGCAATACTCACAAACACAAACCAGAACACAAAACAAACTTATTATAGATACATACACCTCTCAACTTAAGATTACCAAAAAAGAAAACAAACATAAACTAAACATACAGACATAAATTGTGACTTCCCTCCACCTATATGCGGCTTCGATTCTTTTCTTCTTTTCGCTGTTATCAATATTATTTTTGACTATCTCATCTTGTACCCATTTCTTCTTAATTTTTTACTCTCTAAGTTTCATCTATTGCATATTGATATATTAATACCAGAACAATGTTTTTTGACGTATTCGTTCACGCTAGTCCAGTGTTTTTCAACCACTGTTCCGCGGCACACTAGTGTGCCGCGAGATGTTGCCTGGTGTGCCGTGGGAAAAATTGAAAAATTCTAAAGTTTTGTTTTTTTTTATAAAAAAGTCAAATTTTCGCCCACTAGGCGGGCGCTGGACTATGTCCACCCTATTTTCCATCCGTCCTGGGTGGGGATCAGATCGGATGGGATCGGATGAGAGCGGACAGGGGGTCCGCTCTCATCCGATTCCCCATAGAGAGCAGCGGGGCTCTGACATTTCCCTCTCCGCACACAGTGGTGGTGTGCCTCGTGATTTTTTTCATGAAACAAGTGCGCCTTTGCCCAAAAAAGTTTGAAAAACACTGCGCTAGTCCACTCATCTATCAGTTTTTGGTATGATTGGCCTCTTACCACTGCTGTTAAGTCTTGCTGATTCTATATATTCACAAAATCTTATTTGCCATTCTCTTATTGAGGGAGTTCTTTCGCCCTTCCAATATTTTGCTATAATCATTCTGGGCACAGTGGTTGCATATAAGAAACCCTTTTTTCCTAGCGGTAGGAATGTCAGTCGATGTAATTCCCAAGAGGTACGCTTCTGGGTTTTTTTTTACATGATATTTTAAGCTTTTTTTTTAAGCTCCTCTTGAATGTCACTCCAAAATTGTTGAATATACAGTGGATGCTGCAGGTTGTGAACATGATCTGAGCAAGATACACGGCCGCAACCCGCAGTGGCGCATCTGCGCACGCGCGGGTTGTGATTTGGTGCAGATGTGCAAAGCTTGATTTAGTGCTTCTGCGCATGCGCGACCGCCAAAACCCGGAAGTAACCCGTTCCGGTACTTCCGGGTTTCAGCGGTCCGCAACCTGAAAATACGCAACCTGAAGCTTCTGTAACCCGAGGTATGACTGCACACACAATCGCCTCCCCTCTCCCGAAACGCGGCTGCGCTCACCCAGCCCCGAAGAGCTCTTCTTGCCGTCTGGCCCCGGCTCCTCTTCCGACCCGGAGGAGATGGTCTGGATGTCGTCACTGTCGTTGCCCTGCGCCTGCCTCGAGGTGCCGCGCCCGTTGTCGCCATCGCTGTCCGTGCTGCTGGAGAGCATCAGCACATCCTGGCGGTGGAAGAGAGAGAGAGAGAGAGAAGTGGGAGGGAGGGAGGGAACGTCTGCAGCCGCCCCTCTCCTTGGCCAGCAAGGAATTCCGTTCCTTCCGGGCAGCTCAGTTTAAAGTGGGTATCGACAAGCTGGAACACAAACCTCTTTTGTTCTTCATATGCCCCCCACTTGCAGGGGGCTGGACTACATGACCCTTGGGATCTCTCCCCACTCGACAATTCTGAGTCTATGATTCTAACACAAAGCTTTGTGGAAGGATAACAGCCTGCCCACAGTCCTAAAAGTTCTTAAGATAATTACATCTACGGGTACCTGATGGGACTCTGTGTGCCTCCGGCTCTGAAGCAAAGCCGTCTTGCTGATTGGCCTCCGGATTCCTTCGGGGACCGGCGGGTTTGGATTGTAACCGTACAACCTGCCTGCACCGGGCACCCTGGGGGAGGACAGAGGAAGGAGTTAGCTGCTCACACAATGCTTCGCCGCAAGATGCCAGCAAGCCGCAACCGCCACGTAAATAGACAGCTGATATATGGCTGTGGTTCCAGCACTGATTTCCGCCCCCCCCCAATTTTATTTTATTTACTGTAATGCAAAAGTAATACTCAGTGTAAATAGAAATCAGTCCTCCCTCCTTTCCCTGAACCGCAGTTTAGGATTCACGTAGCATTTCTTGAACGCACAACATAGGTTATGTATAAGATACAGAATCTTCTGTTTAACACAATATTCAGTGTACTATAATGCATTATACTAGTTTTTTTCCCCTCCGCAGCATTCATTGATTCATTTTTATATAATTTAGAACAAAAACAATTGACTCCATTAATTGTTTCTTTTTCTCAAGTGTAAGAAATTAAGGCGTCCCCTTAAAACATTTTCCTTTTGCTTGGGCATTCGGTCGTTTAAACCGCACGCGGTTGTGGAGAGGAGAAAACTCTTGGCTGTTGCCGTTTTAAAATTGGGATTAACATTCTGTAAGTTTAATAGTTTGTTTTATGATAGCCATGTCGTGTTTGTACAGTTCAGAGGACTTTTAGCCAGCCTGGGCTCTGGGTCAGGAGGGGGGTAGAGTTGAAGCAATAAATGATAAAGAAAAGACCCAGTGTGGTGTAGTGGTTAAGAGTGCAGGACTAGGACCAGGGAGAGACCAGGGTTCGAATCCCCCCCCCCCGCTCAGCAATGATGCTTCCAGAGTGCGACCTTCTCAGCTTATCCTACCTCACAGGTGAAACTGGCTGAAGTGACTGGATCATGTCTGAATGTTTGTCAGATGAGAATGAAAAACAACCCTCCCCGCACCTAGAAGGCTAGCATGTCAGGGGAAAGAGGTTCCCAAAGTGCAGCCCGTGGACCACCCAGTGGTGGCCCCAAAAGCTTAGCTCAGCTGACATGCTGCATTAAGCATTCATATTGATTTCTAACTGTGTTTGCACTGCCTGCCTGAATTCTTAAGACTATATTTTACTGTATCGCAATTAGAATTCTGCAGAATGAAAATGGTAACGCAGTACAGAAAATGAACGCAACATTAGAAATACAATGAAACACAACATCTAGCACTTGCTGCAATGGGCAGAAAAGTCCCTCAGTGATATTCCATTGATATGTGGTGAACAAGGGTTTGGGGAAACCTCTGAGCTGTATCCTTTTGCCCCTGCCCTTGACATGCTAGCTTTCTGCTTGCGGGGAGTTCTTCAGCTGGTAGAAAGTTCAGAAACACTCCCGACTCTTTTCGCAAGAGAGACAGAAATCCAGGAGCCGCCAGAGCTGCTCTAAGTTACCCAAAGGAAGAGGAGAGCAGAAGAAAAGAAAAAAGAGAACTTACAACAGAGGTTTGCTGTGGTCTTCGGGTTCCTGTGGGAAAGAAGGGCGAGAAAGAGGAAACTGTAGCAAACATTTAAAGGTAAAGGGACTGTGGGGTTGCGGCGCTCATCTCGCTTTACTGGCCGAGGTCATGTGGCCAGCATGACTAAGCCGCTTCTGGCGAACCAGAGCAGCACACGAAAGCGCTGTTTACCTTCCCGCCAGAGTGGTACCTATTTATCTACTTGCACTTTGTGCTTTCGAACTGCTAGGTTGGCAGGAGGAGGGACTGAGCAACGGGAGCTCACCCCGTCGCGGGGATTCGAACCGCCGACCTTCTGATTGGCAAGTCCTAAGGCTCAGTGGTAACCCACAGTGCCACCCGCGTCCCTAGCAAACATTTAGGCAGAAATATTTAATAAGAGTTGGCCTGCATTGCAAAATATAGTCCGCTGCCCCCACCAAGCTCTGAGGGACTGTGAACCGGCCCCCTGCTGAAAAAGTTTGCTGACCCCTGAGCAAAATCCCCTGCGATGCAGAAATCATGGGTGTAGTCCACGTGTTTCCAAACCCGACAGAGAGGGCCGCCAAAAATCTATCCACAGAACACTGCAGGGGAGAGGAACCGTACCTCTTTCTTCTTCACCTCCAGCCCGAAATCGTCCCGGCCTCCCGGTGCCGCCTTCTCGCCGTCCGGGGGCTCGGCCTTTGCGGCCTTGGCCTCGCCCGCCTCGTGCGTGCGAAACGAGGAGCGGCTGTCGTTGTCCTGGAAGCCGTCCGCCATGGTGTTGGAGCTGAGCCAGGAAGCTACCTTGTTTTTGGAGGTCTCCTCGGAGAGGGGGGGCTTGCAGTGGGCGGCCTCCTCGTGGCTGGCCTGCCGGGCCAGGCCCGAGTCCTTGGAAGCCGTCTCGGAGACGCCGTTCTCCCGCTGGCCCCGCGTCTGCCGCCGGGTGGCGTAGCTTCGCCAGACTGAGCTGGTGCTGAAGTCCTCGTCTTTGCAGAAGTTGTCGTCCGAGCTCTCCTCGTTGGACTCCTCCTGCTCCTCCGAGCCCGAGTTCTCATCCTCGTCGTCTTTCAGGTTGACGCCGCTGCTGTCCGAAGAGCACTTGGCCTCGCTTTCGTAGCCCTCCTTCGAGTTCTCCACGCTCTCAATGTGGTCCAGGTTGGCAAAGTATTCGTCGCCCATCTCTAGGCCCTCCTTGTCGGCAAAGTCGTCCGTCAGGATTTTACCTGTGGGGCAGCAAGGAGAGAAACAGCAGTCGGGAGGAGAAAGAGAGAGACCCTTATTGCTCGGCTTGGAAACATAAACCTTTGCAAACTCAAGACACTCCCGTTAATTGAAATTGAAATACTATTGAAATTGAAATACTATTGAAATTGAAATACAGTGGTGCCTCGCAAGACGAAATTAATTCGTTCCGCAAGTTTTTTCTTCTTGCGAGTTTTTCGTCTTGCGAAGCACGGTTTCCCATAGGAATGCATTGAAAATCAATCAATGCGTTCCTAGGGAAACCGCCTTCAGACCAGGTCCGGGGACAGTCTGTCCCCCGACCTCTTCTGAAGGCTGGGGGGGGGCAAGGGCTTTTCTTCCCACCGCCAGCCTTCAGAAGGCTGTTCTGAAGGCTGACGGTGGGAAGAAAAGCTCTTCTCCCCACCTCCCGCCCCGCAAGCTCCGGGAACAGGAGGGCTTTGCTGCCGACCGCCAGCATTTTAAAAGCCCCCGTTGTCCCGGGGCGATTTTAAAATGCTGGCGGGCAGCAGCGAAGGATTCGCTGCCGCCCCCCAGCATTTTAAGATCGCCCGGGACAGCGGAGAAGTCTCCGCTGCCCCGGGGGCTTTTAAAATGCTGGGGGTCGGCAGCTGTCCCAGGAAGGCAGGCGGGGGGGAGCAAAGACTTTTGCCCCCCGCCGGCCTTCAGAAGAGGTCCAGGACCTCTTCTGAAGGCCGGCGGTGGGCGAAAGTCTTTGCTCCCGACCGCCAGCATTTTAAAAGAGGCCCCCGGAGATTTCCCTATGGGCTTTCTTCTTGTGAAGCAAGCCCATAGGGAAATTCGTCTTGCGGAACGACTCAAAAACGGAAAACTCTTTCGTCTTGCGAGTTTTTCGTTTTGCGAGGCATTCGTCTTGCGAGGCACCACTGTACTTTATTGTCAATTGTACAACTTGCATAAGGTCCGTATAGTTCAAGCTCTGGTTTTCCCAGTCGTGATGTATGGAAGTGAGAGCTGGACCATTAAGAAGGCTGATCGCTGAAGAATGGATGCTTTTGAATTCTGGTGCTGGAGGAGACTCTTGAGAGTCCCATGGACTTCAAGAAGATCAAACCTCTCCATTCTGAAGGAAATCAGTCCCGAGTGCTCCCTGGAAGGACAGATCCTGAAGCTGAGGCTCCAATACTTTGGCCATCTCACGAGAAGAGAAGACTCCCTAGAGAAGACCCTGATGTTGGGAAAGATGGAGGGCAGAAGGAGAAGGGGACGACAGAGAATGAGATGGTTGGATGGTGTTCTTGAAGCTACCAGCATGAGTTTGACCAAACTGCGGGAGGCAGTGGAAGACAGGAGTGCCTGGCGTGCTCTGGTCCAGGGGGTCACAAAGAGGCGGACACGACTAAACAACTAAACAACAAAACAACTTGTATACAGTGAGATTACACGAGCACACCCCACTCCGCACTCTTAGTCTTAATTCCCCTTGTTTACTGACGCACACCCACCAAACCCGAAAGTCAGTTGCCCTGTTGTTATCTTTTCCTTCAGCAGCCTAACAGCCCATGGATAGAAGCTGTTCTTTACCCTGTTGTGGCGACTAATCCTGCCTCTGTATCTTCTGCCCGAGGGCAGGAGATCAAGAAAGTGCCGGCCAGGGTGTGAATCATCCCTGAGAATTTTCCTCACTCTCCTGAGGCAACGTTCTTCCGCTATTTCATCCAGCGGATTCACAAGACAGCCCATAATATCTTGTGCTGTATTTACCACCCTCTGTAGGCACTTCCTATCAGATGATGTCAAACCAGCGTACCACACCGTGATGCAGTAGGAAAGGACACTTTCTATAGTGGACCGGTAGAAGGAGATCATCAAATGTTGATTGACATCGTTCTTTCGCAATATTCTGAGGAGATGGAGTCTCTGTTGGGCTTTCTTAACCACCTGGCTTGTATTTATTTTCCAAGTAAGGTCTTCACGGAGATAAACTCCTGGGAATTTAAAGGAAGAGACTCTCTCTACAAAGCCCTCCCCGATGTACAGCGGGCTAGCTAATTGTGAGCTTGTGAGTTCAAGATACGAAGTTTATAAAGCTGGAAATAGGAAGTTTATAAAAGTATGCACAGAATGGGGAAAGCTTTTTCCTTCCTCGCTTATGACACCAGATCACCAAACCGTCTGTCTCGCCTGATCCAAAAATTGGTTTACTTTCCAAGAGCTCCAGATCTGTCTAATAAATATCTTATTGTTCAGCTGTTAGCTGCTCCTGAACTTGTTATAGCCAGACACTGGAGAACTCTTTAATACGGGCCTTTTGGAAGCACTATTGTCACAGACACGGGGCATCATTCTTATGGATAAACTAACAGAATCTCCGTACTGGAAGAAGACACGCAGCTTCCTATACAAGGTGGTTTCATTTTATTGACTATGCTGAATTTATTTCACATGCCTGCTTCTGATGGGACACTGGAATGAGACATCTGTTTGATTTCTTCTCCTGTACGGCATCAACCTACGTCTGCATTCCAGTGTACTATTCTTTAACACTATCTCTGTACTCCAGGGAGGGGGTTGGCATTACGTTTATTGTTTCTTCAGGCCTGCTATATCTGAAAATCAGTAAAATATGAAGGGTGAGGAACACTAAAACTTCTGGACGTCCAATGAAGCTGAGTGTTGGAAGATTGGGGACAAATAAAAGAAAGGACTTCTTTTCATGCAGTACAAAGTTAAAGTATGGAACTCCCTCCCACAGGAGGCAGCAATGGCCGCCAACAATGTGGTTTGCACATTTATAAACCATGGTTTGCTTAGCCCAGGTGAGGTTTATTCGAACCATGGTTTGTTCAGCCAAAGTGTGGCTTATTTGAACCATGGTTTGTTTAGCCTAATTGAGACTCATTTGAACCATGGTTTGTTTAGCCGAAGTGTGGCTCATTTGAACCATGGTTTGTTTAGCCTAATTGTGACTCATTTGAACCATGGTTTGTTTAGCCTAATTGTGACTCATTTGAACCATGGTTTGTTTAGCCGAAGTGTGGCTCATTTGAACCATGGTTTGTTTAGCCTAATTGAGACTCATTTGAACCATGGTTTGTTTAGCCTAATTGTGACTCATTTGAACCATGCTTTGTTTAGCTGAAGTGTGGCTCATTTGAACCATGGTTTGTTTAGCCTAATTGTGACTCATTTGAACCATGGTTTGTTTAGCCGAAGTGTGGCTCATTTGAACCATGGTTTGTTTAGCCTAATTGTGACTCATTTGAACCATGGTTTGTTTAGCCGAAGTGTGGCTCATTTGAACCATGGTTTGTTTAGCCTAATTGTGACTCATTTGAACCATGGTTTGTTTAGCCGAAGTGTGGCTCATTTGAACCATGGTTTGTTTAGCCTAATTGTGACTCATTTGAACCATGCTTTGTTTAGCTGAAGTGTGGCTCATTTGAACCATGGTTTGTTTAGCCTAATTGTGACTCATTTGAACCATGGTTTGTTTAGCCGAAGTGTGGCTCATTTGAACCATGGTTTATTTAGCCTAATTGTGACTCATTCGAACCATGGTTTGTTTTCTGCCAGGGAACCACAATGTGAAGCCATAGCGTGCTGTTAGCTTGTGAGCCACAGCTTGTTTCAACCATGGTTTGGCGCTATGTCTACGTGCAGCGGCCTTGCTTAATCCCAGTTCCTTTGGCACATGAACGCTGCTCTTTAGGGCAGCTGCCCCACAGATGGAGAGGCAGAGGCCCCAGGCCCTGCGCCCCGTACCTGCGTAGATGCAGACGAAGGAGCCCCTGGCGATGTCATCCAGGCAGCGGATGCCCCAGCCCTTGTTCTGCGTCTTGAAGAGCTGCAGCCGGACTTGCAGGCCGTGTTGCACCAGGCGGTTCGTGCACATGTTCCGATTGCACTTGCAGCGCTTGTTGCACTCGTAGACGCTGGCAGAGCCCCAGGAAGAAGAGGGGAGAAGATGCAGGGAGGGTCAAGCAATGGAAAGGGTTGCTCACTGGGCCCAGAGAGTGCGCCTGCCTCAGCCATCTTACAACAAGAGAAGGCAACGTTCCCAGAGCCAGGAAGCTCCCTTGATCTCGAGCCAAGCCACTGAGGCCCCTCTAGTGCAGGGGTCAGTAACCTTTTTCAGCAGGAGGCCGGTCCACTGTCCCTCAGACATTGTGGGGGGCCGGACTATATTTTGAAGAAAAAATGAATGAATTCCTATGCCCCACAAATAACCCAGAGATGCATTTTAAATAAAAGCACCATTCTACTCGTGTAAAAACACGCTGATTCCTGGTCCGCCTGCGGGCCGGATTTAGAAGGCGATTGGGTCGGATCCGGCCCCCGGGCCTTAGGTTGCCCACCCCTGCTCTAGTGTTGACCCAACTCTGCAGGGATTCAGGCAGGGGACATTCCTGGCCCCACCTATAAGCCCTAGGGATGGGGTCTGGGACCTTCTGGTTCTCTGCAACTGAGCTACAGCCCTTCCTCTAAAAAGAAAGAAAGATTCTAGTCCTCATGCTGCTGAGTGAAAGCTGGTTTGGTGTCCAGCACTGAACGGACTTCCTCGTCAGGCCCAGAGAGTGTGCCTGCTTCACCTTTCTTGGTAACAAGGGCTGGCAATGTTCCCAGAGTCAGGAAGCTGCCTCGTACTCAAGTCAGGCCACTCGGTCCATGTAGGTCAGTACTCCTGATCTAGTCCTCTTTCGCTGGAGGTATTTAAGCAGACATCGAGCTACCGTCGGTCAGGGATGCTGGAACCACGTCCTGCGCTCATCAGCCAAGGGGGGGGGGAATAAGGAACCATCATGGGAGTACACAAGCAAGCATATAATGTCTGGCCAAAATTTGCTCCCCAGGAATTCCTTCCCCTTGTGGTTCCTGGTGCCTCCTTCTGGAACAACAAAAGACAAGTCCCCTCCATCTTTTCAGCAGACTTTCAAATCTCTGGGGATGGCTTCCCACCCTCTCCTCTTACGCTACTCCTCTCCAGGTTATAACAGACTCCTTCGCCTGCTTCTCATGCAACTAAGGTAAAGGTAAAGGTAAAGGTACCCCTGCCCGAACGGGCCAGTCTTGACAGACTGTGGGGTTTGTGCGCCCATCTCACATTTATTGGCCGGGGGCCAGCGCTGTCCGGGGACACTTCCGGGTCACGTGGCCAGCGTGACATCGCTGCTCTGGCGAGCCAGAGCCGCACACGGAACGCCGTTTACCTTCCCGCTGGTAAGCGGTACCTATTTATCTACTTGCACCCGGGGGTGCTTTCGAACTGCTAGGTGGGCAGGCGCTGGGACCGAACAGCGGGAGCGCACCCCGCCGCGGGGATTCGAACCGCCGACCTTTCGATCGGCAAGCCCTAGGCGTTGAGGCTTTAGCCCACAGCGCCACCCGCGTCCCTCATGCAACTAGGGCTTCCCAAAACCACTTGCAATCTTGGCTGCCCTCCTCTGGTCAGGCTGCAGAGCAGGGCATCAAAGGTCCGTATAGTTGAAGCTCTGGTTTTCCCAGTAGTGATGTACGGAAGTGAGAGCTGGACCATCAAGAAGGCTGATTGCCAAAGAATTGATGCTTTTGAATTCTGGTGCTGGAGGAGACTCTTGAGAGTCCCATGGACTGCAAGATCAAACCTATTCATTCTGAAGGAAATCAGCCCTGAGTGCTCCCTGGAAGGACAGATAGTGAAGCTGAGGCTCCAAGACTTTGGCCACCTGATGAGAAGAGAAGACTCCCTGGAAAAGACCCTGATGTTGGGGAAGATGGAGGGCACAAGGAGAAGGGGACAACAGAGGACGAGATGGTTGGACAGTGTTCTTGAAGCTATGAAGATGAGTTTGACCAAACTGCGGGAGGCAGTGGAAGACAGGAGGGCCTGGCGTGCTCTGGTCCAGGGGGTCACAAAGAGGCAGACACGACTAAACAACTAAACAACAAAGCAACTTGTATACAGTGAGATTACACGAGCACCCCCACTCAGCTCTCTTAGTCTTAATCCCCCTCGTTTACTGACACCCACCAAACCCAAAAGTCAGATGCCCTGTTGCTATCTATTCATTCAGCAGCCTAACAGCCCATGGATAGAAGCTGTTCTTTACCCTGTTGGTGTGACTAATCCTGCCTCTGTATCTTCTGCCCGAGGGCAGGAGATCAAGAAAGTGACGGCCAGGGTGTGAATCATCCCTGAGAATTTTCCTCACTCTCCTGAGGCAACCAGCATGAGTTTGACCAAACTGAGGGAGGCAGTGGAAGACAGGAGGGCCTGGCGTGCTCTGGTCCAGGGGGTCACAAAGAGGCGGATACGAGTAAGCAACAACAACAACAACAACACAAGCTTACCCTGTGGGGAGGCATTCTTCTAGTCTCTTGTACAGGAACCCGGCATTTGGGTTGGTCTGGCCCCCTGGGGTGCAGGCGGTCGCTTGGATCGTGAGCTGGTGGCAAGCGCATTTGGACCTGTCGAGGAGGAGGGGGGAAGTGTGGGGCTCAAGTCAGGAAACCAAACCCCCAGCTGTAAGGCCAGGGAGCGCCCCAGGGGTCTCTGCACAGCAGCCCCAGAGTGGTTTGCAATCCCACCTCCCGTCCAGCTGGAGAACACGGCCAGAACAGCTCTTTTAAGAATTGGCGCCCAAGTTCAATTCTGTTTCCCCCCCATGCTTCCATCCCTTTTCCGTTGTGTGTCGGGTCTTTAATTTAGACTGTAAGCCTGCGGGCAGAGATTGCCATCTTTTTAACAGATGGCACTTAAGTCTCCCTGGGAGCCTTTGCAGCTGAAGAGCAGGGCAGAAACTCTCCAAATTAACTGAAATAAATAAAGAAATATAGTGTAGTCACATTTGTGGATTTAAAAGGTGCTGTGAGTCACTTGAGAGACCTTCTGAGTTGCAAGCAAGAAACGAGTCCCATCATAATTATACCCCCACTGCCACCAGGTGCTACATAACAGCCGCTCTGCATTTGTTAGAAACCGATCTCCCCGACTCTTGATATCAGGCAGGCAGCTGTGCTGTAACCTTTACTGCGACAGCTAAAATTTCTGTTTAGACAGAGCCCATTCAGCCACGCAGAACAGGACTCTCCTCATCTGTGATTCTCAGCAGCTGGCAGCACCTACAGCAGCCATTCACTTGCCTTCCGTTCTTAGAATCGTAGAATTGTAGAGTTGGAAGGGACCCCAAGGGTCATCCAGCCCAACCCCCTGAAATGCAGGAATCTAGGTGGGGCTCAAACACACAACGCTGAGATTGACCTGACTGAGCTATGATGTACGTTTTGATTTTTTCTTGGTTTACTGTTGATTTTTATCTTTTGAATATTTCTAAGACTTGTTTTTAACCAACAATTTCATTATTCTATTCTCTTTCTAAACTGCTCGGGGTCTTAAAAACACACACACCGTTGAGCAGCATATAAATAAACAAATACAGCCGTACCTTGAAGCCAAATGCCTTGGCTCCTAAACAAAATTGGCTCCCGGACGATCGAAACCCAGAAGTGAGTACAGTGGTGCCCCGCAAGACGAATGCCTTGCAAGACGGAAAACTCGCTAGACAAAAGAGTTTTCCGTTTTGGAGGTGCTTCGCAAAACGAATCTCCTATGGGCTTGCTTCGCAAGACAAAAATGTCTTGCGAGTTCCTGCGGGGTTTTTTTCCTCCCCCCCTTTTTCTAAGCCGCTAAGCCGCTTATCAGCTGATCCGATAAGCCGCTAAAAGCTGCTTATAGCGCTAATCCGCTAATCCGTCAATGGGCTTGCTTCGCAAGATGAAAAAACCGCTAGACGAAGAGAATCACAGAACGGATTCTTTTCTTCTTGCGAGGCACCACTGTATTCCAGTTTCCAAACGATTTTCGGAAGCCAAACACCCGGTGCAGCTTCTGATTGGCTGTAGGATGCTCCTGCAGCCAATCAGAAGCCATGCTTTGGTTTCCAAATGGTTCTGGGAGTCGAATGGGAGTCAAGGTACCACTGTACAGGCAACAACTAGGTGCATCCAACTGGCGTGGCGCATACAGCGCCGTTCCCGGAAGTGGCCGGAAGAGGGGGGTGGATGGGATTACACATATGGGGGTCAGGAACACAACCCCCACGCAAAACAAGTCATTGCTGCAAATACCTGCAGGGCCCTCCAGCTGAAACAGGGTCCTTCCCACCCACCAGCCGGTTTTGGGGAGAAGAGGAAGCCACTCACTTATCCCGGCACCCGTCCTCGCAGTCACAGCCCACCAGGAAATCGGCGCCGGTGTTGATGTAGACCCCCTTCCCAGGGATGCGCTCCTTGCTGTACGCCACCTGGGGCGGGGCGGTGTTGTCGATCTCGTTGACGCAGGAGAGGGGGACGTCCTCCTTGCCCATGGTGATGTCGGGGATGTAGTAGAAGGGCTTGTAGGGC
Organism: Podarcis vaucheri; assembly: GCF_965113315.1. NCBI lineage: Eukaryota > Metazoa > Chordata > Lepidosauria > Squamata > Lacertidae > Podarcis > Podarcis vaucheri. Next base: position 3,670,528 of record NC_138754.1, on the reverse strand, counting down.
TGGAACTTGCGGTCCACCAGGACGTAGGGGTCCAGGCAGAACATCTCCAGGAAGAGGAAGTCGCAGTTCGTCTCGAAGAGGTAGCGCTCCACCTCCGCCATGCTGCGCAGGCACAGCCCGCACGGCGTCTTGTAGATGACGTGGAAGCCCGTCTTGCGGTTGATCCGCCGGCGGGCCGTCATGCGGCGGAAGTCGTACAGCAGCGGGACAAGGAGGGGGTTCCGGCTGCGGTGCTGGTCGGTCTGGAAGGGGCGCGTCCGGGAGAGGCAGGTGTAGTTGCAGACGTGGGGCAGGTAGAAGAGCTTCTCCACAGGGGCCCGGTAGTTGGGGTCGTTGGGCACCCGGTCCATCATGCCGTAGAACTGCGGGGTGGGGCTGGCGGAGGGCTGGGCGCCCGAGAACCTTCCGGGGAGAGAATTGGGGTGGGGTTGGGGAAAGAGGGGGGCTGGCAGTAAGCACAATGGGTGCAGCTGGTTCAGGATCCACCCACCCGCCCCCGCTTTTCAGCCGCCGTTGGCCTGCACAAAGCAGAGTTACTCATTTTGAGGCACTTCTATTCTGCTGTTTGCATTTGGATTTGATATCCAGCTTTATCACTACCCTAAGGAGTCTCAGAGTGACGCGGGTGGCGCTGTGGGTTAAACCACAGAGCCTAGGACTTGCCGATCAGAAGGTCGGCGGTTCGAATCCCCACAACAGGGTGAGCTCCCATTGCTCGGTCCCTGCTCCTGCCAAGCTAGCAGCTCGAAAGCACATCAAAGTGCAAGTAGATAAATAGGTACCACTCCAGCGGGAAGTAAACGGCATTTCCGTGCACTGCTCTGATTCGCCAGAAGCGGCTTAGTCATACTGGCCACATGACCTGGAAGCTGTACGCCGGCTCCCTCGGCCAGTAAAGAAAGATGAGTACCGCAACCCCAGAGTTGGCCATGACTGGACGTAATGGTCAGGGGTCCCATTACCTTTAAGGAGTCTCAAAGTGGCTAACAATCTCCTTTCCCTTCCTCCCCCACAACAACCACTCTGGTGAGGTGAGTGAGGCTAAGACTTCAGAGAAGTGTGACTAGCCCAAGGTCACCCAGCAGCTGCATGTAGAGGAGCGGGGATGCGAACCTGGTTCACCAGATTACGAGTCTACAGCTCTTAACTACTACACCACACTGGAGAAATTGGTGTGTTGGAGTGTCAGACTATAGTCTGGAAGACGAGGGTTCGAATCCTCACTCAACCACTACACCATACTGGCTGATGATGATGCTAAGTCAAAGTCCACATTTATGGCTTGTTTTCTCTTTGCCAGGCTCAGTCTGGCTCCTAAATGGAGTATGGAACAGGAGTAACTTACACCAACTTAACTTAAACTGGTTTCCTATACTCAGGATTGTTCTGTAAGTCTCTGTCTACCTCTGAGGATGGAGACAAGAGGGGGGTGGATTTGAGAAGATGAAAGGATGCTAACGGTATGTATGCCCATCCCACTTTTGCCTCTGGTAAGTGGATTTTGCTGGGCTTGTTTGTACAAAAAGTGTAGTTAAGTCCAGTGAAAGGCGACTATGTGGTTGTGGCCCTCATTTCGCTTTCAGGACGAGGGAGCTGACGTTTGTCCACAGACAGTTTTCTGGGTCATGTGCCCAGCAGGACTAAACTGCTACTGGTGTAACAGAACACCGTGACGGAAACCAGAGTGCACGGAAACACCGTTTACCTTCCCGCCAGAGCGGTACCTATTTATCTACTTGCGCCAGTGTGCTTTCAAACTGCTAGGTTGGCAGGAGCGGGGACAGAGCGGTGGGAGCTCACCCCGTCGTGGGGATTAATAAGGAGTAGGCTCCCAGCTTTAGACCTTCCTGTTCCCCTCGCCCTGCCCGCCCAATGCACAGAGGCTGCCAGAGTTGCCATGGAGTAGGCAGGGCCAGCAAGGGATGGCGATATGGCTATTTACGTTCCCTGCTGTGTGTGCTTTCAGAACTCTTGACACTCACCGGAACTGCTGGGTCACGCCCGTCTTGCCCACGGGAGGCGTTTCGCTCAGGATGGGGGAGGTCGGGGAGGGCGGCCCCGATCCCACCGAACCGGGACGCAAGAAGGAAGTGCTCTTCTTCGCCACCTGCTGCTTCTTGGCCTGAGCGAGCTGACTCTCGAGGCTTCTGCGCCAAAAGGAGGAGAGCCAGAGATTCAGTACAAAATTCCCAAGGTTAAGGAAGGAGGGAGAAATGGCTGGAGTACGCCGGGCAATTGCTTCTGTCCTAGGAGTCCAACTCCCATCATTCCCAGCAAGTGCGAGCAGTTGTTGTGGATGATGGGATTTGGAGTCCAGGGTTGCAGGGAAAGAGACCAGCGCTATTCGTTCCAAGGAGTGGTGGCTACGCAGGGTCTCAAGTGGAAAGACTTCTCTCATCATTTTTTACTTTAGCCTATTAGCTCATAGCTGTCAACTTACAGATTTGAAAATAAGGGGCCAGCAGCCTCGAAAAAAAGGGAGGGAGCCAAAATAAGGGATTTTCCGGGCACAAGTATGTTCGACTTCTGAGCCCCACCGAGCCAAAGGCAGAAAGCCCAGCCAGCAGCCAAACGAAGCCTCAAGCGGCGGTTCCCACTGCGCAGCAACCCGGCAAAGGGGATGCGGCAAGGAAAACCACCGTCACCTCTCCGCTGGGAAGCGCTGAGCAAAGGCGAGTCCCCAGGCAACGCGGCCGATTTGATTGGCACAAGGCACGCAAGCTCCACCCCCCAGTCGTTCTCAGACTCCTTATTGGGTGAGCAACGCAGCCAAGCAACACAGTTGGAGCCCCCCTCCTTGCTGGCCGGCAGGGAGGGAGGGAGAGGAGCTGCTTCCTTTGAAACCCAGGAAATTTAAGGGACATCATCAATAAGGGACAGCAGCAGGGCACGGCGCTGAGATAAGGGAGTTTCCCGCCAAATAAGGGACGGTTGACAGCTATGCTTTTAGCTGAACACACCAAACCCAAGACTGCCAGCCTGCAGACCTTGGAGCGATGCCACTTTGCCCGCCAGCGAATGGAGCAAGCGATAACCCTCCCAGGCTCCCCATCGGGGAGCAATCCTCAGCAACTTACTCCACGTCAATGAACTGGGGCGAAACCGGCTGGGACATCACGACAGGCATTGGTGGAGGAGGCTCCACGGGCTTGAACTGTGAGCTGGACCCCGTTAAGTCGTGCGTGTACTGGACGACCGGCCCTTTGCTCCGGACGGCCCCTGGCAGGAGAGAGAGAGAGAAGACAGAGACAGAGGCGGGCAAGTCGATTTCACACAGCTGTGTCCCAAAATGTGGGTCCCTGTTGTTATACAGTGGTGCCCCGCAAGACGAATGCCTTGCAAGACAGAAAACCCGCTAGACGAAAGAGTTTTCCGTTTTGGAGGTGCTTCGCAAAACGAATTTCCTATGGGCTTGCTTCGCAAGATGAAAATGTCTTGCGAGTTCCTGCGGGTTTTTTTCCTTCCCCCCTTTTTCTAAGCCGCTTATCAGACGATCCGATCAGCAGATAAGCCGCTAAAAGCCTCTAAAAGCCGCTAATAGCGCTAATCCGCTAATCCTTCAATGGGCTTGCTTCGCAAGACGAAAAAACCGCTAGACGAAGAGAATCACAGAACGGATTCTTTTCATCTTGCGAGGAACCACTGTATTCTTTTTTCTGGTTTGGTTGCAAATTGCTTCAGGGAAGGGATGCATGAATTTCACAAACTTAAAGGACAGCCTTGCGTTATCTCCCCCTCCTCATTCCCGACAATGAGGGTCACGGGCAATTCTCAGAATGGCGCTCAGAAAGACAGGAGGCGGCTGGCTTTACCGACGTTGGGGCGAGTCCTCATTTGCCCTCCTTGCTTTTTCTCCAGGGTGGAAGCGGTGGAGGTCTTCATGCTGAACATCGGTTCCAGGCGGGTGGATCCCCGGTAGATCCATTCACAGCGCTTGTCGTCCTGGCAGTGCGGGGAGAGCACAAAGGCACCGTGGCTCAGTTCCGTCAGGGAGGGTCAAAGGATTAATGCACACATACAAGTTTAGCACTCTTGGTCACGCTGGGCTTCTGGTGCCATACACCCTCCTGTCCTGCAGGGGGAGTGTGTCAACACACACATACACCAGAAGTCCAGTGGTACAGCAGTAATCTTTTGGTCACACTCGACTTCCTGTGCAATGTACCCTCCGGACCTATAGGGGGAAGTATGTACACAAACACCCACCCCAGTACCCATCTCTTGGTCACGCTAGGCTTTTGGTGCGCTACATTCTACTGTCCTGCAGGGGGAGTGTGTCAACACAACCCCCCCCCCAAGAAGTCCAGTGGTACAGCACTAATCTGTTGGTCACACTGGACTTCCTGTGCTATGTAGGGGGAAGTATGTACGCAAACACCCACCCCAGCACCCATCTCTTGGTCACACTGGGCTTCTGGTGCGCTACATCCTACTGTCCTGTAGGGGGAGCTTGTAAAAACACACCAAAGGCCCGGCAGTTCAGCACTTGTCTCTTGCATTCTTCTGCTGTTCACCCCCCTGTCCTGTAGGGGAGCAACGAATCTCGCGTCCTGGGAAAGACGCGGACAGGGCAGTGGACCCCAGTGGTATTCTGACACAGAGATAATCCAAAGCAGGCAAGGAAGGGTGAGCGATACCTTAGCAGATCCTACCAGGAAGAGGATTTTGACCAGGCTCCCGTCCACTTCCTCCACGCGGGACTTCCACCAGGTCCCCTCCCACTCGGTTTTGATCAGCTGGCCGCTCTTGAGCAAGACCATCGGCCGGTTCGGGTACGCCGTGACGTACTCCTCGATGAAATCCCGGCACGAGATGTCTTCTATGTCCTCCCACGACTTCTTGACTGGTGGAAGGAAAACACACGGATTGCTTTTTATTTTTTATTTTTTAAGGAAGGAATTTAAAAAATGATTTTTTTCCCGCACGGAACTCTTTTCAAAATACTTCTCTTGCCTTTCCAGCTTCATCATCCACACAAAGCAACTTATAAAGGGAGGCTCTTGCCTGGCACCATCACTGCATGTCTTTAGGTGCCAGGCAAAAAAACCTCCTTTTTCATCAGGCCTTTGGCTTTTAATTATCTATATAGCAAGGTATCCCAAACTTGGTTCCCCAGATCTTTTTGGATTCCCTTATCCCTGACCAGTGGTCCTGCAGGGAATGATGGGAGTTGTACTTCAAAAAGAGCCAGATACCCTGATCTGTGGCCTTGTTGGGTAGTTTGGATGATTTAATACCACACACACACACACACACACGGTGGTACTTCGGTTTCCGAGCATCTCAGAAGCCAAATGTTTCGGTTTTCGAATGCCGAAAACCCAGAAATAAATGCTTCTGCTACATGTCTTCCAATTTTCTCAATTGAAATTGTCGCCTGCCCTTTGTGCCTTGGTTGTCGAATGTTTCAGGAGCCAACCGTCTTCCAGAACAGATTATGTTCGACAACCGAGGTATCACTTTGTGTGTGTGTGTGTGTGTGTGTCCTATTCATATTGAAATGCTGCCCTTCAATGAGGCCAAACTAAGGTTCACAAAATGTTTAGGGGTATGCGTCCCCCCAGAAATAAAGCACTGAATGGGGTGTGGGTTTATATATATGTATGTATGTATATATGTATATGTATACTGTATGTATATGTGTGTGTGTATACAGTGGCACCTCGGGTTAAGTACTTAATTCGTTCCGGAGGTCCGTTCTTCACCTGAAACTGTTCTTAACCTGAAGCACCACTTTAGCTAATGGGGCCTCCTGCTGCTGCCACGCCACCGGAGCACGATTTCTGTTCTTATCCTGAAGCAAATTTCTTAACCTGAAGCACTATTTCTAGGTTATTGGAGTCTGTAACCTGAAGCGTATGTAACCTGAAGCGTATGTAACCCGAGGTACCACTGTGTGTGTGTGTGTGTGTGTGTGTGTGTGTATAAAATAATGCTGGTTTTAGCGTACTGTATGTGCTTGCTTTTTTGCTGAAACAGTTGGAAGGCGCTTCGAGTTGCCTAGCAAACCTTAGGGATGCAAAGCTGCTACCACCTTTCCCTTAGTGTAAATGCTGCTGTTTCAGTTGATTGCCATCTCCCTCTACACACACAGTTTTTGTAAAAAGAGAAAAGAGAAAAGCCTCACACCCTCAGAAGGCAGAAGAGACACCCGTTTAGATAAATGAACAATTGGACTGAAACAAACAAACTCACGAGGCCTGCAGATCAGGTAGAGCTCTGGCTGGACGACGTAGGAGGCGTAACCATCATCGAAGAAGATGAGGAACCTAGGGAGGAGGGAGGCAGCGCACAGTTAAGCGGCAGGACTCAATCCCAAGGATTCTAGCAAAATCTCTTTCCTTTAATGCTTTAAAAAGTTGTCTTTCTCCATTTTTCTCTTACTGGCCATTTCATTGTTTTATTCCTTTTTGCAAACCACTTCCAGGGATTTTGCTGTTGCTGCTGTTGTTTTCTTGGTTTACAGTCAAGTGATATATGCAGTTTTGGAAAGAAATAAGTGTTAGGGGAACAGGGTGCTCGCAAATCCTTCTATACCGAAAAACCACACCCCCTTACTGCTATGCAAGTTAAGACAAACCCCCTGGGAGATCTACCCCTGGCAATCCCGAGTGAACTTCTGCCCACTTCACAAGGTTAGGGTGAGTGACAGGGGTCCCTATTTGCACATTAACGCCTAGCCCGACCCTAGCTTAGCTTCTCTCTCTGTTCCTTGCGGAATCTCCCTAGGCCCCATTCTTCTATTCAAGCAATTCTGCCTGCCTGGAAATGTGTCCTTGAACTCTGTGTTACTCGCTTCTCTGGATGCAGGCTAGAAGGTGTGTGAGTGTACAGTCACACCTTGGTTTTCGAACGCCTTGTGACTCAAACGTTTTGGCTCCCGAACGCCGCAAACCTGGGAGTGTGTGTTCCGGTTTGTGAACGTTCCTTGGAACCCGAATGTCCAACACAGCTTCCGATTGGCTGCAGGAAGCTTCCTGCAGCCAATCGGAAGCCGTGCCTTGGTTTTCGAACATTTTCGGAAGTCGAGCGGATTCCGTTCAAGAACCAAGGCACAACTGTATTATAGGTATCATTTATTTCATAAATTTTTTTAGACTGCTTGACTTTAAAAATCTCAAAGTGGTTTACAAAAGAGATAAAGCAATAAAAATTTTCAGTAAGGAAAATTAACAGCAATCGTTTAAGACTGAAAACGGGTTAAAACTCGCATCAAACTTTCTAAACATCAGGCCAGGCTTGTCTGAACAAACATGTTTTTAGCAGGCGCAGAAAAGGAGCACAAGGAAAGCGCCTGCCTGCTGTCAATAGGGGGGGGAGTTCCGAAGTGTAGGAACTAGTCTACTGTGCAAAAAAGGTAAAATCGGACATACATTGCTCCGCCCACTAATGAAAATCTACATTCCACCTGACTGTAATGAAACCTGAGAGCTGTTTTTTTACGCAAAAATAAGGCAAAATAGGGGATTAAAAATCAAAGATAAAAATTCAGTTAAAAGCAGGTCGCTGAAACATTCAACAGCAAACCTTTTTAAAAAAACATAACCCAGAACTTGTACGTGTCTGGAGAGGCTGGTCTGAACGAAGATGTTTTCTGTAGTTGCCTCTGGCCCCCACAAAACTGCCCAGAAAGGAAATGTAAGCCTTGGGCTTCAAGGAAAAAGTTCTCCGCTGTTGCTAGCCTGCCTCCCGCTTTGGTCCGGCTTCTCTAAATGAATATATCGGAGGCAACGATGCGCATTCATGTGTTAACTGGCCGGGAAAGAACTGCAATGGTTTCTTGACAATGAAAAGGAAAAGGTCACCCCTCTGACCCGCCCAGACCTCATCTTGTTCTTGACGTTGGGCGTCTCGGCCACGATCCCGGCGTAGAGCCACATCTGGTTGCCGTCCTTGTACTTAGCCACCACCCGGCTCCCGACATGGAGCTTGTCGGCCGAAGGATGGTAGTCGTAGGCGATGTGGTTCCCCGAGAGAAGGCTCTTCCCTTTGTTGTCGAACTTCACCTTGTATTTCTTCCCAGGGCCTGGGAGAGGGCGAAAGGGGAGGGGCGGTGGCTGAAAAATGGGGCGACCCTGGCTCACAACTTTACGATACTATATCTTTATTGTCATTGTCCCATACAGAACAATGAAATTGAAAAAACAACATAAGACATTCAAAAACCCCTAAAAACTCTGAAACCCCCATTTTAAAATACAATATACTCCGATAGAGACTCCTTATACTGCGTTTAAAACCAAAATCGCATTTGAATAGAAACTATTTCTCAGGTGGCTAGTCCTAGTCTTTATAACCCTGTACCTTCTTTCCAGAAGGCAGAAGCTGAAAGAGATCATTTCCAGGGTGCGTACTATCCTGCGCTATCTCTGCAGCTTTCTTATGGCACCTGGAATAGTAGATTTGATCCAAGGTGGGAAGAGTGCACCCAGTTATTCTCTCCGCAGTCTTTACAACCCTGGACTGCATTGTTTTCCCCCTGACCGTGCAGCTCCCAACTTTTTTCCATTCCATCTGGTTATTACAAATAGGGGTCCATTTTTAACCTAAGCTTTTTTTTGGGGGGGGAAGAGTATTAGAAGTGATGTGGCAGTTATCAGGGGGCGCAGGATCCTTTGCTATTCAAGTAGGTAGACCCCCAGATGGCTCTCTTCCCCCCCCAAACCCCTCGCTTCTTTCCTTATTTCAAAAAAAATACACACAGCGCTCGGTTGTTTAAAAATGCAACGTCAAAGCTGTTTACAAAAACAGATGGTATGGGATTAGCAGTAAGAAAAGTTAATAGCGATAATTTAAGACTTCCAAAAAGACTAAAAACAGATTAAAACGTGCACATCAGATTTCTAAACTTCTGGGTAGGCTTGTCTAAACAAGGATGCTTGCTGAAGAGAGTAGATAAAAAGGTAAAGGTAAAGGGACCCCTGACCGTTAGGTCCAGTCGTGGCCGACTCTGGGGTTGCGGCACTCATCTCGCTTTATTGGCCAAGGGAGCTGGCATACAGCTTCCGAGTCATGTGGCCAGCAGGACTAAGCCGCTTCTGGCGAACCAGAGCAGCGCACGGAAACGCCGTTTACCTTCCCGCCGGAGTGGTACCTATTTATCTACTTGCACTTTGACATGCTTTCAAACTGCTAGGTTGGCAGGAGCAGGGACTGAGCAACGGGAGCTCACCCCGTGGCGGGGATTCGAACCGCCGACCTTCTGATCGGCAAGTCCTAGGCTCTGTGGTTTAGACCACAGTGCCACCCGAGTCCCTTAAGAGAGTAGATAGAAAGCATCAAAAGGCTGGGAGTTCCGAAGCATAGTTGCTGCCGTCCTAAAAAGATCGAGATGTTACAATTGCAGAACGGGCATCTGTGGTATCCGTAGCAGCACCTGTTCTGCCAATCCTGACAGCCAATCCTGGCAGCTGGGCAGAGCCACCCACCTGTCAATCATCTGGCTTTTTTTTTTTTTGGCCACCTCAATGGTTTTCAGAACACCCTCTCCAAATGCTGTTTCGCCCTGTGTTTTGAAGAGAGAGAAGCTTCTGCAGATCCGACAGTCAGCTGATCAGCAGCGCCCCCAAACACCGTCTCAGGCAAGCCTCACCACCACCTGCCCGCCTCACCTGTGGTTACCATATTCTTCGCTCTGTAGGACGCACCCGACCATAGGAGGCACCTTGTTTTAGAGGGGGGGGGGGACAAGAGAAAAAAAGTCTCCCCCTCTCTGCTCAGCGCCCCTTCAGCGAAGCGGCAGGAGAAACGGAGCCCCTTCCATTTCTCCTCCCGCTTGGCTGAAAGGGCGCTGCGCAGCTCTCCCTCTCTGCTAAAGCCGGGAGAGTCTTGCTCTCCCGGCTTCAACCAAAGGAACCCGAGCACTCCAGGTGGCTATCGCTGAAGCCAAGGAGCCTGCATTCGCTCCATAGGACGCACAAACATTTCCCCTTAATTTTTGGAGGGGGAAAAGTGCATCCTATAGAGCGAAAAATACGGTATATATTCCAGCTGAGATCAGGCAGGCCCACTCTCCCTGTTGAACGTTCGGTGCCTACTGAAGACCTTCCTAATATATCCCAGGAAACATTTTAACTGAATTCTGGTGTTACCAATTTCTGTTTCTGCAGCGCATCCTCGCACATCGCTTAGTGGCGAGTGCACATGAGAGGCAAGCTCTAAGTAAATAAAACAGTGCGATCCTTTGGGCAGCAGGCTGCCACACTCACCCACAGTCTGGATGGCGATCAGGGTCCCCTTGTGCCAGGTCTTTGTCCTCTTCTTCCCCAGGACGCGGTCTCCGACGGACAGGTCTCCATCGTGGGTTAGCTCGCAGCCAGGACTCACCTGCTGGGATCCTGCAACAGGCAGAGGGGGGAGGATACTTGAGAACCGTTTCCTTTAGACCCTCGTGCTCCAGATCCGTCCCTGCTGTCATCGTGGGATGCTCTGCCACGCGACCTGGAGGTCTGCTCTGCGACGGTGTGGATCAGGGTCAAAAAGCCTCTGGATTTAGTGGTACCTTGGAAGTCGAGCGGAATCTGTTCTAGAAGTCGCTTCGCCTTCCAAAACATTCAGAAACCAAAGAGCGGCTTCCAATTGGCTGCAGGAAGCTCCTGCAGCCAATCGGAAGCTGCGCCGGACGTTCGGGTTCCAAAGAACGTTCGCAAACTGGAACATTCACTTCTGGGTTTGCAGTGTTCGGGAGCCAAAACGTTCGACTCGCAAGGCGTTCGAAAACCAAGGTACGACTGTATTTGCAATTTTGCAGGTCCTCACCCAGAAGCATCTCACTCATGCTCCCAGAACTGCCGACAGAAGACTAGGGAAGTTTAAGTGATTGCTTCTTCATTCACCCCAAAATTATTATGTCTACCCTTGTCTCTGCAGCTATCCCTCTGAAATATCTCAGGCTTCAGTGCTCTCTGGAGGGGTGACCTTGCTGGCCAAAGATAAGAAAGTTGAAGGCAGATTGCAAGAGAGAGAGAGAGAGAAGTTACTGCCAGGAACTTGACAATAAACTGCTTGAGCATTTCTGGTTGTACCCCATTACTGTTTACTAAAAAAAATGCTGCTGTTTTATACCCAGATTGGCAGTTCTTCTATGCAACATTCCTCGTGAATTTGGATTCATGTCACCAATCACCAGAACCGCCCCGAGACTCCCTGGGTATAGGGCGGTATATAAATTCAATAAATATTAATAACAATAACCCTGCAGCCTACGAAGTGCCCCAGAATGAGGAGGCCTCCCCGCCCCCCAAAAAGCCAAATGATGATCTGAATCAAATCTTCTGGCCAGTACCGCATTTTTTGCCCTATAGGGCGCATCGGCCCATAGGGTGCACCTAGTTTTTTTGGCGTGGGGGAATAAAGAAAAATTGTCGTCCCCCCCCCCCCCGGTGCAGGGCTGGGGCGGGGGAAGCCCGAGCTTCCCCCGACCCCAGCCCCCAGAAGAGGCTGCTATCCTCAAGCCTTGGGAGCCCGGCGGGAAGTCCAGACGGTCTCCCCAGGCTTGCGGATATCTGCCCGAAGCCTGGGGAGCGAGAGGAGTCGGTGCACACTGACCCCTCTCGCTCTCCAGGCTTCAGCGAAAGCCTGCACTCGCCCCATAGGACGCACACACATTTCCCCTTCATTTTTGGAGGGGGAAAAGTGCGTCCTATAGGGTGAAAAATACGGTATATGCCATGGATGCAAACCAATCACAAGGTTCCCTTTAGCCACACACACACACTGGCAAGTGGACTCCAGAGGACTGACCAGGTTAACCACCCCAGTGTACACAGATAAAAATGTAGCCCTGAAAAATGTTAGCAGGGGAGCTGCAAGGCTGAAGCCAGCTCACATATTGGACCACAGATATTTTTCGCGCACAACTACCCTGAAGTACCAGGTGTGCAGCCTGGGAGTCATTCTGGACTCACAGCTCTCCATGGAGGCACAGGTTAAATCCGTGTCCAGGGCAGCTGTCTACCAGCTCCATCTGGTACGCAGGCTGAGACCCTACCTGCCCGCAGACTGCCTCGCCAGAGTGGTGCATGCTCTGGTTATCTCATGCTTGGACTACAGCCATGCGCTCTACGTGGGGCTACCTTTGAAGGTGACCCGGAAACTACAACTAATCCAGAATGCAGCAGCCAGACTGGTGACTGGGAGCGGCCGCCGAGACCATATAACACCAGTCTTGAAAGATCTACATTGGCTCCCAGTAAGTTTCCGAGCAGAATTCAAAAGTGTTGGTGCTGACCTTTAAAGCCCTAAACAGCCTCGGTCCAGTATAACTGAAGGAGCGTCTCCACCTCCATCGTTCTACCCGGACACTGAGGTCCAGCTCTGGGCCTTCTGGCGGTTCCCTCCCTGCGAGAAGCCTAGTTACAGGGAACCAGGCAGAGGGCCTTCTCGGTAGTGGCGCCCTCCCTGTGGAACGCCCTCCCACCAGATGTCAAAGAGAACAACTACCAGACTTTTAGAAGACATCTGAAGGCAGCCCTGTTTAGGGAAGCTTTTAATGTTTGATGTATCACAGTATTTTAATATTCTTTTGGAAGCCGCCCAGAGTGGCTGGGGAAACCCACCCAGATGGGCGGGGTATAAATAATAAATTATTATTATTATTATTATTATTATTATTATTATTATTACCCCTGTAGGAGTCCAGGCCGTCCTTTTTGTTCACGGCATCCATGAATTTCTGAACATCCTGCGCAGACTTCCTCATGGCAGCCATGGCTTCCCGAAGCTGCAGACAGAAGGGACAGGCATCTCTTAAGTACCTCCTTTTTAAATTTTTCCCGGGAGAACAAAACGAGCACAGGACTCGAACCCGGAACACCGAGAGGTGAGCTTCTCTCAGCCCACCATGCCATCTGGATGGTTGGCCATAGAGGGAGAACAGGAGGGCCCTTTTTGGACTAGCAGAGCTGAGGTGGATGGTGCTCTTAGGAGTCATAGAAACATGGGATTGTGGAGCTGGAAGGGGAGCCTGAGATTCATCTAGTCCAGAGCTTTCCAAACTGTGTGTCGCGACACGTTAAGTGTGTCGGCTGCAGTGTGTATGTGTGTTGCACGAACGCTCCCTGTACTTCTCCTGGGGCTGGAAAGGCTTGGTTTAACCTCCAGTTTGCTAGTAAAACTGAATTACTGTGTCGCGAAAGGATGCAAAACTGAATTACTGTGTCACAAAATGCCAACCTAAATTACTGTGTGGCGAAAGGATGCCAACCTGAATTACTGTGCCGTGAAAGGATGCCAACCTGAATTACTGTGTATTGAAAGGATGCCAACCTGAATTACTGTGTCGTGAAAGGGTGCAAAACTGAATTACTGTGTCACAAAATGCCAACCTGAATTACTGTGTCACGAAAGGGTGCAAACCTGAATTAATGTGTGGCGAAAGGGTGCAAACCTGAATTACTGTGTGGCGAAAGGGTGCAAACCTGAATTACTGTGTGGCGAAAGGGTGCACACCTGAATTACTGTGTGGCGAAAGGGTGCACACCTGAATTACTGTGTTGTGAAACGATGCCAACCTGAATTACTGTGTCACGGAATGACGCATGTCCAAAAAGTGTGCCACCAACTTGAAAAGTCTGGAAAGCTCTGATCTCGTCCAACCCCCTTGCAATGCCGGAATACACAACTGTCTCCTACACGGACCAAACTTTGCAACCTTGGCATTATCAGCATCCTGCTCTAATCAACTGAGCCAGCAATGCCCTTGAAATGTGGCATAGTTACAGACATAGCTTGCTGCTCATGTTCAAGGTGACCCCCTTCCCCAGGCAATTTCCCTACCCATCCAGCTAATTTCCCCTGCTCCCAGGCAGCCAATGGGAAAGCACCCAGTGGCAAGGAGTGAAAGCTGGTGGAAGTCAGCACAGTAAGGTCCAACCAGTCATCAGACCCAGACACCTCCCCTTTGCACATGCCTCCCCCTTGAACATAGGGGTGCTGAAACCTTCAGTTCCCAGGATTGGGGCCCCAGGCCCTGAGGGCACCTGCTGAAGCTAGGCAGGGTGCAGGAAAACATTTATCTAAAAGATCTTGATACTCAAGTGATTTCCCAACATCCAAAAAACTCACCAACTTCTGCTCCTTCGCCATTTTGTTACTTCCATCTGCTGTAATTAAAAAAAAAGTTTAATGTAAAAAAACCCCTTACTTCTAGGAAGTATCTATAAGCCTGCCACCCGTTTCAGATGAGTTATAATTAATTACAGGGTTAAGAACTTAATTCGTTCCGGAGGTCCGTTCTTAACCTGAAACTGTTCTTAACCTGAAGCACCACTTTAGCTAATGGGGCCTCCCGCTGCCACTGCTCGGTTTCTGTTCTCATCCTGAAGCAAAGTTCTTAACCCAAGGTACCATTTCTGGGTTAGCGGAGTCTGTAACCTGAAGTGTCTGTAACATTAAGTGTCTGTAACCCAAGGTACCACTGTATTGTGTGTGAGGGGGAATACGCACCCGATTTTTCTGTATGCATCCTCCACCCTCCCCATTCCATTTTCCTTTAGTGCTGTGTTATTTACATTGTAAGCCTTGGGGCAGAGGATGTCTTTTTACCAATTGCTGCAAGCTGCTCTGGGAGCCTTTTCCAGCTGAGTAGTGCACTAAAAATGCTTTGTTTATCATGCATACAGTGGTACCCCGCAAGACGAACGCCTCGCGAGACGAAAAACTCGCAAAACGAAAGGTTTTTTCGTTTTCGAGTTGCCTCGCAAGACGAATTTCCCTATGGGCTTGCTTCGCAAAACGAAGCTTGCCCCGGGGACAGCAGGTCTTCTCTTTTGAAGCAAGGGGCGGCGGGGAGAAGCGATCTTCTCCCCGCAGCCCCAGGTCCGGGGACAGCGGGAAGCGCTTCCCGCTGCCTCCCGGACCTCTTTTGAAGCAAGGCGCTGCGGGGAGATCGCTTCTCCCGGTGCTCCGAAGCCGGGCGGGGGGCAGGGGACACCTTCTGAAGGCTGGCGGGGGGCAAAAGTCTTTGTCCCCCCTGCCTGCCTTCCCAGGGGCTTTTAAATCGCCCCGGACAGCGGAGAAGTCCTCCGCTGTCCCGGTCCATTTTAAAATGCCGCCCGCCAGCATTTTAAGATCGCCCGGACAGTGGAGAAGTCCTCCGCTGTCCCGGGGTTTTTTAAAATGCTGGGGGTGGGAAGAAAAGCCCTTGTCCCCCCCCCCAGCCTTCAGAAGAGGTCTGGGGACAGACTGTCCCCGGACCTGGTCTGAAGGCGGTTTCCCTAGGAACGCATTAATTGATTTTCAATGCATTCCTATGGGAAACCGTGCATCGCAAGACGAAAAAACCGCAAGACGAAGAGACTTGCGGAACGAATTAATTTTGTCTTGCGAGGCACCACTGTATAGTGTTGGCTTCCATCGGTCTCAAGAGACAGTGGCGTGTACCTCTGCGGGAGAAGTCAAACCACTGCATTGGCAGCACCGAAGCCCCGGGGCGCAAGCCTGGGCAATGTCTCTGGAGGTCCTGGGCTGCTCAGACGACAAGCCCCCCACTCCTCAGCCTCACTGATGTGGTCCAAAGGAAAGGAAAGCAATACATTTGGCACCAGCTTGGCTGCGGGAGTTACCAGGAGGAGGTGCACAAAGCACCATCCGACTGTCTCTGGACTTGTGTAGGGTTTACACCTTAGTCTTTTCTTCTCCCAAAGATATCCCGCAAGACAGCGGAGGTTTAGGATCAGAGTTTTCCATCTCCTAGATGGGCTACCTTCCCAGGTCGGCGAGCCCCACCCAGTGGCGTAGCGTGGGGGGTGCAGGGGGGGCTGGCCGCACCAGGCGCAACATCTGGGGGTTAGGGTTAGGGGGCGCAAATTACTTGCCTTGCCCCGGGTGCTGACAACCCACGCTACGCCACTGGCCCCACCTGCCCCTCACTTCCCTATATGCATATAAGGCAATCAGAGGACATCTCAGAGCTGCATGAACCTTGGGTCCTCCAGATGCTGCCAAACTACAACTCCCATCATCCTTAGCCTTCCAAGCATAGCTAGGGCTAATGAGAGTCAGTAGTTCAGCAACAGCTGGAGGAGCAAAGATCCTCCACACCTGGTCTTTCTTGCTTGACTCCACCAGGCGCCTAACCTGAATCGACGCTCATGACGTCGTCGTCGTCATCCTCATCAGGGATCTCGATCACTTCCATGGGCTTGGATGCAGCATCCTCTTCCTCCGAGTCAGTCTCCAGGTACTCCAGGCCCAGGTTGGCATATATGTCCTTGACTAGAACTTCACATTCACCCACAGCCCTGTTGGGGGAGCAAGCAGAGAGAGAGAGAGAGAGAGAGAGAGAGAGAGAGAGAGAGGAAGAAGAAGAGTTTGGATTTGATGTCCTGCTTTATCACTACCCAAAAGAGTCTCAAAGCGGCTAACATTCTCCTTTCCCTTCCTCCCCCACAACAAACACTCTGTGAGGTGTGTGGGGCTGAGAGACTTCAGAGGAGTGTGACCGGCCCAAGGTCACCCAGCAGCCGCATGTGGAGGAGCGGAGACGCGGACCCGGTTCAGCAGATTACAAGACTACCACTCTTAACCACTACACCACACTGGAGAATTCAGTGTGTTGGAGTGTCAGACTATAGTCTGGAAGACGAGGGTTCGAATCCTCACTCAGCCATGAAGCTCACTGGGTGTGATCGGGGGGGGGGGTCACTGTCTCTCAGCCCAACCTACCTTACAGAATACATGATAAAGCTATTTTTAGCCATCTCACCCCTTGCTTTTTCCTGTAAGACCAATTCTAGCACGTGGTAGAAATGTGAACGCTTGTGGAAGAAATTTAAGAACTATCTTAAGAAACATTGCAAAATTAATGAATGTTAGAATGATGCTGGTTTAGAAATTAAGTGGATTACAGTTGTAAGGATTAAGTTAAAAGAAAAGAAAGGTTAAAAATTAGATAAATTTAAGGGTGAGGATTTGCTGAATTAAAATTTGAAATTGGAATGCAGAAAGGGGAGGTATGAGGAGGTCGGAGAAGTAAGTTATAAGAAAATAAGGGTTTGAAATTACACTTGTTTTTTTTGTCTGTGTTTGTTTGTATTGTTGTGTTTGTCTGTATAATTTGTGAAACTTTAATAAATATTTTATATTTGAAAAAAAAAAGAAATGTGCACGCTTGGCAAATCCACACCGTGATCAGCTCCTGCCCGGAAACCAATGTCCCCACTATGGAAGGACGTGTGGATCCAGAATTGGCCTCCACGGTCACTTACGGACTCATGGTAAAAACCATGTTCATGGAAGACAATCTTACTCGGCTACGAGCGATCGCCAAAGAAGACGACAACCAATTGCAGTCGTTAACAGTCGTCAACAGGTATACCACACCTATCAGCCAATCACCCATTCCCACCACCCTTCTGAGTAATACCCCTCCCCACCCTCTCCCTATATATAAGGGTCTGGTGACTTCTGTTTCAGTGCATCCGAAGAAGCGTGCATACACACGAAAGCTCATACCAATAACAAACTTAGTTGGCGTCTAAGGTGCTACTGGAAGGATTTTTTTAATTTTGTTTCGACTACAGCAGACCAAGACGGCTACCTACCTGTAACTACCTGTACAGGGTTGTTGAGGGGATTCAGTGAGATGGGGAAAAACTATGCACACCACCTCAAGGCGAGATATAAATTCAATAAACAAACAAACAAGCTATTACGGGAGAACCAGCTTTTCAAGGAAACACAGAACCTTCTCTCACAAATGTTGTAAGTTTGCAGAGGTTTTCTGACACCCCACTTTACTCCAAACCAAGATGCTCTCAAGGCGGCGTGCCACACACTTAAAACTAATATTCCAACTATGATCAAAAAGGCACCACAGAATCATAGCAGTGGAAGGGACCTGGGGATCGTCTGATCCAAAACCCTGCAATACAGGAATATGCTGCTCTCCGTTACGGAGATCAGGCCTGCAATCTTGGCGTTATCAGCCCCGTGCTCCAGCCAACTGAGGTCCAACCTGAGAGCCAGCGTGGTGTAGTGGTTAAGAGCGGTGGACTCGTAATCTGGGGAACCGGGTTCGCGTCTCCGCTCCTCCACGTGCAGCTGCTGGGTGACCTTGGGCCAGTCACACTTCTCTGAAGTCTCTCAGCCCCATTCACCCCACAGAGTGTTTGTTGTGGGGGAGGAAGGGAAAGGAGAATGTGAGCCGCTTTGAGACTCCTTCGGGGGGTGATAAAGAGGGATATCAAATCCAAACTCCTCCTCCAACAAAACAACACCCTTGCCTGAAAACTACCGTATTTTTCGCCCTATAGGACGCACTTTTCCCCCTCCAAAAATGAAGGGAAAATGTGTGTGCGTCCTATGGGGCGAATGCAGGCTTTTGCTGAAGCCTGGAGAGTGAGAGGGATTGGTGCGCACCGACTCCTCTCGCTCCCCAGGCTTCAGGAAGCTATCCGCAAGCCTGGGGAGCCCGCGGGAGTTCCCACCAGGCTCCCTAGGCTTGCGGATAGCAGCCTGCATCCCAAAACCCGGGGCGCGCAGCTGAGCCCTCCCACGGCCTGCGGAGAGCTGCCTGCATCCCAAAGCCTGGGGCACGCTGAGCTCAGCGCGCCCGGGCTTCAGACAGATATCCGCAAGCCTGGGAAGAAATCCGCAAGCCTGGGGAGACTTCCCACCGGGCTCCCTAGGGTTGCAGATAGCAGCCTGTTCTGTGGGCTGGGGTCAGGGGAAGCTCGGGCTTCCCCCACCCGAGCCTCGTGCCTGGGGGGGGGGGAATAATTTTTTTTCCTTTATTTCCCCGCAAAAAAAACTAGGTGCGCCCTATGGGGCGAAAAATACGGTAAGTTAAGAAAACATTGGCAACAGAGCAAAATACAATAGGAAACCAAAACTCAAGAAATGATGAGCATAAAATTGCGGGGGAGAAAATGGGACTCCAGCTCCCCTCAGCATGGCCCAAAGTCAGGAATGCTGGGAGCTGCAACTGAGCAACATCTGGAGGGCCAGAGGTTAGCGCCTCCTGCTTCAGAGACTGTCGTGCACAGGAGAGTCAAGTATTCACCAGCAGAAGCTTTACACAGGAAATTTTATAGCAATCGAACCAAACCTAAAATGAGGGAAAGGCTTTCCTGCCTCCGCCCCCCGCCTTGCAACTTACTTCACAGCGTTGTCCAGGAGAATGTCCACACGGGCCACTTCATCCTCCTTCTGCTTCACGCTCTCCGCCACGCCCTCCAGCTGCTTCTTCCGCTGCGCGATGCGCTCCGACTTCTCCAGCTCCTCGTCGATCAGCTGCTTGAGATCCTCCAGGGAGATCCCGAGCTCCTCCAACACCTCTCGCTGCAGCTCCATCTCTGGGGACTCTGCCATCATGGCAGAAACTGAGGTTTCCTTCAAAAGAAGGAAGCGTTCAGACGTGGGCACCCAAAACACTCTTCAGCCCTTCCCCTCCTCTTCCCTACATTGTTCCCAGAAGCATTCAGTTTAAAACACTGCCAACCATCTGAAGAGGAAAGCACGTACGTTTATATTTAATAAACTCATATAGGTTGCTTCTCAGGCAAATGGTGCCTCCTGAAGGCGTTTATGAACTATAAACCAGCCATACACAATGAAAACAAGCCAAATGGAATCCCATCGACTTATTTCAAACAGTATGTAAAGCCATCACAAACCAAATAACTATAACTCAACCTGCTGGCATCAGGCTATGTGCAGCTTCTGTGTGTGTGTGTTGTATCTCCTCTCCTGACCAATCAGGCAGTGAGAATGCCAGAAGAGCCAGGCTGCTGGACCAGGACAAAACCCCATCAAGTCCTGCATCCTATTCGCACAGAGGCCAACTTAATGCCTCTGGAAACCCAGCAAGCAGAGCCTAACGACAAGAACACGCTCCCCACTTGCAGTTCCCAACCGCTGGTATTCAGAAGCATACTGCCTCCGACAATGGAGTGAGAGCGCAGTTGCTGTAGCTAGTAGCTACGGATAACCTTATTCAGCATGAATTTGTCCCATTCACTTCTCAAGCCATCCAAGCTGGCAGTTATCACTACTTGTGTGCTTCTTCACAGCTAGGGAACAAAAAAAGTAAATCGCTTTCCACAGCATTCTCCATTGTCTGTTCAACATAGCTTGAATTTATTTATACCTGAAGGAGCGTCTCCACCCCCATCGTTCTGCCCGGACACTGAGGTCCAGCTCCAAGGGCCTTCTGGCGGTTCCCTCATTGCGAGAAGTAAGGTTACAGGGAACCAGGCAGAGGGCCTTCTCGGTAGTGGCGCCCGCCCTGTGGAACGCCCTCCCACCAGATGGCAAAGAGAACAACAACAACAAGACTTTTAGAAGACATCTGAAGGCAGCCCTGTTTAGGGAAGCTTTTAATGTTTAACAGACCATTGTATTTTAATATTTTGTTGGAAGCGGCCCAGCCAGATGGGCAGGGTATAAATAATGAATTATTATTACAGTGGTGCCTCGGGTTAAGTACTTAATTTGCTCTGGAGGTCTGTTCTTAAACCTGAAACAGTTCTTAACCTGAAGCACCACTTTAGCTCATGGGGCCTCCTGCTGCCACCGCACCGCTGGAGCACGATTTCTGTTCGCATCCTGAAGCAAAGTTCTGAACCCAAGGTACTATTTCTGGGTTAGTGGAGCCCGTAACCTGAAGCGTCTGTAACCTGAAGCGTCTGTAACCCAAGGTACCACATTATTATTATTGTTATTATTATTATTATTATTACCTCTTGTGGAAGCAAATTCCATAGTTTCTCTTTGTGAAAAAGTCCTTTCTTTTCACAGGAGATAATAATCCCCACCAACCTGGATGGATTTAAAAAAAGAGGACTGGGCAAGTTCGTGGAGGAAGAGAGGTCTATCGATGGCTACTAGCCATGACGGCTGTGCTCTACCCCCAGTCAGAGGCAGCAATGGTTCTGAATACAATTTGCGGGAAACCACTGAAAAGGAAACGGGCTTGCTGATTTCCCCCAGGCATCTGGTTGGACACTGCGAGAACAGGACGCTGGGCTAGATGGTCAAAGGCCTTCTTATGTTCTTAAAGAACTGAAGTTTAAAACCAGAAAATATTTAAAACAATTACCTACATAAAACGCTTATCCCGGAAAATATTAACGACATTAATAGACCCATGTGTCCCTCAAACACAGAGGGACGCAGGCGGCACTGTGGGTTAAACCACAGAGCCTAGGACTTGCTGATCAGAAGATCAGCAGTTCTAATCCCCACGATGGGGCGAGCTCCTGTTGCTCAGTCCCTCCTCCTGCCAACCTAGCAGCTCGAAAGCACCTCAAAGTGCAAGTAGATAAATAGGTACCACTCCGGCGGGAAGGTAAACGGTGTTTCCCTGCGCTGCTGTGGTTCGCCAGAAGTGACTTAGTCCTGCTGGCCACATGACCCGGAAGCTGCACGCCGGCTCCCTTGGCCAATAAAGCGAGATGAGCGCTGCAACCCCAGAGTCGGCCACGACTGGACCTAACGGTCAGGGGTCCCTTTACCTTTACCTATCCCTCAAGCACAGCCCCCTGTTCTCTTTAGGGGATCACATCCCTTTGGAACAGCTCACACATTTCCCCCCCACTAAGGGATCCAAGTATTCTCCACATTCAAGCTCCATGTCTCTTCCAGCTATTCACATTCTGATGCAGGAAGCTTTCCTACCTGGGAAGTTCCTCTGCTCTAAGACTAACAAAATTAAAAGACACGAAATTAAAAGACGCCTGCTTCTTGGGAGAAAAGCAATGACAAACCTAGACAGCATCCTAAAAAGCAGAGACATCACCTTGCCGACAAAGGCCTGTATAGTTAAAGCCATGGTTTTCCCAGTAGTGATGTATGGAAGTGAGAGCTGGACCATCAAGAAGGCTGATCGCCGAAAAATGGATGCTTTTGAATTCTGGTGCTGGAGGAGACTCTGGAGAGTCCCATGGACTGCAAGAAGATCAAACCTCTCCATTCTGAAGGAAATCAGCCCTGAGTGCTCCCTGGAAGGACAGATAGTGAAGCTGAGGCTCCAAGACTTTGGCCACCTCATGAGGAGAGAAGACTCCCTGGGAAAGACCCTGATGTTGGGAAAGATGGAGGGCACAAGGAGAAGGGGACGACGGAGGACGAGATGGTGGGACAGTGTTCTCGAAGCTACGAAGATGAGTTTGACCAAACTGCGGGAGGCAGTGGAAGACAGGAGTGCCTGGCGTGCTCTGGTCCAGGGGGTCACAAAGAGGCGGACACGACTAAACAACTAAACAACAAAACAACTTGTATACAGTGAGATTACACGAGTAGCCCCCACTCAGCTCTCTTAGTCTTAATTCCCCTCGTTTACTGACGCACACCCACCAAACTAGAAAGTCAGTTGCCCTGTCGCTATCTATTCATTCAGCAGCCTAACAGCCCATGGATAGAAGCCGTTCTTTACCCTGTTGGTATGACTAATCATGCTTCTATATCTTCTGCCTGAGGGCAGGAGATCAAGAAAGTGACGGCCAGGGTGTGAATCATCCCTGAGAATTTTCCTCACTCTCCTGAGGCAACCAGCATGAGTTTGACCAAACTGAGGGAGGCTGTGGAAGACAGGAGTGCCTGGCGTGCTCTGGTCCAGAGGGTCAGAAAGAGGCGGACACGACTAAACAACAAACAACAAGAGTAATGGTCCCCTGGGCTGGCCCTTTCCTCCCTCACCACCAATTCCACCTACTCTTACCCCCCCCATGCCATTTAGCCCTAAACAGATGCACCCCTATTCAACCCCTCTCTCATTCAGCTGCCCTCTTTCGCACACTAACACCCCAATACCCATGCCTCCGAAAGAGACACCCACTCCCACCCAGACGTCGACCATCCCTTCTCAAATCCGGCCTCTCCCTAACCCCCTTTGGCTTTCGTGAGCATGCCAACGTCTTTCCCCAACAACCTGCACCTCTAACAGAAGCCCCCCCCCCAAGTCAAGCCCTCTCCACAATTTGTAGCCCCCCCAAACCCCCAAGTTTAGTCTGTCCCACTCACTTTTGAAGGCATGCCCCAGTCTCACCATTCAAGACCCCCACCCCCAAATCCACCCCCCAATCTGCAGCACCCACCCAAATCCAGCCCCCTGCCCACCTTTGAAGGCTTGCACCAGTCTCACCATTCAAGACCCCCACCCCCAAATTCACCCCCTCAATCTGCAGCCCCCACCCCAAATCCTGCCCCCTGCCCACCTTTTAAGGCCTGTACCAGTCTCACCATTCAAGACCCCCACCCCCAAATTCACCCCCTCAATCTGCAGCCCCCACCCCAAATCCTGCCCCCTGCCCACCTTTTAAGGCCTGTACCAGTCTCACCATTCAAGACCCCCACCCCCACAATTCACCCCCCAATCTGCAGCACCCACCCAAATCCAGCCCCCTGCCCACCTTTGAAGGCCTGCACCAGTCTCACCATTCAAGACCCCACCCCCACAATTCACCCCCCCCAATCTGCAGCCCCCACCCCAAATCCTGCCCCCTACCAACCTTTTAAGGCTTGCACCAGTCTTCACATTCAGGGCCCCCCAATTCTGCTCCCCCCAATTCATCCCCTTCCTACTCACCCCCCCTAATAAAGTCCCTCCCCTTGCCTGACAGACAGACCCCTCCCCCCTTTCTACCCCCCCTTCCCAAAGCTCCAGCCCCCCCATACCTACCTCTCCCCTTCCCCCCCGGGGGGCCAAAGAAAAGGGGGGAATTATTTTCCTTGGAACCAACTCAGCCTCTAGGAGAGGGCACTTTAGGAAGGACCGGAAGCCCGCTCAACGTGCTTCCGGGGCGGGGCCACATCGCACAGCCCGAGGCTATTTCTTTTAGGCCACACCCACCGAGCGGCCGGCCAGCAGCTGTGCGCATGCGTCGCTGGAAGGCGGTTGCGGGGAGGAGATCGCGAGGAAGCGGCTGGGAAGCTTCTCGCGACTACGCATGCGCCTCAAGAAAGAGGTGCCCCCACCGCGGTTTGGGCTCAGCGCGCATGCGTAGCGCAGCAACAGCACTTGCATAGGGAGGAAGCCTGCTTCGGATGCTCAGTTGGGAAGCAGGAGGCGGAAATGCGCATGCGCCATAGGGGTTGCGTTTCTTTTTTCTTTTAAAGGGCCAGTGGCCTATTTTTCCCACTTCAACTCTTAACTGGGATTTCTGCAACTTTTATTTTAAAAATAAAATCCATCGACCCAATCCCGTTATGATGATGATGATGATTTAAGCGGCCCCACCCTCCTTTTCTCCAGGTATCTCAAGATGCAAAAAATGAACAGGAAAACATAAATCACCCCAGAGTCAAGAAGTGTGACTTTTTAGGTAGGAATTTAATTTTATATTAACATAATCAGGTTTGTTTTCGGTGGGTGGGTGAGGTAGATATGAATATACATGCGAGCAGTTTCACACCAAGAGGGAAGCTGTAAATCTGCAGATGAAGGGCGTTATGCAAATTGAATGAATGACCAGCAGCCAAAATAATAATTTTCTTTCAAGAGAACCAATAAATGTCCACTGAAGCTCTCCATTCATTCTGCTACACTTTTCACAGCATGCAAGTACATTTTGCACAAAAGTGGTGGTTGGAGGATGGATGGCGGCTAACAGATTGAGGTTGAATCCTGACAAGACAGAAGCACTGTTTTTGGGGGACAGGAGGCGGGCAGGTGTGGAGGACTCCCTGGTCCTGAATGGGGCAACTGTGACCGCAAGTTTACTCCAAAGGAAACAACATTTTCCAAGGATTGTGGGAACTGCAATGAGGGGCTGCCTTGGAAAACATCAGGGCACTTTTACAGCACAGTGTCGGAGGCCTTGAACTCTGCGCTCGGCATGGATTTGTATCTCAGCCTTCAACCTGCCGCCCTCGGGGTGTTTTGCAATTTTTTATTTACAACAGTACTTCAAGTCCCATCAGCCCACCCAGATAGCATGGCTGTTTTGAACCACAACTCCCAGGAAACAGGGCTGTGCTGGTGGGTGTCTGGCTTGCTATAAGGCAGCATTCCGTGTTCCCATTAAATCAGCCCTTTATTCAGAATCATGAGGACTGGAATCTTCATTTCTATTTCAGGAAGCGTCGCTCCAGGTAGAGCACTTTCTTGGCAAGCAGAAGGTCCCAAAGAATCTAGGAATCTAGATAGACTGCCTCTGGACCTGGAGGTTCCCCCAAAGGACAGAAGAAGAGCTGAATCTTGTTCTCTTAGTGGCCAACCAGGTGCCTGTGGCAAACTCACAAACAGGACCTGACCATAACAGCACCCTCTCTCCCTATTATTTCTAACTGGGATTTGTGGCTCGTAGCCTTTGATAACCTTACCATTCATGAATTTGCCCAGTCACACCAGGTTGGCAAAGGCTGCCATATGCTCTCACCACCATCCTCAAAAGGACCGAAACCGTTTCCAAACATTTTGACAAGACTTTAAAGTGGAAATCTTTCTCCCAGACCGCATGCGTATCAGAACTATTTTTCAACTGTTTATACATTTAGAATAGTTTTTTAATAGTTTCCCTCGGCCAGTAAAGCGAGATGAGCGCCACAACCCCAGAGTTGGTCACGACTGGACCTAATGGTCAGGGGTCCCTTTACCTTTTTTTACACACACAACGGCTTTTAATTGTTTTCATTTCCATGAAACCAGGAAAGTGGAACTGGTTTACTTCCTGCAGGTTCCTGGAGGACAGTTCTGGAGTGGCTCTTCCTCTCTTGCAAGTAGGTTTTACGATTGTACAGTGGTACCTCGGGTTACAAACGTAATTCATTCCGGAGGTCCATTCTTGACCCGAAACCGTTCTTAACCTGAGGTACCAATTTAGCTAATGGGGCCTCCTGCTGCTGCTGCCGCCGCGCAATTTCTGTTCTCAACCCCAGGTACTACTTCCAGGTTAGCAGAGTCTGTAACCCGAAGTATTTGTAACCTGAACTGTTTGTAACCCGAAGTACCACTGTATACTGTTTTGCAATTGTATACAGTGGCACCTCGGGTTACGTACGCTTCAGGTTACATACACTTCAGGTTACAAACTCTGCTAACCCAGAAATCATGCTTCAGGTTAAGAACTTTGCTTCAGAATGAGAACAGAAACCAGGCTCCGGCGGCGCGGCAGCAGCAGGAGGCCCCATTAGCTAAAGTGGTGCTTCAGGTTAAGAACAGTTTCAGGTTAAGAACGGACCTTTGGGACGAATTAAGTTCTTAACCTGAGGTACCACTGTATTTGATTGCAACCCATGCTGGGAATCTGTCCGTGAAACAAATCAGCCAGAGGGCAGATCCACACTGTACCTGTACATTTAAAGTACATTCAACGCACGTGTTTTAAAAAACTATGAATTCCTCCAAAGGATCCTGGGAACTGTAGTTTGTTCAGGGGGCTGGAAATTGTAGCTCTGAGAGGAGGAAGAATGGCAGTTTCCTAGAATTCTTTGGGAAAGTCGTGCTTTCAATGTCTGGCGTGGATCTGACATCAGACAATGCATTTTGTCCCGAGCTTTCCACTGCTTCATGGAACGGGAGAACTACTATGAGAATCATGGAATCAAAGGATCATAGAGTTGGAAGGAATCCGGATGGTCCAGTCCAGCAGCGGAGGAACCAAGAGTAAGGATTAATACTGTTAAGCATTTGCTTTCCTTCCACCCTCATTTTCCACCTCCACCTTGTCTCTCCCCATCATGGGCGCTGCTGCGTGCTGATGGACGCTGTCAGTCAAGCTGCTCCTCCTCCCAAGTCGAGGTGGGGATGGCAGTGTAGGGGTCCACAATGAGCTTTGCGCAGCGCACCATCATGAGCATCAGGAAGAAGCACATGAGCGAGAGGAAGCCGATGCAGATCCCCTTGTCCACATCCACGAAGGTCTCCGGCGTGGGATTCTCCATGGGGCCGGCGTGGCAGCCTGCTTCTCACCAGCCGGGCAAAAGCATGTCTGCTCACCTGTGGGGAGAGAGAAGCAGGATGGTGTGGGGCCATCTGGGTTCAGACCCCCGGCCGTACATGGGGGGGGGGATAATAGAATTGTAGAATTCCAACCCCTTGCAATGCAGGAATCTTTTGCTAACTGTGGGGCTCAAACCCATGACCCTGAAATTAAGAGTCTCTACCCACTGACGCAGGTGGCGCTGTGGGTTAAACCACAGAGCCTAGGACTTGCCAATCAGAAGGTCAGTGGTTCGAATCCCCGCGACGGGGTGAGTTCCCGTTGCTCGATCCCAGCTCCTGCCAACCTAGCAGTTTGAAAGCATGTCAAAGTGCAAGTAGATAAATAGGTACCACTCCGGCGGGAAGGTAAACAGTGTTTTCATAGAATCCTAGAGTTGGAAGAGACCACAAGGGCCATCGAGTCCAACCCCCTGCCAAGCAGGAAACACCATCAGAGCACTCCTGACATATGGTTGTCAAGCCTCTGCTTAAAGACCTCCAAAGTAGGAGACTCCACCACACTCCTTGGCAGCAAATTCCACTGTCGAACAGCTCTTACTGTCAGGAAGTTCTTCCTAATGTTTAGGTGGAATCTTCTTTCTTGTAGTTTGGATCCATTGCTCCGTGTCCGCTTCTCTGGAGCAGCAGAAAACAACCTTTCTCCCTCCTCTATGTGACATCCTTTTATATATTTGAACATGGCTATCATATCACCCCTTAACCTCCTCTTCTCCAGGCTAAACATGCCCAGCTCCCTTAGCCGTTCCTCATAAGGCATCGTTTCCAGGCCTTTGACCATTTTGGTTGCCCTCCTCTGGACACGTTCCAGTTTGTCAGTGTCCTTCTTGAACTGTGGTGCCCAGAACTGGACACAGTACTCCAGGTGAGGTCTGACCAGAGCAGAATACAGGGGCACTATTACTTCCCTTGATCTAGATGCTATACTCCTATTGACCCGGAAGCTGTACGCCGGCTCCCTCGGCCAATAAAGCGAGATGAGCGCCGCAACTCCAGAGTCGGCCACGACTGGACCTAATGGTCCGGGGTCCCTTTACCTTTGCCCACTAAGCTAGGGACGCGGGTGGCGCTGTGGTCTAAACCACAGAGCCTAGGGCTTGCCGGTTGGAAGGTCAGCGGTTCTGCTGAGCTGGGCTGTCAAGGGGTGTGGCTTGCAGAGGGGTGTGGCCTATGGAGAGTCCCAGGGGCCAAATTGAGGGGCCAGGGGCCGCATGGGCCTGAGGTTCTTGGCCGCTGGACTGAAAGGAAACAAAGCCATCTGGAACCGAAGAGTGGAGCTACCTGCAGGCTGCAGACATGAACTGGTCAGACTGGAGGAAAATTAGAGGGAAGCAAGAAGGAAATTTGTAGAGGTAGGGCACTAAGAAGAGCTTGCTGAAAGTAAGCTCGTTTATCGAACAAAAGACACTGCCGATGCAGGGGAGACAGAGAAGTGGTACCAAGTCAACCAGATTTGGCTCCTACCGTACGTTTGGAATCTGACGACACAGAGACGTCCCTCGTAAGTTGGCAAGAGATCTGCTGGTTATCCTCCGCAGCTGGTCTTAACCACTGGGCAGCTCCAGCTCCCCTCTGCTGTAGCTCAAAGGTATCATGAATACTTCATCAAGTTGGGGTGGCATCACGTTTCAAATGTTCCCGGTAATGAGAACGACATGATCCCTCACCCATTAAATTGTACCCTCAGTCACTCAGCCAGCATATCTTTCCATGTGGGGTTTCTTTTCCCGTACCTTGGTTCTCAAACTTAATCCGTTCCGGAAGTCCGTTCCAAAACCCAAGGCACGCTTTCCCATAGAAAGTAATGCAAAATGGATTAATCCGTTCCAGACTTTTAAAAACAACCCTCAAAACAGCAATTTAACATGAATTTTACCATCTAACGGGACCACTGATCCATAAAAGGAAAGCAATAAACAATGTACTGCAGTAAATCAATCAGTAGCTGAGCTGGGTTCCACATAGTC
This sequence comes from Podarcis vaucheri, assembly GCF_965113315.1. Lineage (NCBI taxonomy): Eukaryota > Metazoa > Chordata > Lepidosauria > Squamata > Lacertidae > Podarcis > Podarcis vaucheri. Next base: position 3,641,680 of record NC_138754.1, on the reverse strand, counting down.
ACAGAAACAAAACAAAAAGAGCCACAAAAACAAAACACAAAATAAATAGCAAAAACAGACAGACCTCAACATAACACACAAAGCGGAAGAGTGGCACTCAAAACGGAGCATGTTTGGCTTCCAAAAAAAGTTTGCAAACCAAGGCGTTTGAGAACCAAGGTACCGCTGTATGGGCGGAGGGGGCAGCTGAGGAACAGACTAGGTTCCTGCCCCACCACCCTGCTTGAGGGTCCTGCATCGCAGGGGGTTGGGCTAAATAATAATAATAATAATAATAATAATAATAATAATAATAATAATTTATTTATACCCCGCCCGGCCACTCTGGGCGGTTCCCAATCAAGTGTTAAAAACAGTACAGCATTAAATATTAAAAACTTCCCTGAACAGGGCTACCTTCAGATGTCTTCTGAATGTCAGGTAGTTGTTTATCGCTTTGACACCTGGTGGGAGGGTGTTCCATAGGGTGGGCGCCACCACCGAAAAGGCCCTCTGCCTGGTTCCCTGTAGCCTCACTTCTCGCAATGAGGGAACCGCCAGAAGGCCCTCGGCACTGGATCTCAGTGTCCAGGCTGAACGATGGGGGTGGAGATGCTCCTTCAGGTATACAGGACCGAGGCCGTTTAATTTATTATTATTTGTACCCCGCCCATCTGGCTGCGTTTCCCCAGCCACCCTGGGCAGCTTCCAACAAAGATTAAAAATACATTAAAATGACCCTTGGATTCCCGTCCAACTCTACAGTTCTATGATTCTGTCAGTATTACGAGGAGCCAGGCACAGCCTTGGAAGGTGAAGGTGTCCTTAAGATCAAGGGTGGGGAATCTTTTTTTGCAGGGCGAGGGCAGCACCCTCCTCTGACCAGCAACTTTCTGGGTGGAGCAAAAGGTGTGTATACAGAAGGCTACCTTAGCGTCACATGAAAGTCACAGGTTTCTCTCCGCTCAGGTGAGGAAGAAGCATTTCCACACTTCAAGCACACATTCTGGACAGGCCAAAAAGTGCTCCAGGAGGGTGCAGAGCAGAGCCAAAAAAGGGTTTGGCCTGCAAAGAGTCTAAGAGCAGAGAAAGCCCAGCCTTGAAGTTCCAGTTCCGTGATTCAAATGGCATAGCCTCTAAACATGTGCAGAGTGCATTCGCAGCAGGACTGAGGACTTGCTGATGCAACCAGGACTCAGAGGGCTGTTATCCTAAGCACGCTGGCTTGAGATAACCACTCCTTTGAGGTTCGCTCAGGTGTCATGCTTGTGTAGCCTTATGAGGCTTTGCCCTCGGGTGGGAAAAAGTATTGCACCGGGGAGAGGGAGATGGGAGTCAACAGACACTCAAGGAATAGTTTCAGAGAAAAAGCTTTTATTTCTACCATCCATGAACTGGTAGAAGGAGCAAGTGTGATAACTCACAAAAAGCATGCACGAGTTCACAGTCATGTGCACAGAGTTTATATTCCCCTTCTAGTTCCCTCCCCCTTTCTCCTCCTTTTCCAGGAGTCCTGCCCATGAGTTCCTCTGAGCATGAACAGAAAGCTCCCCTGTCTTGGGACTCTTTTGGACTCTTGGCACCCTTCCCAGGAAAGGGGGAATGAGAGTGGTTCAGCATGTCCAAAGATGTTGCAACTAGAGTGAGATAAGATTCAGTTCTCAGGCCTGAGTATTCTTGGCATTGACAGAGTGTATTCATTAGCTTTTTGAAGCCTTCTTGTACTGATAAAAAGTACAGTGGTGCCTCGCAAGACGAAATTAATTCGTTCTGCCAGTTTTTTTGTCATGCGAATTTTTCATTTTGCGAAGCACGGTCAAGTCGCAACTGCACCTCTTCAAGCGGTTTTAAGAAAAAGGAAACAAACTTGCAAGACGTTTTCGTCTTGCGAAGCAAGCCCATAGGGAAATTCGTCTTGCGAAGCAACTCAAAAAACGAAAAACTCTTTCGTCTTGCGAGTTTTTCGTCTTCCGAGGCACTCGTCTTGTGAGGTACCACTGTAACGGTTTGCCCTTGCCACAGCATCTTGTGAGAAAAGCAGAGAAGAGCAGAGAAAAGCTGTTTTGGATTTTTAGAAGACAAAAGGAATTTTGGACAGTTTGAGGTCTGGTTGGGGGGGGTGACTTCGGGCCTAGGTGGGGTCACCTGTCCTCACCTCCCTTCACTTGTTCCTGTGTACCAGAACTCACTGCAAAGAAAAGGACTGGCAGTAGGAGCAGGACAGATCAAAGAATGGAACCTCTGTGTGATTTCACCTACATTTTATCCAAGCTAGTGCCAACAGGTTAGACTTGGGACTTGTAGTCCAAGAACACTGGGAGGGCGGCAGCTTCCCCATTGCTGGTTAATGACGAGGCTCCGAAAATAGTTTGCACACACCATGCATTTAAAGCACACACCCCACAATCCTGAGAACCATAGTTTACCCCACAGCGCTACAGTTCCCTGCACCCTTAAGAAACTACTGCTCCCAGGGTTCTTTGGGGAAACTCCTGTGCTTTAAATGTGGATCTTCCAGCAGTTTGGACACTGAGCAGCACTTTTGTCCTCAGCCCAGCTGCAAAACTGGAGAGCTGAAGGGAGCCACACTCTGGTGTCTGCTGCTGACCAGACTACCATTGGGAGTGGTGTGGGGAGGGGGGGAGCTAGCCCCATTCTGTCCACTAGGGAAGGAGCAGCTATTTCACTGCTCACTTTCCTCCTCCTACCACAGTCCATTTTCTTTGTACGCCGGCTCCCTCAGCCAGTAAAGCAAGATGAGCGCCGCAACCCCAGAGTTGGCCGCAACTGGACCTAATGGTCAGGGGTCCCTTAACCTTTTTAAGATTGCAAGTCTCCAGGAAAGAACCCCCCCCATTATGTATAGTAAAAAAGGTAATCTCATCTCGCTTTACTGGCCGAGGGAGCTGGCATACAGCTTCCGGGTCATGTGGCCAGAAGGACTAAGCCACTTCTGGCGAACCAGAGCAGCGCACGGAAATGCCGTTTACCTTCCCGCCGGGGTGGTACCTATTTATCTACTTGCACTTTGTGCTTTCGAACTGCTAGGTTGGCAGGAGCAGCGACCGAGCAACGGGAGCTCACCCCATCATTGCGGGGATTCAAACCACCAACCTTCCGATCGGCAAGTCCTAGGTTTAACCTGCAGCGCCACCCGCGTCCCTTATATGCACAGTAGTTTGAGAGAAAAATAAGCAACTTTCTCTGTGTTAAATACTCCTATTTAATAGTACCAGCTTTAAAATAATACTTATCACATATTGGAATGAATGAATGAAAGAAACACACCCATGACGTCACACCTGGAGCCCCGACCTTTTTACAAAATTATATTAAAAGCCAAGCTGACGGCATCGTCCCCCGCCCTCCTTTTAATTTTTAAACTAAAACCAGCCCTGCCGATGGTGTCACACCAAAAAAAAAACCCTTTCCCGCTGAAGCTACGTCACTCTGTGAGGTCACCCGAGATTCCTTCCCCGCCCCGCCCCTTTAATCTACGTCACTTTGACGTCACCGCATTCCCCTTCCCGACAACGGGAGCCCCTCGGAATCAGCCTTTTATTTTCCCCAAGCCCTGCCCCTATCTATAAGCCCCGCCCTTCTCCGGCCCCGCCCCGTCAGCTGCCTTCGAGGGAGGAGAGAGAGGCGAGGCCACGCCCCTCAGGGAGGCCGCGCGCCAATGGGAGAGCCCTCTCTCCCCGCCTCCTCGGCCACGCCCCCTCGCGGGGCTCGCCCGGAGCTGGAGCGGCCGCCATCTTGGAATTGACGCTTGGCGAGAGGGGAGAACTGAGGCAGGGCCGGAGGGGCGGGGGGGGGGGGAGAGCGGCCTCCCTCTCCTCCTGTCGCCATGGCAACAGCCGCTGCTAACCAGGGTGAGTGGGGGGGAGGCAGAGGCCTGGGCGTCGGGTTGGTGGGGGGGGAAGAGCGGGAGGGGGCTCACGGTTGGGGGTTGGGGGGCTAGCGTGACTTTTGGGGGGAGGGTCTGGGTGGAGGGTGGAGGGGTGAGCTGTGGGGAGGGGGCAGGACGAGGTAGGTGGGGGGAGGGCTTGGAGTGACAGGAGGGGAGGGGGCGGAGGGATGGAAGGGGTTAATGAGGGGCTCAGGGGGAGAGGGGTTTTTTGGGGGGTCTCTTCTTTTGGGGAGGAAGGGGAATGGGGGGAGGGAGTTTTGAGTTAGGGGGCTTAGTGGGAGAGGGTTTGAGGGGGATTTGGGGGAGGGGGATGCTGGGGGTGGGGGTGGAAAGGGGAAGTAAAATAATAATAATAATAATAATAATAATAATAATAATAATAATATATTAATAAGTTATTTATACCCGCCCATCTGGCTGGGCTTCCCCAGACACTCTGGGCGGCTTCCAACAAAAGACTAAAATACAATAACTTATTAAACATTAAAATCTTCCCTAAACAGGTTGCCTTCAGTACAGGGTAAGGGGAACCTGCGGGGCTTAGAGATACAGATTTGGGGGCTTAGACTTGCAGTTTGGGATAATGGGGAGTTTATAGGATGAGGGTATCTGTGAGCAGCTAGGGGGTTATAGATTTGGGACGACTGTAGCTGAATTGTGGGGAGTGGGGGGCTACATGGAATCATGAGAGATGCGGGGAGGCTCAGACGTAGAGGTTTGGGGGAGCTGAAGCAGCCTGAAGCGAATCTGGGGGCCAGCCCTGCAGAGGGGAGTTTCTTTGGGATGGCGGAGAGTGTGGCTTGCCTGGGGGTGTGGCCAAAGGGTTCTTAATAGCAGGGGGGAGCATAGGGTTAGAAGTGGGGCAGGGGCTTGGCGTGATGGGAAAAGCGCAGGTAAGAGTGACTTGAGGATGCTGTGGCAGTTGTGGGGTGAAAGGGGAATGGAGTGGCCCAGGGCTTGGAGTGACGTAAATGAGTTGAATAATAGGGTTCCCTTGAAATAACACATCTGTCGTGAAATCAGCTTTTGGGGATGACAACCCTTTTTTTGCTGCTTTAGACTTTACCTGGGTACCCCTTTGGAAAAGGTTTCGTTGGAGTTAGGATATGGGGGGGGAGTCTTGGCTTGGGGAGGGGGCACTGCCAATGGAAACGACCCTTTTCTTTATTAAAGAATTAGTATCTGGCCTTTCTCTAAAAATGAAAAGAAAAATATTGACTGATTAAATACGCAACATAAGCAAAGGTGATGAAATTTAAGATCACATCAGGATCAAACAAATAGGAAAACACACCGTTGGCTGCATGATTTGGGGATGTGGGCAGATGACAAGGGTGACTGGGCCGCAGTGCGATTTCTGGAATGCAAGAGCGGGAACATTTTGGGAGACACAAGAAGGCGACCTATAGATTTATGCACAGTGGGGGGGGGGTTACTCTGCAAGCCAAGAAATGGCTCGGTTTAACCATTAATAATGGTGCGTTTCCTCCTCTTAGGGATGCAAAGTGGAGTAGGGCAAGTAGAAGTAGTGCGTATAAAACTACAGGTAGATTTTCCTTGAGTGTCTCTACTATATATTTCATTGACTCTGATAGATTTAAATGCATGGGACTTATAAGCAGGGGGAGGCATGAATTAATCTGAAATATTTGGGTTCTAAGAGAAGGCAGAAAACACCCAGCAGTGTTCTGCGGTGTGTTGAATGTATAACAGTGTGGTGTGGAGAAAATTGTCAGTGGCTACTAGCCACGATGGCTTGCCGTGCTGAGCCTCTGCTTTTGAAAACTGATTTCTGAAAGCGGGTTTCCCAAAAGAATAAGAACAGGATGCTGGGCTGCAATAAGAACAGGATGCTGGGCTCAATGGGCCATGGGCAGGATCCAGCAAGCTCTTGGGTGACCTGCCAGCCTCCCCTACCTCACAGCGTTGTTGTGAGGATAAGATGGGGAGTACCCAGTTGGCCACGCCTTTGGTTCAGCGTTGGATTTTTGCAGCAGCAACTTTGAAGGGGATGTCAGGTGTCTGCAGGAACTGGTCCTCAGACCCAGAAAGCTGCTTGTTTGCCACTTGCCCTAGTTGCCTGCTAACCTTTTGTTGAACCAAAGATAGCAAATATTTCCGTAAGGGCATCTGCATAAAGTTCATCAGGCAGTTTATATTACTCCAGGCAGTTTCATTTCGGCTGGCAGGTAGCGCTTGAAGTCAGGGACTGCCCCTGGTGTTGCCTGTTGAAATTGGTAGGACGTAAGGCAGGGTGGCGCTGTGGTCTAAACCACAGAGCCTAGGACTTGCCGATCGGAAGGTCGGCGGATCGATTCCCCGTGACGGGATGAGCTCCTGTTGCTCGGTCCCTGCTCCTGCCAACCTAGCAGTTCGAAAGCACACCAGTGCAAGTAGATAAATAGGTACCGCTCTGGCGGGAAGGTAAACGGCGTTTCCGTGTGCTGCTCTGGTTTCACCAGAAGCGGCCTTAGTCATGCTGGCCACATGACTCAGAAAAACTGTCTGCAGACAAACACCGGCTCCCTCGGCCAGTAAAGCGAGATGAGCTCCGCAACCCCAGAGTCGTTCACAACTGGACTTATCTGTCAGGGGTACTTTACCTTTAAGGCAGGGAGACCAGCCGTAGGTGGCGCTAGAGCGAATTCTAGTTTTGTCTCCTCCCTGTTGAGTTCTGTCTACAAGGGGCAACTCAGACCAAGGAGGAAGCTGGCAAGACAGTGGACTGGCAGCAACCAAGAAGGCAGGCAGCTGGCAGAGGTTGGTGAGGCATTGGCCCAGATGGACCAGCCGCCTCCTCAAGAGCTGGAGACGGTGGTCTCCTTGTCTCGATGGTGTGTCTTCTCTGAGAATAGACGTGTAGGATGAAGGACGTAGGCCTGCTGGACAATGGTGGTCCTCCCGGTGTTACGGAGGATGGAAGATGGGGAGTCACCAGGGCAGAAAGGAAAGGAAAGGACATCGCCTTTCAGATATTTTGGACTCTTAACTCCAATTCCCAGAGTGGTTTAGCACTCAGTCCCTCATCACAGGGAGCTCTGTGAGAGGAATGGTGGGGAGGGATGTTGCCTGACCACTCTTGGCGCTCTTAAGAGTTCCCCTCCTTGAGCGGGCTTTTGGTCTTCTGTTTTTTTCCCTTTCCCTGCCAGGAAACCTTTCATTTTCAGCAGACTCCTTCTCCACTGTCAGCTGCAGGCAGAAAATTGATTTTATTTTATTTTTTTCAATTCGTAAAAGGGTTGTAAGGAGCAGAACTTAGACTGGCGTTGCGTCATTGCTGCTCTTTTCCTGACTGCCTTTCTGTTCTGGACAGTCTCTAAAGGCTTTGTACATGAATATGATCTTATTAACTCTTCGCAAAAAAAAAAAAAAAAAAAAAAACACACCCAGAGAAGCAAGGCAGGGAGATTGAAGCCCCTAAGAGCACTTCAGATGGTTTATGGCTTGTTCTCTGAGTTTTACAGCCTTGTGGTATTAATTAGATCGGGCCTGCCTCAGAGGGAACGGAGTCCTGAGAGAAGCCTGCAGCAGGATTTTAAATTATCTTTGTGGGTATTGTTTCGTTCTTTTCCGTGAGTGCCGCGGCATAAAACATGCCATGCGCGCCATGCGCTTTTATTGCTCCAAGACTTCTTCCATCTGTGGCAGCCCAATTGAGTCAATGGTTTGTTATTTGAGGGGTAAATAAGAATATGAGAAGAGCCAGTGGCCCATCTAGTCCTGGGTCCTGTGCTCACAGTGGCCAAATGCCCCAAAGAAATTAGGAATGGAGGTAGACTGGCTCTGGACATGGAGGTTCCATAGGAACATCAGAAGAGGCCAACCAGATGCCTCGGTGGGAAGCTCAAAGGCGGGACCTGAGTACAAGAACTGCTCCCTGCTGCCTGCGGTTTCTAGCAACTGGATTTCAGTAGCATTGCTGCCACTAACTGTGGAGACAGAGCCTAGCCTTCTCCTTAATGAATTTGTCTCATTCCTCTTTTAAAACCATCCAAGTTGGTGATCACCACTGTCTCCAGTGGGAAAGAATTCCATAGTTTAACGTGGCGCTGCATTAAAAAGTACAGTGGTGCCTCGCAAGACGAAAAGAATCCGTTCTGTGATTCTCTTCGTCTAGCGGTTTTTTCGTCTTGGGAAGCAAGCCCATTGACGGATTAGCGCTATTAGCGGCTTATCTGCTGATCGGATCAGCTGATAAGCAACTTAGTGGCTTAGAAAAAGGGGGGGGGAGGGAAAAAAACCAGCAGGAACTCGCAAGACATTTTCGTCTTGCGACGCAAGCCCATAGGAGATTCGTTTTGCGAAGCACCTCCAAAACGGAAAACTCTTTCATCTAGCGAGTTTTCCATCTTGCGAGGCGTTCGTATTGCAGGGCACCACTGTACTTGCTTTTCTGTTTCCCTTTTCCCTCTGTTGGGCATCTGGGGCCAGGAGACTTTGGGGGCTTCCAGATGGGTGTTTCATATGGGACGAGTGCTCAACATGCATTCAAACTGGAGTTGTTTTGTTGTTTTGCAGGGCCCATACGGTGTCATAAAACCTTCCCCTAGATAAATAAAGTCCCTCCAAGGCAACACTCGTTGTTGTCTTTTTGTGGGAGCAAAATCCATAATTCTGCGCTGTGCGAAGAAGTCCTTCCTTATGTCTGTCCCAGATCTTTCAGTATTCGCACAACCCCAGATTGTGACTAAGTGGGAACGATGAGCGACTTTGATCCTGACATCGCCTTCTTAAAAGCCAGACACATTTCCCCTTCGAGTTGTGCATGTTTTCTCTCTGGCGTCCAGTGTGCTTTCTTCAGAGGGATGTGCCAGAAAGTCTGGTGCTTCCATCCTGCTGTGTGTGTGTGTGTGTGTGTGTGTATGTAGAAGGCTCAGCTCTGGCAATGCGTTGTTTGCCTGGCAAGCCAGCCAGTCGGCGGAGCAACCCAGAGCAGATGTCTGCTGCCCTCTTGGGATGATGATAATGATAATTATTATTATTATTATTTATTATTTGTACCCCGCCCATCTGGCTGGGTTTCCCCAGCCACTTTGGGTGGCTTCCCAAAAAATATTAAAATACTGTAATACATCAAACATCAAGGGCTGCCTTCAGATGTCTTCTAAAAGTCTGGTAGTTGTTGTTCTCTTTGACACCTGGTGGGAGGGCGTTCCACAGGGCGGGTGCCACCACCGAGAAGGCCCTGTAACTTGGCTTCTTGCAATGAGGGAATCGCCAGAAGGCCCTCGGAGCTGGACCTCAGTGTCCGGGCAGAACGATGGAGGTGAAGACGCTCCTTCAGGTCTACTGGGCCGAGGCCGTTTAGGGCTTTAAAGGAATGATGCCTCACTTCCCCTCTCGTCTTTCTCCCTCTTCTTCCAGAAATGGCATCGGATGTCCCTTTGCTGGGCTCTGCTTCAGGGACGCCTGGACCCGACGCGTGTTCTGGAGGGAGCATCGTCCAGAGAGCAAACAAGCGCAGGACGGGGTAAGGGTGGCTCCGGTGGTCACTTGGAATGAGGATGCTCGGTGGGGTGGGGGCTCCCCCCTTCCAACCCAAGGGCCTCATGTAACCTTCTGGGGGCCATGAACCTGTGTTGGGCAGGGCCAGAGGCAAAAGCAAGTGGCGTCATGGATACAACTCTCCCTTTGCTCTATCGGATTCATCCCAGCAGCCAGAAGTTTCTCTTTTTAAGAAAGCTGATTCTTGAATAGCAATTTAACAAAGAAGAAAGAGACAAAAAATGAAGAGGAGCTTTAAAATAGCAAAAACAATCCATCAGCTTACATTAAGAATGCAATAAACATCAGTACATCCATCTTAAATAGAAATATTGCTCCAAGCCAGCCAAAATAAGTATACCCACGAGACTGATGCGTGATACATGTGAAGTGTGTTCACATGTAGCCAGGGCTGGTGAGATTCTCAAGGCCATTTTGTGATAGACAGTGGATGTTCAGCCTTCCAAATTCGAAGTTTTAAGTTTCTTGGCTACCACGAAGGCTCACAAATTCCACTTTTGCTGTCCTGCCCTTTAATCTCCATGCTACAGGAATGTAGTTCAAAAGTACATTAGCATCTGCAAATATGTTCGCTGGTACAGCAAGCCCACAACCTACACACATTTAATTTGTGCGCATTCAATTTTACACACTTGGCAAAAAATAAAAATAAAAAAGTGGACGGGCATCTGAGAAAAAAGACTTGGGCAATCCCACCCACCGTTGAACCCAGTGTGCTTTGACTTTAAGTAATTTTTGGCTTCAGGCACAATCTCTGGAATGTAACCCCTGCACAAGTTGTGGGCTTACCATACAAAAATACGGGCAGCAACTTCAGACATTTCCCGTACATCCACACACGCCTCCCTCCTTCCATGCAAACAGAAGATGACATCAGAGTTCAGCAGACACATCCCAGCCAGGAAGAAACAGTTGAAGGCACGAAGCAGGACTATGAGGGGTGTGGCCTATTGGGAGAGGCGTGGCCTGCAGGAGGGTCTTGGAATCCAGATAGTGACGCCGGGAGGGCTACATTTAGGCTTCCCACCTGTTTTTAGAATTTATTGTTCTTTATTGGGAGCATTTGTACCTTGCTCTTCAGCCGAAAAGGTTCTCAGCGTGGCTTACATACTATCCATTAAAACAAGGCAGTTTCTGCCACAGCCTTACAAAAAAGCATGACACACCAGGGAAAAGGGACAGGGAGGGAAAAGGGGGAAAAATCAAACTCAGGCACCAATTCTTAAATATCTCCTCTTATAATGACCAAGTGCTGGCACAATTCAGGGGTAGGAGCAGGCGCCTGATGGAGCTGGGGCGTCGGCAAAGCTGTTGGGATGAGCCTCTTCCCATCTCTCCTGCTGAGGTAAAACCAGCTTGGTGCCTGCCCCCCCCCCCGATGTTGTTGGACTACAACTCCCATCATCCTTTATTGTTGTCCTTGCTGGCATTGGGGCTGATGGGAGCTGGAGTCCAAGAACAGGTACAGGGCCCCTCTTTTGCTGCCTCTGGGAAGAGCTTTGGGATGAGCTGAGATCAGGCCAGGTGGGAGGAGGTACAGTAAACCTTACACCTAAATTTCAACATCCTTGGAGCCCTCTTGAGTTTTAAGACTCTGCTTGGCTTTCATTTTCTTCACCTGCTATTTGACTTGGGAGTCCGAGGGGGAGGTTTGTTGCAGCTGAGATAACAGTCGTTCTTGCTCTTGCTCTCCAGGCTCGATTTTGATGACGACGGAGAAGGGAACAGCAAATTTCTCAGGTGAGACGGACTTCCAGTGGCAAGGGACTTGGGGACTTGTGCTGAGCCAAAGCGAGAGAGGCATCCGTCTTGTGAAAAGGCTCATCAGAAAATAGAAGGGAGTGGGACTTGGCTGTGCAAGAGCTGAGGTCGAATTCTGTTCTCTCTGGTATCCCTGATTGGCTGGGATGACTCATGTGTCTAGTGCAGGAAGCATCTCCTTCATTTACAGAAGGCTTTGTTTTGTCCTTAGTGATGCCAGTGCATAGCCAAGCTTGATAGGCTACGTAGTGCAGCAATATTGTCGTGTCTAGCGGAAGATCCCTGATGAGCATGGCTGCGTAGAGCTGCAACATTATAATATCTTAAGAATGATATGTTTAGGCTGGAATGTGTGTGGAGTCTGGCGACCAAGATAATCAAGGGTCTGGGAACAAAGCCTTAGGAGGGACGATTGAGGGAGTTGGGTATGTTTAGCCTGCGGAAGAGAAAACTATGGGGTGATAAGATAGCCGTCTTCACATATCTGAAGGTCTGTCAAATGTCAGATGGAGTAAAGTTATTTGCCACTTCTCCAGAGGGTGGGACCTGAAGCTCTGGGTTCAAGTTACAAGAAAGGAGATTCCAGCAAAACATCTGGAAGAACTTTCTGAGGGTAAGAGCTATCTGACAGTAGAACAGACTCCTTCAGAAGGTGTTGGGCTATCATCCATTGCAGGTTTTTAAACAGAAGTTGGATAGCTTCCTTTAGCTGTGATTCCTGCAGTGCAGATGTTTGAATTAGTCGAGCCTTGGGGTCCTGTCTAACCCCACACTTCAGTGATTCCATGATCTAGCCTGGGATCCCTGATGAACTAGGCTACGTAGTCCTGCAACACCATCTCATCCTGTATGGGATTCCTGATGTGCTACGGCTCTGAAACAGTCATTGTTCAAAAGCTTAATCTCTTCAAGCCACAATGTCGTTGTCTGTAGGAGATCCAGGCTACAGACAGACAGGTCTTCTGAGCATGTATTTCTTAGCCAGTTAGTTGGCTTCATAAAATTTATATACCACTGGGCTGTAAAAACCTCAAAGCAGTTTACAAAAAGGTGAATCAAGAAAAATTCACCACCATATTTTCTGTTTCAAAAGAAGGCAACTAAAAGAAAAGGACTGTACAAAGTGCCCACATAGACCTGAGTTGCTATATTTGCAGATAAAATATTTGCGTATAAAACATTTATATTGCAAATAAAGAACAATATTCTTCTTCCAAGAATGGTGATTTGCCAAGACTTTGAATTCTAACGATCAGGATGAAACAGTCTCCCAAGTCTCAGCAGTTGTGGCCCTGGCCGTTGTCCAAAGAGCCACAGGCCGTTCTGTGCTGTTCGAAGCTGCCCTTTTCTCATGTCTTCCTTCTCCCGATTCTTCTCCTAGGTGCGATGATGACCAGCTCCCAAACGACAAGGAGCGGTTTGCTAGGTAAGGCTTCCTCCAGCGCCTCTGCCCTGCAGGAGCCATTGAGGCCCAAGCGCTGTACCATTGGCATGTGCCACTCACCTGAGCTCCAGGTGGCCTTTCATCCATCTCTGCCCCGGCTCAAAGCATCCCATGTTCCCATGTGACCCAGCCCTCCTTCCCTCCCTCCCCCTGCGCCTTCTCCCGCCTCCCAATCCCTCCGAAAACTCTGCCTTTGAAACAGCAAAGCAAATAGCCTCTTTCTCAAAATTTGGGGTGCGGGTAGTGGTGGCTGGAGTAATTTTCAGTTTGTTTTTAAGCACGGCTAATTAGAAGAATGCAACTGCTCTTTTGCGGGGGCGGACGGGCGGACTGCAAAGCCAGGGTTTTAAAAATTATTATTACTTGTTGCTTTTTAAATGGCAAAGCTCTCAGAGCAACTTGCTCCTGGGGGGAAAGAGACAGAAGGCAGGCACTGGGTGGGGAAATGGAGGCAGGAATAAGGGGCTGGGGAGAAAGAGAAGGCAAGCACCAGGTGGTAAACTGAGGCAGGGGTGGGATGGGAAGCTGGCGGAAGCTAGGCGTAAATAACAGAGGGAGGGAGGCGCCTGATGGGAAAGTGAGACATAAATTTTAAAAATTTAAATCCTGTGGTTTGTTTGGACCTGCCACACTGTCTCAACAGGCAGGTCAAGGAGTTTGCTCATATCCGGTTGCCTGAGGTCAGGCTATTCTTTCAGTTGAATTGCCATATACCTGCAGCCATCCAGCGACTTCTTTTTAATCCCTAGGCTGCTTCGGAACGGATTGCGCAAACGTCTTAAATTGGAGGGGGGATTTTTCTTCCTGTTCCTCTTCTTCCTCTTCAAAGATAGGCATCTCTGCCTCGCTGGCGAGAGAAAATGTTGCCCACAGTGGCTTTTAACACTCTCCTGCCTTGCGCAACCCTGGTTCGAAGTGAGGCCATTTTGCTGTTTAAAGGTCAAAAGCCGATCTTCTTTCTTCTTCCTTTTTTTTAAATCTGGGGAGCTGGCCCCCACCATCTGCCTGCCGTTATCTTTGGTGCCTGTCAGATGCAGGAAATCTCTCTTAGGGGGCTGAGCGCTGTGAGTCAGCAGGAGGAGCCAGTCAGCTTGGGCTCTTTGACCAGATCCAAACCTAGCCTCAAAATGATTTCACTGATGATTCTGGCTTGATTCACCAGTTTTCAGCATGGCAAAGAAGTCCTTTGTGGTTTGCCCAGTAAGACCAGGGCATAACCTCCACCTCCTGCATCTGGCCTGGTCCAGGAAGGATGAAAACGGAAGTAGAGAACGGTGGCAATTTGCACAGATTAAACCTGTGCGGTTTCAACCTTGCTTGAAGGCCGGCCGGGTGAAATCACGCAAATTAAAAGCATGCAAGGTTCTTCCTGCATGAAAAGAGCTTTTAAGCTCCCTGACTTGCTTACTGTGCAAGGCCCTCTTGGTGTGCCAGCTGCAGAAGCGCGAGATTTCACCAAAACTCAGGCTAGCCCCACAAGATTTCGCAAGAGCAACCCAGAGCCGGCGTGCCGAGCAGGCCTTGCCTGGTAAGCAAGGCGAGAGACCGCAAAAAGCTCTTTTTGTGCCAGGTTTTCCTGGTGTGGAAAGAGCGTATAAACGCTCTGCCTTGCTTGGCAGGCCAGCCTCTCTCAACACACCAGCTCCAAAAGCCCAGGGGTGCTGGCGCAGGAATGGCTCCAAGGGTCGGAGTACACATGTTACCATGTACGCACAGAACACTTGGAACCGAACCCCCACGTAAGATGCCATTGTACCATATCATCCTTGTTACTTATTAAGGTGTATCTTCCACCCTTCGAGTTAGGCCCGTCCCCCAGTTGCACACACCATCCATCATGTTGGGATCACTCGGAGGGTTATTTACTCCCGTCTTCAAAATGGGTGCCCTCGTGCAAAGTTGCAATTCATGGGGGATTTCAACACCCATGGCAACAAGGACTTAGCTCAGGGATCAGCAAACTTTTTCAGCGAGGGGCTGGTCCACTGTCCCTCAGACCTTGTGTGGGGCCGGACTATATTTTGAAAACATATATATGAACGAATTCCTATGCGCCACAAATAACCCAGAGATGCATTTTAAATAAAAGGACACATTCTACTCATGTAAAAACACGCTGATTCCTGGACCGTCCGCGGGCAGGATTGAGAAGGCGACTGGGTCGGATCCGGCCCCTGGGCCTTAGTTTACCTACCCATGACTTAGCTACCTTACTTAGTACGGAGACAGTCTTTTCCAATGGGAAGGAGGTTCGGATGAATGAACTGAAAGGACTGTAAAAGAAAACTTTTGCTTTTGAAGTGCTTCTTCACACGGCTCAACTATGGCACTTGCTCCTACAGTTGAGGGCCGCCAACTTGGATGCCTTCAAAAGAGGATTAGACAAATTCGAGGAGGAGGAGGAGTGCTATCGATGGCTCCTAGCCACAATGGCTATTCTCTGCCTCCACCCTGGGAGCCAGCCATGCGTCTGGATAACAGTTGCAGGAAACCCCCCCCCGGGGGGGGGAGCTGCTCTGGCGCCCAACTCCTGCTGGCGGCCTTCCCACTTGGGCATCTGGTTGGCCAGGATGCTCGACCAAGTGGATCACTGGGCCTGATCCAGCAGCCAGGCTCTTCTGATCTCCCTATGTTCTTCTTCTTATTCATTTTGGTATTTATTTATTTTTATCCTGCTCCCAGAGTGGCTTACACGTTGCTTTTTAACACCTCTTCATTTTCATCTCTCCTTATCGTTTCTGTTAAATATTTTTGATTTTGTAATGTAAAAAGTATAACTTTTTTTAAAAAAAGATTTAACAATCCTTTTTTTAAAAAAAGACACAAAAATACAGGGTTGGGTTCAGGTTCTTCGTTGCAAGTTGATTACTAGCCGAGATGCAGTGGGAAGCAAAAGAAGTTACTGGCACCCAGTGCAATATCCCTGCCTCCCTTCGTAGCTGTTTGCCTGCTGGGAAAGGCTCCTCACAAGATTTCTGCTTCTCAGTTCTGGAGGATTGCTTAGATTTTGAGAAGGGGTGGAGATTTCTCTGTTTCCTCCTCCTCCTGACTTGCAAAAACCGCTCTGCTGGATTTGCATCAGTCGTTCAGGGGTGGCGGCGGAGGGGCGTTTCTTTTAAAGCTGCAACCCAGGTTTCCTTCCCCCGCCAAATCTGGCTTCAAACCCAGTTTTTTTAAGATTTGAAAGGGGGAAGTGGCGGGGCTTAAAAGGCAGCCTGGATGCTACCACTGCTGTTTTAATTGGATAATTATTTGGGGCAGGTCTGCAGCTTCAGTGGCAGAACACCTGCTTTGGCTGCAGAAGGCCCCAGCATCTCCCAAGGTAGGGAGAGGGAAATATCCTGGTCTGAGACCTGGAGAATCAGGGTGGACAATGCTTGGTATAAGGCAGCTTCCTACGTTTCTATTTTAGAACCATGAGGACTAGAATCTTAGCTCAATAGTAGAGCACCTGCTTTGCATCCAGAAGGTCCCGGGTTCAGTCCCCACTGGGGTCATCTTGGAAAGATTCGCTGCCTAAAACCCTGGAAAGCCACTGCCAGCCAGTGTGAACAGTACTGAGCTGGACAGACCAGTATGAGGAACATTCCTGGCCCTTCCTGTGGCTTACTTTCCAATATTTCCCCAGGCGATTTGGACAGCGCTGGGGAGTCTGGCATTCCTTTGGCAGCATGGATATTTCATGTGGCTCGGTGAGCTTCCTTGGATGAACACTTTTAGGCTACTTGTTTTTAACACGTCCTTTATTGTCCGACTATATTTTGTATTTTGTGACATTCGCCAGTTGCTTCAGGACTCCTTTGGAAAGAGACAGCCATTATTTTAAAAGCTAACAGGAGGCAGCGGTTGAACCAGTTCCACCACAGGTTAAGAATTAAAAGCCTCAGGATTTTTTTTTTTCCTTTTTAAGTCTTCACGCAGTGCTGCAAAACCGTAACTAATAGCCAATCTGTTTCCCTGCTGAGAACTTTCCATTCCATATTATTATTATTATTATTATTATTATTAATCATCCCACCTTTCCTTTTTGGGATTTAGGAATGGCGTTCATGAAAGCTTGCCTTTGCACTTCTCAACCCACATGGCTGTGTCTTGGTCACCAGCAAGGCGCTCTGCACGTTCTCAGAGGCCCTCTGCCTCTCATGCCTTGGCCTGTTGCAAGGGACTTACAGCTCCCCTAGGATTAGAACCAGGTCCTGGGGCTTACATTCTAGTGAGCTGCTCCAGCCTGTGGAACTGGCAGTGTTCCAGGTGCCACGTAAATATTTGCTCCACTCTTTTGGTATGGCAGCCCCCACACTTTGGAACTCTCTGCCTATTGACGCATCAGGCTGGCGCCTGTTCTTGATGCCTGGAAGAAACATTTTTGTTTAGGCAAAGCCTCTCCAAGTACATAGACTTCTGTGTGTTTTACTCTGGGTTTTAGTTTAGCACACACACACACAGGTTTTCCCCTCCGATGCTTTGTTTTATTCTTTTTGTAACATGCTTTGAGGTGAGGTTTAGTATTGTTTGTTTTACAATAATGCTCTCTGTATATATAGTGAAATAAAAATAAATAAATATATACATACATAGTGTCCTTTGTGGGGTCCTGCTGTGCCACCTGACTCGTCCTTCACTTGCTCCACACTATACTCTGGCCAGACTTTCTCCTCTTCCCTCACCTCTTGTTTTTTCTCTCTCCACCATCATCCGTGTCTCTAACACGGTTTGTAAGCCCCTCTGGGCGGAGACCAGCACCCGGCCTGCAGCTGGTTCCAGAATGCCAGCAAAGTCATGACACCTCCCCACCCACCTTCCGCTTCTTATTGCAGATAAATTGGGTCTCCTGTTACATTCCCTCCCCCCACCCTCCTTTCTTTTATTCCCCGTTACTTTAAAATACATTTTTTTCCTCCCCAGTTTTAGCTTAGCTCACCCCTTTTATTTCCAGGTCTGATGATGAGCAGAGCTCAGCGGATAAGGAAAGACTGGCCAGGTAGGAGAATGGAGATTTGGTTGTGTGTGTTTTTTATTTAAGCATGGCAAAGCAGAGCTCCTTCTCCTCCTCCTCTTTTCCTCCTCTGTGACACCCCTCCCCATCCGCCTCCTCTTAATAGTCTCCCTGCCCTCACCCACTTCCTTCCTTAAATCGAGGTCTTGAACCCAAACACGAGACTTACCTGAAAAATCAGCATGTTTGGCTCTTGCAGAAGCAGGGTGGGTTGCAAAATAAGGGCAAGGGGATCAGCAGCAGCATTCAAATGAACCCGGGTTCATTTCCCAGTTCCAGGTGGAGCTGCGAATGTTTCAGGCATGGAGAACTTCAGGTCAGTGTAGACAAGGCAGAGCTGGGCGGAACAAGGGTCTGACTTGGTAGAAACCCTTCGTTCAGAGCCATGAGGACTGGATTCTTACTTTATTTTAGGGTAAGGGCTATAGCTGGGTTTCAGATCACTTGCTTTGCATGCAGAAGGTCCCTGGTATCTCCAGGTAGGACCAGGAATGCCCTCTTAAGTCTGAAATCTTGGAACGCTGCTGCCAGTCAGTGCCGACGATACTGAGCTGAGTGGACCAGTGGTCTGACTCTGTATAAGGCAGCTTTCTTTGTTCCTGCTCTACTGGCTTATGACGAAGCCGGCCTTTGTGAGGGGGTCAGCAGCTGGCATCGCTTATGCCTCATCTGGCTGCCCGATCAACAGGGGGACTTGATGGCAGGCTGGTTTTTTAATGGGGCGACCAAAAGGACCTTGGCTGCCACTCCTTAGCCCAGTCAAAACTGGGAGGCAGTTATAGAATTGAGTTGGGAGGGACCCCGAGGGTCATCCAGTCCAACCCCCTGCAATGTAGGAATCTCAGCTAAAGCATCCAGGACAGATGGCCACCCAACCTCTGCTTAAACACCTCCAAAGGAAGGAGAGCCCACCACTTCTAGTGGGAGTCTGTTCCACTGTCGAACAGCTCTTACTGTCAGAAAGTTCTTCCTGATGTTTCGTCGGACTCTCCTTTCTTTGTAACCTGAAGCCATTGCCCTCCAGAGCAGGAGAAAACAAGCTTGTTCCTTCTTCCATGTGACAGCCCTTGAGATATTTGAAGATGCCTAGCATATCTCCTCTCAGGCTCCTCTTATCGCCACTCCAAAGCCGCCAGCCCCTTGATTGCGATGCTTGGGGTGGGTGGGTGAGAGAGACGTTTAACTTACATTAACAACAGTCCCACAGGTAGCAGCGGCAAGCACTTCTAGAATCCTTTTTATTTTTGCAGCTTAATCTTGACTTCGGTCCTTGAGGTGGCACCTCAGCGTGTTGAGACTCTCTCCCTGCACCTACCTGGAAACCTTGAAATTTATTTATTGGTATCGCGCCCTTTCAGTAGAACTTGTGGGGTTTCTGTTGGGGCATCTCTGGTTGGCCACTGTGAGAATCGGACACTGGACTAGGTGGGACCCCTTGGTCGGATCCAGCAGCCAGGCTCTTCTGGAACCTCCAGGTCCAGAGGCAGTCTATCTCGCTTCCTAGGGGCATTTGGCGGCTGTGCAGATAGGATGCTGGACAAGACAGGCCTCCACTTTTGCAAGAATCTACGGCTGGACTCTTTTCTTTTACTTCCAAACTGCCCGCAACCTAGAAGAGCAAAGTCCCACCCGATGCATTGTGTTGAAGTCTTTCTTCAGGAGTTGGGGGAAGGCTTTCAGATACAGTGGTGCCTCGCAAGATGAAAAGAATCCGTTCTGTGATTCTCTTCGTCTAGCGGTTTTTTTGTCTTGCAAAGCAAGCCCATTGACGGATTAGCGGATTAGCGCTATTAGCGGCTTTTAGCGGCTTATCTGCTGATCGGATCAGCTAATAAGCGGCTTAGCGGCTTAGAAAAAGGGGGGGGAACCAGCAGGAACTCGCAAGACATTGTCGTCTTGCGAAGCAAGCCCATAGGAAATTCGTTTTGCGAAGCACCTCCAAAATGGAAAACTCTTTCGTCTAGCGAGTTTTCCGTCTCGCGAGGCATTTGTCATGCGGGGCACCACTATAGTTTTGCTGTGGGGTAGAGTCATAGGGATGGAGCTGGCAAGGTGAAATTTCCCTCTGGGCTGGTTCAGAGGGAAAGGCCACAATCCACAATAGATCCAGCAGATAGCAAGCACAGAGGCTTGGTCCAAGTAGGATGATAATCCTGAACATAACTGAGAGCTAAAGATTTGTCATGTCCAAACTGTAGCAGAAAGCGAGTTGGAATATTGGGAGTATAGAACCCAAGGCAGGTAGAGAGAGAACGGCAACAGTTTCTGCAAGGTTGTTTTTCTGTAGCGTGTGTGTGTGTGTTTTTACAGCATTTCAGGACAACAAAGAAGGTCTAGAGAAAAGCACCTGTGTCCTCCAGGTGTTCTTGAACCCCCAACACGCATCAGCCCCTGCCAGGCTGGCCCAGCAGTCGGGGTTGATGGTGACATTGCTGGGAGTTGTAGTTCAGCAGTTACCTTGGAGAGCCACCCCATTCCCTGGGCCGAAGAAGGCTCCTGGGGCTGCAGCCGTCTCCCTCTCCCTTACGTCAGGTGTGGGGAAATCTCTGGCCCTCTGGATGATGCTGGACTACAACTCCCATCATCATCATCATCATGCCTGGCCATTGGCCGTGCTTGCTAATGGGAGCTGTAGTTCATCAACAGACTGGGAGCCATTGTGGTGCAGTGGTCCATGTTGGACTAGGGCCTTGTAGAGACCAGGGTGTGAATCCCCACTTAGCCATGAAGTAACTGTAGGCCAATCGCTGCCTCTCTCAGCCTCGCCAACCTCACAGGGTGGTTGTGAGGATAAATTGGGGAGGGAGGAGAGCCATGTACTGTGAGCTCCTTGGGGGAAAGGAGGTGGGATCTAAGTGCAATCAATCAATCAGCAATAAATAAACAGCTGGAGGGCCCAAGGTTTCACCGCACTTGGTTTGGAGGGAGGAGAAGGCTCTTGAGGATCTGAAGGATTTCTTGTCAGGTGTCAAGATTTTTGTGGGAGCCCAATTCAGCCAAAGCCAAGATCTCCCATGGTTACTCTGCGAGTCGCACTAGTGCCAGGTCCCCCAACTTCTTGTGCAGAGAAGGGATGTAGGGGGTAGCACTGGCGAGGAGTTCTGCAGCGAACTAAGTCCGCTCTGTGGAAAAGTTGCTCCCTTTCTTTGCTTCACTCGGTAGCTTTGTGTGTTTGTCCTGGGAAGCACGAGATCCCAGCCAAAGCTTACCAAAAATTAGTTCTCAAGATGGACAATTCCAAGCCTACTTTTTTTTATTAAAGAAAAAAAATACTTGTTCCGTCTTCACTCCACCATCCATCCAGTTCCATCTCCCATTCCATGCTTGCCACACATCGAACTCATTCCGTTGCCTCTAACCTGGTTTCTTTTTTCCTTGTAGGAAGCCCAGCATAATCTCTTTTTTTGGAGGGGAGGAGTGTTGGAAGGGAGGGTCCTGGCTTTCACAGACCAACCTGTGAATGTTTCCTTTAAAGTGGCCTGTTACGTCATTACCACGCCTGAAGGCCTGTTCGCACGTAACTGTGGTTTGCTTAATCACAGATTGACTAAGCAAACTGTGGTTTGCTTAATCAGAGGTTAACTATGTGTTGTCCCACGGATGATCCAACAAACCGTGGTTTGCTTCTCCAAAGCTCAGCTTGTTTCTCAGCTACTGAGATCCAGAGGCAGCCTGTCTCAATGCCTTTGGCCACCGTGAGAACAGGGTGCCAGACCACATGGGCCCCCAGTGGCCTGATCTGGCTACAGGGCTCTTCTCATGCTCTCAACCGCTGTGCGCTGTGAGCATCCCAAAGGCACCTAACTGGCTGCCCATTGCCAGAAGCAGAACCCTGCGCCCAATGGTCCTTTTGGCTCCAAGTGCAGTTGAGCTGCTTCTATGGTTGTTCCTGTTTTGAAGCGGCCAGAAGTTTCTCTTGCACCTTTCCCTCCCCTGTTGCATGTCCAGCATGAGAGTTTTGCAGCCTCTAACCACGATTCCTGGCCCCGCATCCATTCCTTTCCTCCTCCTCTCGTGCGACCGTGCGCAGGGTTGGGCGCTGGAGCCGTGTGAACTAACCGGCCTGCCTCCTTTCGCCCTCCCGCCAACCTGCAGGGAGAACCACAGCGAGATCGAGCGCCGCCGGAGGAACAAGATGACGGCCTACATCACGGAGCTGTCGGACATGGTGCCCACCTGCAGCGCCCTGGCCCGCAAGCCGGACAAGCTCACCATCCTGCGCATGGCCGTCTCGCACATGAAGTCCCTACGGGGCACCGGGAACACCTCCACTGACGGCACCTATAAGCCCTCCTTCCTCACTGACCAGGTACAGGCTGTTAGATTTCTGTTGATGCCACTGTGCAGTTTTCGGAGTCACAAGACTCTGTTTACATTCCAGACTGTTGGAAGTCCATGGGAGATGGATGTTGCTGTTACTGGTTTCCTGTTTCTTTGTCTCAGTTGGTTCACTGGCTCTCACAGAGAGAGGATGTATATTCTTTTCTGTCTGCGTAGTTAGAAATAAAACCTAGCAATGTAGCTTATATTTCTCGTCCTTCTGCTGCTTGGATGGATGAGGGAACGTGCCTGAAGCCTCATCAAAGGCTTAGGTCGTTAATTACCGTCGGAGGAACGTCCGAGGAGGAGTAGCTCGGCCGTACGGAATTCCGACACAGGAGTCCCATCCCCCTACTTAACGCGGGGGTTATGTACAGGGCCTCCGTGTGCGTAAGTAGGGAGCACCCTTTAAACGCCCTTTGTGCTGTGCTTTCTCCAACCCAGAGCAAAAATACTGGATCCAAAAATATCCATAACTAGAATTGAAGTTCTGGGGCCTCCAGGAGGCTGGAGGACGTGTAAATAAAAGTGGCAGCAGCTGCTGTTAGGCGGAGAGGCTGAGCAGCCTAAACAAACCCCTGCTGTGTCTCTGGTACCTTCGGGGCTTCCTCCGCCCTCCCTTACGTCCTCTTTGGGCTCTTCTCGTGTGCCACGAGGACTCTCCTGCTCTTTCCCACTATTTCTGGGTTTGAAGTGAATTGGATTTCCCCCCAGTGTATATTTGGCCACATGAGAGTTGATCATCCCAGACCGTTGGTCCATGATTTTCCACATAAGGCTGGGAGAGACTCGCTCTCTCAATCCCCACAGACCCCTCTGGATGTCAGTGTAGACAGCGCTTGTCTAAGTGGGGCAATCATGGGTTTGGCTTGGGGCAAAGTAGCTCCCAATGTTTGTGTTCAGAGTCATGAGGACTAGAATCTTGAGTTTATTTTTCAGGAGCCATGCCTCAGGGGTAGACCAGAGGCTTTGCATGCAAAAGGTCCCAGATCCAATTGCTGGCATCTCCAGGTCGGGATGGGAATGCCTGCTGCCAGTCAGTGTGGGCACTACTGAGCTTAATGCTCTGCCATCTCTCTCTCTCTGCAGGAGCTCAAACACTTGATTCTGGAGGCGGCCGATGGGTTCCTCTTCATCGTGTCCTGCGAGACGGGCCGGGTGGTCTACGTCTCCGACTCCGTGACGCCCGTCCTGAACCAGCCCCAGTCCCAGTGGTTCGGCAGCACCCTCTACGACCAGGTGCACCCCGACGACGTGGACAAGCTGCGGGAACAGCTCTCCACGTCGGAGAACGCCCTCACGGGTGAGCTCGGCCGTCCAGCCACCAGCATCCCAGTCGGCACATGTCCTGTAAATTCCTGCTGAAATCCTGTTAGCATTTCATAACCGTGGATGTCCCAGGATTTATGCTTTGCCCTGCTTTTTAGCGCAGGAGTGCCCCCCGTTCCGCTCAGAATGGCAACAATGCAGTCATCTCGGGGAAGCAGAACCCAATGCCACTCGCTGGAAACCGCAAGAGGGCCGAGTTGCTCTTGAACTCAAATCCTGCTTGCAAGTTTCCCACAGGCACCTGGTTTGCCACTGTGAGAACAGGATGCTGGACTCTTCAGATGTTCAGGTCCCGAGGCAGTCTGTCTAGATTCCTGGGTGGTTTGGGTCATTTGACTGTTGTGTGAATAGGATGCTGGACTAGTCTGGCCCCCTTTGGTCCTGATCCAGCAGGGCTCTTCCGAGGTTTTTGCATCGCCGAATGCACCTGCTGTTGGGGACGGGCCGAGCGCGGTGAGGGTACATTGCGGGGGGGGGGGAAGAGGGCTGGAGTCTGACTTGGGAGAGGCGGTCAATGATCTGTGGGGGCCTGTGTCAGCCAGGAGGCAAGAGTCTGTGGCAGGGGAATCTTCAGAGTTGGAGGGTGGAGCACAGAATGGGTCGGAAGAAGAGGAGGAAGAGGCAGGTCAGGCAAGTGAAGAACCACTGTCTTCCAGAACCAGGAGGGAATTGAAAAGGGAGGAGCAGGGGAAGTTTCCACGCAGGCATAATCTCCGGCTGTGTGTGCGCAGCCCATTGGGAGCAGGTACATAAACTGGAGAGGAAGTGATTGGAAGTTGCTGCAACTTCTCCATAGAGCACGAACCAGAGAATTCTAGTGCATGGTTATTGGGAGCCATAAAAGCTACTGTAAGTGTCCACATTTGAGTCAGTTCTTAACTGTCTGCCATGTGCATTCCTTTTGCTGGGGAGTGCATAAAACCCCAACAACCACCTTGAACGGTAGGTTTCTCCTGAGCAGAACTGCCCTCACATTTTTGACTGTGACAGTGACGATTTCCTTTTGCCCAGGTCGCATCCTGGACCTGAAGACGGGGACCGTCAAGAAGGAAGGGCAGCAATCCATGCGGATGTGCATGGGATCCCGGCGGTCTTTCATTTGTCGGATGAGGTAGGACAGGGCTCCTCGGTTCTGCGTACAAAACCCACATGCCGTATTTGCGTGAGCTGGGCGTAAATAAGGACCGCAAACAAGGAGAAGTGTCAGTGCCTGCTTGGGATGCAGTGCCAGAGCGTGATTTGGCAAAACATGAGCAGGCCTCAGAGCCCAGGATCACTTGAAGCTATCTTATACTGAGTCAGACCCTTGGTCCATCTAGACCAGTGCTGTCTACACTGACGGGCAGAGGCTCTCCAGGGTTTCAGGAAGGGGACATTCCCATCCCCTGTGTAGAGGATTGAAACTGGCATTGAGTATGGTTCTGGTTGTCTTACCATGTTAATGGGTATTATAGAGCTGGGAAAAGGCTTAGGGAAGGGCAAAGGATGAAAGGATCTAGAATGCTGCAGGGGCTGCAGTAACTAGCAGAATCTATGGCTTTTGAGTTTAGGAAAAAGTGAGAGGGGCAGGCTAAGAGGCCTTGGTGCGATGCAACAGTATGCTATGGTGCTTTGGAAGTGTATTGTAGCTACCGTATTTACTTGAGTCTATTGCGCCATCAAATCTAATGTGCGCCTCAATTTTCAGAACCGTGAAACCCCCAAAAAAGTATTGGCCGGCAAATGTCAATGTGCCAGCGAATCTAATGCACGCCTTAATTTTCACAGTGTAATTTGGCCAAAAAAGGTGAGCATTAGATTCAAGTAAATACGGTAATAAATTCATTGCTGAACTTTCAGAAAAGGAGAGATCGTTCAAGGCCATGTTTCTGTTAATAAAAGTGCCAAGCAACGTAGTGTATTAAGAATTTACTTCTACACCACTGGTTCATACTCAGGTTTAGGGAACAAACCTTTAAATAAAAATGCAGCCCTGAGAAAACCCAAGCAAAGCTTCCAATAGGGACCTGGTTTATGTAGAAAATCTATTGCACAAAAGGACAGCCTCACTAACCACTTGTTCAGCGAACTGCCAAATCTGTATATTAATAGTATTATTATTATTTTAAAAGCCTCCTGCTGTAAAATATAAATGGATTGGGGATATTTTGAAACGAGTGTTAATTCACACAATCGTCGCTGCTGTGTGGGTGAGGAGGAAGGAGAGAATATTATTATAAATATTCAGTTCGTCAGTTGCCTGATATATAGCAGTCTCCAGGTGACGTACAGCAAATCTAAAAACATACAGGGGTATTAAGTTCCAGGCAGGGCTGGGGTGGGGATTCCTGCTCCAGGTTTCTCCCCTTCAGCCTTGAAAGTCCCCAGAAATGGCTAGCTGTCACATTCATCAGCAACTGCATTGTTAGAGAGCCAGCGTGGTGTAGTGGTTAAGAGCGGTGGACTCGTAATCTGGGGAACCGGGTTCGCTTCCCTGCTCCTCCACAAGCAGCTGCTGGGTGACCTTGGGCCAGTCACACTTCTCTGAAGTCTCTCAGCCCCACTCACCTCACAGAGTGTTTGTTGTGGGGGAGGAAGGGAAAGGAGAATGTTAGCCACTTTGAGACTCCTGAAGGGGAGTGAAAGGTGGGATATCAAATCCAAACTCTTTTTGAATAAAAGTTTCTGGAAACCACAGGAGGGGGGAGGGCTCTTGTCCTCAATTCCTGCTTGTGGGGTTCCTAGAGGCACCTGGTCAGCCACTATGAGAACAGGACACTGGACTAGATGGGCCCCTGGCCTGAGCCAGTAGACTCTTAGCTTCATGACCAGAAGCAGCCACAGCATGGCTTTTGGGAGTGCTCCCTGGCCAGGCTGCATGGAAGCAAATCTGTGTAGTTCTGCCACAAGGAAGCAGGCAAAGGGCTGTGGGCCAGCTTGGTCCCTAAGTGAAGATACAAACGTCTTGCAGGGGGTGGGAGGAACCAGAATATTTGGGTGAAAGTGGAAGTAACTTGAGTTTGTTTCTGTCCTTCGCTCCACAGATGCGGCAATGCCACGGTGGATCCAGTCTCCATGAACCGCCTCAGCTTTATGAGAAACAGGACCCGGTAAAACTGGTTGTTCAGGGAGCCAGGGTTTGGTTGGCTGATAAGGGGTAGCGAGCAGCCCAATGTTAGCTTCATGTGGCAAAGCGGAGTAGTCAAACTCTGATCTTCCAGGTCCTGGTCTGATACTCTAACCACTATACTACCGCTGCCTCTCACATTTGTTTAATCAGTGCAGGGGGTAGAGCTGAGGTTTTTGTTGGCAGGTTCCTTTCCTGAGAGTTCTGGTGGACTCTCATCCCCGCCGCCACGGTAGGATCAGCAAATGTAACCCTGGCAACATATTTCTCTCTGTTCCCTCCTTCCAGGAATGGGTTGGGTGCTGTGAAGGATGGCGAGCCTCATTTTGTCGTGGTCCACTGCACAGGCTACATCAAAGCCTGGCCACCGGCAGGTAACCTCCCCTGAATGTCTCATTCTGGAAGACCCCCTTTTTGATGTTTCTGCTAATTCATTTATTTCCTGTTCCTTTGAAGTCCTGTTCTAAAAATAAAGTGTTATAGGGTTTTTATCAGGAGGGTGGGAAGTCTGGACGATGTTCATGGGTCCCTTCCAGGCCTGTGATCTTGTATCCAGTGGGTTTAGAGTCTAGTAAAAGAGGCCACTGAACTGCTCAGACAAGTTTCTTTGCAAGATTCCAGCTTTAGCTAGCTGCTGAAGTACTGCCATTTACATGTCCAAAGAGCGGGCTTGGTTGCCGTAGAGACCAATGGATGGATCTTTTCCCACCTTACCTGTCTGTATGTTAAGTCATCCTGGGCTGGAGAACGATAGGCCAGGGGGCGCTGTGTGTGAAAAAGAGAGAGAGAAAAGTGTGTGCGTGTGTTGGCTGATGCTGGAAGCTGGAGACACACAGGATTGTCCTGCTCTGTTCTGGATCCAAAACTACAATTTGATAATCTTGCTGGGAATTTAATGAGGAAGCAATATCTGCTGGAGTTTGAATGCTGTGAGCCCCTCCCACCCTATGCTCAGGTTGTATCTATGCATAAATAATGCCATGCATCCTAACTTGCTCAGATTTTCTTTCCCTTGTTTTCATTTTTCTTCTACATAACTGTCAATTTTCCTTTCTGAGATTCCTTCACTTCCCTCTTACCCTCATCTTTCTTTTTTTAAATTCACTAGCAGTTTTTTTTAATTACTGCATCCCTTCTTCTTCCCCTCTGACAGTTGTTTTCTCCCTCCTTTCCCATAGCAAGATACCCACTAATTTTACCCCGCGAGTGTTTCCGCACGGAGACCCCCGTTTTCAAAGGCTTCCAATTACCCCTTGGTTCAGAAGTGTTTCACACAATGCTGGTCCCGCTCTACCTCCACCAAATTTCTCCCACTCTACCGGCTACATGGGGTCGATAGCATATATTTTTTTAACCTACTAAGACCAGAAAAGACCCACCTTTGAGAAAAGCCTGTCCTGGCTCTGAGCTCAACTCCTCCTTCTTGCCACCCACAGGGGTCTCCCTCCCGGATGACGACCCAGATGCTGGGCAGGGGAGCAAGTTCTGCCTGGTGGCCATCGGCAGGCTGCAGGTGAGTTAGCCTTTCCCTCAAGCCCCAAAAGGACGCGGGAACCAGGTTGCCATCGATTGCTCAGCCTTCTTTGTACCTTATTGCAGCAGGTGTCCTTATCTGAGAGCCTCAAAAGCCGGACCACAATTGCTTTCCCATGTTGCTCCAGGGCAAGGCTGGCAGCTTGCCTGAGGCCACTTTCGTAGAATCGTTGAAAGGGCAACCCAAGGGCCATCTAGTCCAACCCTCTGCAATGCGGGAATCATGGCTAAAGAATCCCCGCGAGATGGCCAGTTTGGTGAGCGCATGGCAGAGATTAGGGCCCAGCTCTTAGGGAGAATCCGCTGCCGAAGAAGAGAAATAAGAGAAATAATCAGGGGCCTTCCGCAGAGTTTCCTGCCTCCCCTTACTTGCCAACTCGCCTTCTTACGGGGGAAAGGGCTGTCTCTCCTCCAAGCGGGAAGCCCAATCCCTCCTGCCTAGCCCCCTCTCTGTAACCGGCCCCTAACCTCTTGGCGTCTCCCTTCCCTTCCAGGTCACGAGCTCGCCCAGCTGCGTGGACATAAACACCGTGTGCCAGCCCACCGAGTTCATCTCGCGGCACAACACCGACTGCCTCTTCACCTTCGTCGACCACCGTTGCGTGGCCACTGTTGGCTACCAGCCGCAGGTGCGGGGAACTGGAGGAGGGGGTTCCCAGCAAGAGCTGGGTGCTCCTTGGCTCCCTGGGTCCAGGCCAAAAGCCCGCTTAGTCCAGCATCCTGGATAATATCATTTATATATAAGTTAAACAGTGTCGGGGCTAAAATACACCCTTGCTTAACTCCCTTTGTGATTTGTAAGTTGTCCATTTGTAGAGCAGTGCGCCTTTCATCACAATATCATTGTATAAGCATTTAATCAAGTACAGCAGTCTTTTGTCTATATTTGAGGAGTTCAGCTTCTCCCAGAGTCTTACTCGCGAAATTGAGTAGAATGCAGCTTTCAAATCAATGAAAGCTGCGTATAGCATGAGGTTTCCTGGGGACAGTCCCCGGATTTACAAATCAGTCCTCTGACAAAATCCTATCATTCCTACTGAAGTTGAAAAGTGACCCCGGACTCATTGAAAAAAACCTGGTAACCTTAGTATAGCGCACCACCTGGTTTTTGCAGGAGCCGGTCGGATGCCTCCAGGAAGGTAGGGAGGGAATGCAAGAGCCCTGCCTCACTATTACTCATAAGAACTTAAGAAGTGTTTGACGGCTGGGTCGGGCCACAGGGGGCGCTCCTAGCCTAGCATCCTGTTCTCACAGTGGCCACCCAGATGCCCCATAGGGAAGCCCACAAGGAGACCCACATGCAACAGCAACAGCTCTCCCGACTTGCTATTCCCAGCAACTGGTTTTATTCAAAGGTAACCTGCCTTCAACTGTGACATTCTGACTCTTTCTCTCTCTCTCTTTCTCTCTCTCCCCTGCCCCCCCCCCCCCCGCAAAAAAAAAATAGGAACTCTTGGGAAAGGATATTGTTGACTTCTGCCACCCGGAAGACCACCAGCTTTTGAGGGACAGCTTCCAGCAGGTAAACCAGCCACGAGTCCATGACTGGTTCAGCCTGGCATCTGCACAACAACCCAGCACACCCACCTTGGCAAAGACGTTTTGAATGCTGTCGGAGCAGGCAGGGGGAGCCTTGGGCCCTCCTGAGGTTGCTGAACTACAACTCCCATCCTGCTCCTCCCTGGCCACGCTTGCTGTCAGGGCTGGTGGGAGTCGTAGTTCAGCAAGATCCAGAGGTTGCACACATGCCTGCCTTATAGACCAATCCGTTCCCTGGTCTGGAGCACAAACTTCAGGCCATCTTTCCAAAGCCCCAGGAGGGAGGGAGGGGAAGCTGGCTTTTCACGACCTTCACAATCCTGCATTCCACCCCATAACCATCAACATCTGTGGAAAATGGAAATAAATACCTGCCAGGTGCCCTAGTGCGGGATGCAGAAACACTTTTAAAAGAGGGCAGGCAAGTTTCAGCCCCCAACACAATGTCGTCTCTTGCACTAGCCCCCTTTGCTGACATTTTTTAGAAAGCTGAAGTGTGGGGCTAAGATTGGGGAGCTCCAAAGTGGCGGAGCTTTATTTGGGGTTCTTCTGATCCTGGGTCTTAGGATAAGCACTGCCCTTTCAGGAACTGCATGTCTTGTGGGGTTTTTTTTTTGGGGGGCCTCTTTTCCACCCCTCTGCTGTGGCTGCTGCTGTTGCCGGCGTAAAACCAAAACAAACCCCCCACCCCCACCCCGTTTTTCCAGGTGGTGAAGTTAAAAGGCCAAGTTTTGTCCGTCATGTTCCGTTTCCGGTCCAAGAACCAAGAATGGCTCTGGATGAGAACTAGCTCCTTCACCTTCCAGAACCCCTACTCAGATGAGATAGAGTACATCATCTGTACCAACACCAATGTGAAGTACGTACGCGGGGACCCCCTGTGCCAACCCCACCCACCCCACTGGCAGCAGGGCCTGCTCTTTCGCTGTGTCCTCGAAAGACTTGTAGGGTGGAGGGGGCTTTGCAGTCACCCCCAACCCCAAACCCCTTAGCTTCATTCCAGCCTCTTTTTAAGTAAAATGCATTATAATAAGTTTCTGCTTCTGGGTTGTCAAATCTCCTTTGCCTTTTTTGTTGTTGTTGTTCAGTTGAACCCCAAGACCTACCAGCCAGATGCAAAATCAGGCAGGGCACATTCAATTTTAAACCCAACTTTGAAAATTCACAGCTTTCCGCAAAGAATTAGGGGAAATGTCATTTGTTAAGGGTGCTAGGAGTTGTTAGGAGGCCCCTCTATTCCCCTCCCAGAACTACAGTTCCCAGAGCTTCATGGGAAAGAGGGATAAGCGCCTCTGGGAATTGTAGCTCTGGGAAAGGAACATGGCACTTTCCCTAAACACTCTCGGCATCAACTACAGCTCCCAGGATTCCTTGGGGGGGGGGAGCCATGGCTATTTAAAGTCGCATCACCGTGCTTTAAATTTGTGGTGTGAATGTGGCCTTTGGGTACCCGATGCTAGTCCTATGCAGAGTGGACTCACTAAAATCCGTGGACAGGCTAACTTAGGTCCATAGATTTCCATATGTCTGCCCTGACTGGAACTTAGTTAGCTGCCGCCCTTAGAATTAAGGAGCAAGGAGCCTCCAATCCCATTTCTGAGTGTAGGGATTTGTTTCCAGTGCTAAGAGGTCACAGCTCTTTTGCACACACACAAAAATCTGCTAACTGTGAGTTCAGATTTCTCCATTTTAGCTGCCTAACTTGCTTTTTCTTGCTCTGGGGTCAGAAACCCTTGTTGATCTACTGCAAAATTGCCCTGAGATCTCCCCACAGTCTACTTTCTGCCCTTCCCTTGGTCTAAACCGCCTGTCTGCTCTGAGTATCCCCCTCTTTTGCTCTTGATTGGACAGGCTGCTGTGATGTCAGGGAATACGCTAGCCTTAATTGGAGCAGACCTACAGAACCTGACTACCTTGGAGAACATAACAAAACCCTGCTGGATCAGGCCAATGGCCCATGCAGCATCCTGTTCTCGCAGTGGCCAGCCATAGGCCCAGATCCGCAGCAGGAGGTTCATTAGTTTCATTGGGTCTGCTGCTGGGTAGGACTGGCATGGAACGCGACTCATAATGCCGCCCCCCCCCCCTCAGCCATCAGGACACCAGCTCTCCTCTTGGTCTGCCCCATATTGTCATGTTGGTGTCATTTCCTTGAGTGAATCCATACACTCACCATCCCCAAATCTGAAACTGGGACACATTTGCAAGACTAAGAATCATCTCCAGCTAAGTTTTACTGAGAGTAGACCCATTGAAATGAATGGAACTAAGTTATGTTGACTGATTTCAGTAGCTCTGCTTTGAGGAGCGCCAACACTGGAGACTGCTCTCAATTTTCTGCCTACTGCCCATCTTTCAGTGTATTGTTAAAATAATTTTGTGGTGTCGTGGAGGGGCGGGTGGCCTCTGAGAGAGTGTTGTGGCAGTCGGCTTGAGTAAGCTTATGCACAATCTATCTCTGCCCCTTCACTTGGGGGTGGGGAGAACCCCACACACCCATACACTCATCCATCCCATTTCCATATACCAGCTTCAGATGGGGAGCTTCAGAGAAATCAAAGCCAGATTTTGCATTTATTATGGAGTCGCTTATGTAGAACAGTGTAACGTGTTTTGTTTTTAAACTGATGACAATCTAGCTTTAAAAACAAATGTGCCTGAAATTTATCAAAATGCAGATTTAAAACCAACAGATGCGTGTAAAAAGAATTGTGTGTCGGGGTAGCGAAAAATACTTTAGCAGGCGCCAAAAACATCCTTGAGAGGAGGGAGGGGCATAAAGACCCCCTGGCTCACTGGAATGCTCTGAGGGTTGCGATTGGCTCCCTCCAATCCCTGACCTTCCCTTCCCTGATGACCCCCCAGGAACGCCAGCCAGGAGTCCCGGCCTGCCTTGGCCAGTCAGATGCAGCGGCCCCAACTGGGCCCCAACGCCAGCCTGCCTTTGGAGATGAGTCCTGCCCAGCTGGCGACGAGGTAAGTGGGGGGCTGGCTGGAGTCATCCTGGGGCCCTTTGCTCTGTGAGGGGTCTATCCCAAGGCCCCCCGGGGCATGTAGGTGTCGGAGCACCTTGTAAGCTCTGCTCAGTTCCTCTCCCTGCTTTGTGGCACTTTCCTCTGACCCACGACCGGCTCCTAACCTCTTAACAATGGCTTGCGTTTCAGGCAGCAGGCGACGCAGCCAACAGACGTCGACGTGGTCCCTGTCAGGGAGAGCTTAGCCAGTTACGACCACGCCCAGGTAAATCGACAAAGGTTCCAAGAGTTTCCAGGGGGACTCGTCCCAGCTCCCTGCCCTAAATTGAGACCTGGCAGAGGGCACACACAAACACACCCGCTGACACGGATCACTGTGTCCCTCCTTTGGCAGACCACACACTCCACTGGAAGGAACTCATGGCGCTCAACTCTGTGGAGTTGCCAGTCGCCATTGGCGACTAGAGGAGTCGTTCAATACTGGACTGCAGTGGCATGAGAGGAAGAAATGACTTTTTTTTTCATAACTCCCCTCTTCAGCCATCCTTCAGCCTGCCCCCTTTGCATGCACACAACTGAAAACATAGATTTTGTGGAGTGGCAATTCAGACAGGATTCTCCCACCCCGTCCACTCTCATTTAAGTGGCACATTGCAGGATTTATGTTAGTACACACCTAGATTCCAATCCTTGCTCAGCCGTGAAGCTTATTGGGGTGTCCAGGGGCCCAGTTGCCATCTCTCAGCCTAACCCACCTCCTGGGGTAGTTGTGAGGATAAAATTAGGGGAGGAGGAATGGAGTATGGTGCCCCAAACTCTCAGGACAGGGTGGGGGATGGAAATGGAAATAAATCCCTGGGCTAATCACTTATTTAGTTGTGTGTGCACATGTTGACACCTGCAGATTGTATCCAACCTTCATCATACTCAAGACTCTCTGCAGTTCATGGGGTTGACTGACCTTAGGCACGTTGATTCCAGAGGATCTACTCAGGAGTAGGACTGAGCTGACTGTGCAACCCTGTGTTTGCTCATCTCCTTCCAGGCTGCCGTTCAACCGGTGGCCACCACCGGCCCGGACCATGGCAAACCTCTGGAGAAAGCAGAGACCCTCTTCAGTCAGGAGCGGGACCCTCGCTTCAGTGAAATTTACAGCAGCATCAGCACAGGTGAGAGGGTTGGGGTCGAGGGGGTGGGAAATCAGAGCCGGTAATCGGTAGCCATGTCAGTCCATCCCCTGGGAGAAAAAAGAGAGAAATCTTGGGGAACGCCAAAGGTCCCAAGTTCAATCCCCAGGGGCATATCCAGGTAGGGCTGGGGACGTCCGACCTCACCTGAAACCTTGAACCCGTCAGTGTCAACAGTCCTGGGCGAGGTGGGCCCAAGCAGCCTTTTGCTATAGCTTCCTATGAGTTGGATCCAGCATTAGTCCTGCTAAGACCAGGACCCCTTGAAATGAAGGAAGGTGGTGGATTTGTTCCTTATTTAGCTGTTTAATTTATAAATCCTGCCTTCTCCCCAGGCCAGGACTCAAGGCGACTTACACAAGTTAAAGTGGCACAGAGAAAGTACAAGAAGCTAAAAGCATATTTTAAAATAGTTTGTTTAAACTAGAGTGGCCTTTGTCCATGGAGTTTTCTTGGCAGGGATACTGGAGTGGCTTGCCGGTTCCTGCTCCAGGTGGATCACATTTGGTCAAAACTCTCCACTATGACCTGTCCATCTTGGGTGGCCCTGCACGGCATAGCTCATAGCTTCTCCGAGTTATTCAGGCCCCTTCGCCATGGCAAGGCAGTGATCCATGATCACTCCCTGCTTATTTAACTTATATGCAGAATTCATCATGCAAAAGACTGGACTGGATGAATCCCAAGCTGGAATTAAGATCGCCGGAAGAAATATCAACAACCTCAGATATGCAGATGACACAACCTTGATGGCAGAAAGTGAGGAGGAATTAAAGAACCTTTTAATGAGGGTGAGAGAGGAGAGCGCAAAATATGGTCTGAAGCTCAACATCAAAAAAACAAAGATCATGGCCACTGGGCCCATCACCTCCTGGCAAATAGAAGGGGAAGAAATGGAGGCAGTGAGAGATTTTACTTTCTTGGGCTCCATGATCACTGCAGATGGTGACAGCAGTCACGAAATTAAAAGACGCCTGCTCCTTGGGAGAAAGTCGATGGCAAACCTAGACAGCATCTTAAAAAGCAGAGACATCACCTTGCCAACAAAGGTCCGTATAGTAAAAGCCATGGTTTTCCCAGTAGGGATGTATGGAAGTGAGAGCTGGACCATAAAGAAGGCTGGTCGCCAAAGAATTGATGCTTTTGAATTATGGTGCTGGAGGAGACTCTTGAGAGTCCCATGGACTGCAAGAAGATCAAACGTATCGCTTAAGGAAATCAGCCCTGAGTGCGCACTGGAAGGACAGATCGTGAAGCTGAGGCTCCAATACTTTGGCCACCTCGTGAGAAGAGAAGACTCCCTGGAAAAGACCCTGGTGTTGGGAAAGATGGAGGGCATGAGGAGAAGGGGACGACAGAGGATGAGATGGTGGGACAGTGTTCTCGAAGCTACCAGCATGAGTTTGACCAAACTGCGGGAGGCAGTGGAAGACAGGAGTGCCTGGCGTGCTCTGGTCCAGGGGGTCACGAAGAGTCGAACACGACTAAACGACTAAACAGCAACAAACTAGAGTGGAATGAAAATAGCATAAAGGCAGATTGAAATATAGATAATAAAAAGGCAATGTCAGAAGCACTTTCCTTATAAACAGTCATTCCCAAAAGCCTGTCAGAATAAATTTATCTTCTTCTGTCAGCAGGAAGGGCAAGGAGAGAGCCTGTCTCTCGGAATAAGGCCCATTAGTATCAGTAGGTCTTTGTTGGATACCGCCCAGTATCCCGTTCTTGGGTGGCCAGGTCGGGGCTAACCATGCTTCTCTCTCTCTTTCAATCAGACCAGACGAAAGCCGTCTCTTCTGGCTCTCTGCCTGCCAGCCAGTCCATCTTCTCCCAGGGAAGCAGTTTCATAGCTCCGCGTCCCACCGAGAACTTCAGGTGAGGTCTAAGGGATAGTCTCAAGACTCCTGCAATTGGCTGAGTTTCCTTTCCAGTTTAGCCCAGCCTCCGCAGTGCAGTGGTTAGAGTGAATGAGGGTTCAAATCCTCACTCAGCCACCAAGCTCACAGTCTCCCAGCTTAACCTACATCAAAGGGGGCTGTGGGGGGGACCACATAGGCCGCCTTGAGCTCCTCGGAAGAAAGGCGAGATAGAAACTGAGTGAACAAATAGAGGAATGAATGGCATGCCAGCTCTCTGCGTGCCTCTTCAGCCACACTGGCCTTTCCTCCCTTAACTCTGCCCTCTTCCTCGCCTCTGTAGGAGCAGCACGATGGTGCCCCCCGTGAACGTCATTCAGCAGCAGCTGCCCACAGCACCGCATTCAGCCTCGGCGGGTCAGATCCTGGCCCAGATCTCTCGCCACTCCAATCCTGATCAGGTCTCCGGGACCACGTGGGCTTCAGGGACGACACGCACGTCTTTCACTGCCCAGGTAGTTTTTGTCTTTTTCCTACAAACCATATATATGGGCATCCCTAGTACGAAGTGGGCTTAGCCACAGTTTTGTGTCGAATAGTCACAAGCTGCCGTGTTTGCTGGAGGAGCTGGAGCTGCGCCTGGTTTAGGAGTATAGGAAGCTTCTGCCTCATAGAATCATAGAACTGTAGAGTTGGAAGGGACCCCTGGTGGTTATCTAATCCAATCCCCTGCAATGTAGGAATCTCAACGAGATTGTACATAACCGACGGCCATCCAGCCTTTGCTTAAAAATCTCCAAGGAAGGACATTTTGTTCCTGTAAGGACATACACTCCAGCTTCCCGTAACCTACCAGTTGCTTTTTATTTATCTGCTCACTGTTTAAATTTCTTTTTCGTGCTCTTCTAGCAGGCGGCTTCCCACGCTGTTAAGACTCGGCCACCTTCCTTTGCCATGGGCACCTTCCAAGGCACCCCGTCCTCCTTCAGCCCCATGTCGACACAAGGCTCCACAGCTTCGCCAGGCGGGTCTGCCTACCCAAGCCTTGCCAGCCGCAACGCCAGCTTTGGTGAGTGTTCCCCACCGGGTTTGGAAGTGCAAGCGGTGATCCTTCTGTTGAAGTGGCAGGACTCTGTCGCCGTGCAGTTCCTCGTTCTGCAGAAGCAACGCTGTGAAATGATGGGCGTGTATGTTGAGCATAGCGGGAAGGGCCGGAGCTCAGCAGAAGAATATCTGCTTTGCTTGCAGAAAGTCCCAGGTTCAAATCCAGGCACCTTCTGCTAGGGCCGGGGAGACCATGCCTGAACGTAACAAGAGCCCACAAGGACCGCCTCTCTCCATATGAACCTACATGGACCCTGGGATCATCATCTGAGTCCCTTTTTCATGGGCCTCCTCTAAGAGAGGTCCAGAGGCTGGGAACATGACAACAGGGCCTTTTCTGTAGTGGCTCCCTGCTTGTGGAACGCTCTCCCCAGGGAGGCCCACCTGGCACCTTCCTTGCATATCTTTAGGCACCAGGCAAAAGCATTTCCCGTCAACCAAGCCTTTGGCTGATTAATATTCTACATCCTTTTAAATGTGTTTGTTGTGGAAACAATTGCACAATCAATTCTTTTTTGAAATAATTTTTATTGGTTTTACAAAATAAATCACGATTAACATTTTTCAATAAAAGAAAAGTTTCAAATAAAACAAGATTATCCCAAATCTTAGGACTCCCCTCCTCCCCTCTGTGGAGTTTCTTAATCAACTGCGTATTCAAGTTCATCCAAATTTCAGTTCTCCAATATGTCCAAAGTCTCTGTAACATTGCAAGAGTTATTCAGAGCATGCCATTAACAGCACAATAATTTCATGGTTGCCAGGAACAGTATTTTTCAGACTTCCAACAGGAATACTTTCAAATGCTTCCTGAATTTCAATAACAAGGGAGACAGGCGCACCTCACAAGGGAGGGCATCTCCTGTGAATCCACCTGGGATCTACCTTCTGTCCCACTTCTGATTGTTAGATCTCTTTCTGCAGCCCAAAGCAGGGCGTTTCCGCCCACCAACTCCTTCTAAGCCAAACCAGTCAATCTAGACCAAAGCGTGTTATCAAGGGCATGGGGAAAGAACAGTCTGTCTCCTACACTCAGTGCTAACTGCATTTTTGTTCCTTTCAAAGCTGCTGGAGAGAGCGGGCAGGCCCCAGCCCCGTTCCAGCCCCGGGCAGCGGAGGGGGTCGCCGTGTGGTCGCAGTGGCAGGGTCAGCACCACGGACAGAGTCCAAGCGAGTCGCACGCCCAGCAGCCACCACCAAACCAGTCAGAAGTCTTCCCGGTCAGTCAACCTCCCCTCTGCCACGATTCCAGTAACTATTCCTGCCCCCGTTTTATAAACAGAGGCCAAGACACCAAGGATCCTCTTGCTAGGGATCCAAACCAGGATTTAAACCTCCAGCAGCCGACACTATTTCCCCATCTTTGATTTATTTAAAAGCACTGATAACCCAAGAAGCTGCACTATACTGAGCGAGACCGTTGGTCCACCTAACTCAGTATTATCTACACAGACCGGCAGCAGCTCAAGATCCTCTCACAGCACCCTTAACAAACGACAGTCCCCGGGATTCTTTCCGGGAAACCGTAACTATTAAAGTGGTATAAGGGTGCTTTAAATGTATGATGCAGAAGCAATCTGAGTTAATACAGATAAAGGTTTTACATAGCACATTTGAGGGTGGGGTTCATTTTAGGGGGCACTGTTAAAGGTTTGCAAGTAGGAAACCCTTCTCCTGCATTCAGGAACCACTTTCTGCCCGTCCTAGAAGATACAGTGCACTGTCACCCAAGCAACGATAATTTCATTCTCATTTTCGAATTCCCTTTCATTTACAGGACATGTTGTCCATGCTAGGGGAACAAGGAGCCAGCTACAACAACGAAGAGTTTCCCGAGCTGAACATGTTCCCCCCCTTTTCGGAATAAGGATGGGAAAAGATCTGTGCAGATGGTGCAGTTTCCCCTGGCCCCCCGTGTAGCGACGCAGGGAGGGAGGAGCGTTTGTGACTCCCCCCACCCTTTCTAACTTCTGTCAAAGACTGCCAAAGTCTTCCTACTTCTGGGAAGCAGAAGCGCTGCAGGCGAGGCATCGCAGAGGGAGTCCGGCTT
The DNA here is from genome assembly GCF_965113315.1 of Podarcis vaucheri. Classification (NCBI taxonomy): domain Eukaryota; kingdom Metazoa; phylum Chordata; class Lepidosauria; order Squamata; family Lacertidae; genus Podarcis; species Podarcis vaucheri. The sequence goes on along the minus strand of NC_138754.1, from coordinate 3,603,086 downwards.
GTTCCCAACTTGGGTGGAGCCTCCGGCGAGGCCGCTGTTTCCCTCCTTCCCGGCAGACCTGCCGCGAACCGGTTGTGTTTTGGAGAAAGCCGCGTGTGCAGAGTCCAAAAGCAGTCGCGAGGACTTGGGGAGCCCGATGAGTGGACGATGCTCAGTGTGCGATCATCAGGGATTTTTAAAAGCTCAATGGGTGTTTGGTTTTTTAAAAAAGAAACATCCTATGCCATAACCTTTTATACATATATACATATATATATAAATATATCAAAACTGTATTCTTGTTTATACGATGTCAGGGAATGGGGGCAGAATTTGCCCCCTGAAATGATGCTTAAAGCGCTGTGTAATTCCGTCACCTGTGAACACCCGAGGCATATAGAGGAACTCGTTGCCGCGCACTCGTTTCACTAGCGTCCGCACTCGTGTGTTCAGGTCTTGCACGTTATCTCCCTCGAGCAGTGTTAATGAAATGGAGGGGTCTGCCTGCCCCCACCCCAACGGTTCACCCTGCTGGGCTAGCAACTTTCTCAAGTGCCCCCCTTTCCCAGCAGCCGCCAAGCCCCCCACCAGGGTTTGAATGCTGTGTATGTCTTTAGAGCATTGTGCTCTCCCCATAATGTATAGGGGAACTGGGATGCCAGCCGGCACTGGGAACAACAAGGAAGTTGGGGGACATTGAAGCTGGCTGCACCTGGCTAGTCAAGGAAAAAGTAGGCATGGCTTGTCCTGAAGGAAGCCTTCAGGTTCCTCTGTTCTCTGGAAACCCAGACAAGCAAGTGTGGTGTTTGCCTTCTGGGATGATGAGACTCAAAGTATCCGCCATTGAAGCTGGCCCTGTTTCCTCCCATAACCTGTGCAATTAAAAGTGGGCCTCGCTGATTAGCGGAACCCTCTTGCCTTCCTTTTTTTCTTGTAACGCTTCAGGACGGGGGACACTTCCAAGCCATAAAAAGCATCCGTAGCACAAAAGCTTTCTGTTGTTGTTGCATTGTTGAGGATTTTGGGGTTCACGTGGGGCCCCTTTGTGTCCATCCCTCTCTTAATGTGAAATGGGACAGGGCTGCAATCTTCCCCCGGCGCTCACACAATTCTGGAAACAAGCAGATTTAATCTGAGCAGGTTTCCTGTCCATCTGTTGTTCCTGGTGATGTCTTCCCCTCCCCCCTTCTTCAGTGGGGGGTAAAGAACACACATACCTGTCTCTCCCCCCCCCCCCCAATCCAGGCATCATCCTGCTCACCTGTTCTAGGGGGTGGGGAGTAAGAATTGAGATGAGACGATGGGAACCTTGTTCTGGAGATGTGTGATCGTCATCGAAATATACTTACATTTGTCATGAAGCCTGAATTCTTGGAATCTACCACTGTCTTCTTTCATAAATCTCAGTTGAAAGTGGGGTGCACCCCAGGCTTTGGATAGAGGGGAAGACTGTTCCTCTCGTGTTCCAGAAGTTATGTATACGATATTGAATAGTGTAACAATGCAGTGCTGTCTTTTCTGAGAAGGAAAAATGAAAGATCAGGATAAATTCTTTTAAAAACCCACGGCGATTCTCATTTCTATCTTGCAAAACTCAGCCATTGTTTGCCAAAGCGCAAGGATTGATCTCCCGGCGTCCCAAAAATATGGCACCAACCACTTTGCGATTTAAAAGCAACAATAACTTTTTAGTAATGACTGCAGAATTCAGCATCTGGATAATTTCTAGTTCTTTCCCCCCCTTTTTGTGTACTTTAAAAAAAATCAAGTTTCTGGCCCTCATGATGAAGAGGACCAGCTTGATGATGTCTGTGGGCCCATATCTCAGAAGCATTTTACTGTTTTTCGTGTCGGCCTTTTGTCCCTTGCCCTGGCTTAACAGAGCAATTATGCAAAATAAACGATATGCCATATGTTTTATTCATGATGTTGTGCTCAGCTTTGATGAGAAAAGAGTTTCTTTTTTCCTGAATTTCAGCAGGTGGGTTTTAAGAATACGGGAATATGGTGTTTCCCCCAGGGCCAAATTAACTTGGACCGCTGTGCCTTCTCAGGCTCATGTGCTGTGGGATAGACATTGGGATTCAGAATCTCATGAGGCTGTGCTTTAGGGTCTGCTTCCAGAGATGGGGCGTTGTGGGGGGTGTCAGCTGACCAGTACCTCAAAAACAGTGTATTCCCGACACCTTGAGGATTAGGATCTCCCCCAGCTTTCCTGGAAATGCCACAGGGGATTGGATTTGGGGCCTTCTGCGTGCAAGACAGGTGTCCTGCTGCTGAGCTGCAACCCTTCCCTGTACCCATGATGCTCCGTGACCCACAAGGCACCCTGAGTATGCATGCAATGGGGCACAGGCTGGCAGTAAGAAAGAAACCTTGGTACAGAAGGCAGCATCCGTCTCTCCTGCCCAAGAGCCTGAACATTGCCCACCTCCCCACCCCAATGCCACTTTACCCATAGTGCACTGTGCTGCAGCCCACCCCCACCACCCTTATCACTGAGCTACTTGCAAGAAAAAATAAAGTAAGATCCCAGTCCTCATGGTTCTTAATGAGACTGGACATAGGTTTCTTCTTTTTTTTCCTAGCAGACCTGTGAACTGGCAGAGACACTTCTGCAGAGCCAATGGCTCGTTTACGTAATAATCCATGGTTCATTACACTGGGTGTTTTCCCCACAACAGCCAGAAACGAGGAGCAGCTTGCCCTGTTTCCTGGTGCTCCCAGGATATATTGCTTCTATATCTGGAGGCTCTATTGTGCATAAATAGCTATCAGGAGATCTATGTAAACTCATTTAATCCTTTTTTAATAAGAACCAGTACTTCCCTCTCTCAACAGAGAAAAAAATCGGTTTGGCCACGCTACATTTAACCTCCGAAGAATCCTGGGAACTCATTTGTTAGGGGTGCTGGGAAACGCAGCTACAGTTCCCAGGATTATTTTTTTTGTGGGGGAGCCTTAAATGTATTGGGTGTAGGGCAGCCACAACCTTTCTTCTGCATGGACACAAACCACGTAGCAGCTGCCTTACACGGAGTTGGAAGGGACCCTGTGGCCATGTAGCCCACCCCCTGCAATGCAGGAACATTGGTCCCTTTCACTTAGGGATGCCTACTTTGGCTGGCTGGCTCAGGTTCTCGGGGGGTTATTTCTAAAACTGGAACTGCCAGTGATTCAATTGCGGGCTGTTCCACACGCTCAGCTGGTGCCCTCCCTCAGATCTCTGACGTGGTTATAGCCTTAACACTCACCTAGCTCAGGTAAACATGCAACGCCATGATGACAGAGCAGCTACAGCAAAAGGCCTCCCAATTCTGCTCCCAGTCCCTAGCTCAGTGTCTTAACCACTACCCCACACTGCCCCAGAGCATCCCCCCGCCTCCCCCCCCCATCTCTCAGCCTCCTGCTTCTGCCAGTTGAAGAGTTGAGATGCCTGCAACTGATGCTTCTGGCCAGGAGTTAAACTTCTCTGTCTTTTTCTTTTTACATCACTGGCTTCTGAATAGCTGCCTCTGCAAAGCCTGTATCAGAGGTTAAGCTCTGCTTCTCTCACCCCTTTTAAAGTTTCTGCCTCTGTGGTGCTGCAGGGTGGCTCTGAAGAGGCCCAGGGACCAGAATAATAATGAGGACAATTTATACATTTTCCACAATCTACTGGTGTGCAGAACAGTATATATTGATTTACTTTGGCCTGTCCCACCAGGGAGTGCTCTTGCTTCACTTTCACATTCAGGTGTGTTTACACAGAGTTCCAAGATACCCAAAGGGGTCATCTAGTCCAACCCCCTGCCATCATGGCACCTTGAATGGGGCCCAGAAGCAAACCGGCAACCGGCGCAGCTGCTTTTAAGATGGGTTATGCAAGATCTAAACGGAATCCCAGCCAGTAGTCTGGCTGTGGCATTTCGGACCAATAGACCAAATCTCTCCCCCACCGCCACCGCCAAATTCACGCATTAAGCTCCCACAGGGGCAACTTTGGCCTATCCATTACTGCCTCCCATCCTAAGCTACCTCACAGGGTTGCTGAGAGGATATAGCGCCCCCTCAAACTAGTTGGAGGAAAGGAGGGATACATGTGAGATAGTTTAGCAAACTGGTATGTGTGTGTGTGAAGAAGCAGCTCAGATTTTGTGCCTGAAGAAAACCGCTTCATGGCTTGCAGCAAAGTAGTCAGTTCCTCCTATGACCCATTTCCCATTTCTTTTCGGGGGGAGAGAACCCACCACCAGCAGCAATATAGTCATAAGTTTCCCACTTCCTCCTTCCCACCCCCTGCTTCAGCTGAAAGGGCTCCTGTGCTTTTTATAGTTGTGGTGGAACCAACAGGTGGAGCTTTTGCCCAGTAGAGCAGCTGCCTGGGTTGAATGATCTTCCTGCAGAAGGAAGTATGCTAGAGGGAAGAGGAAATGGGTCCTGCATTTGCACTAACTAAGCTCTGAAAGAGTAGCTCTGTACGTGTTCATCAGCCAACCCTTGCACATCTTTGGGAACTACGCTTCCCACTGGCTGGGGCTGACAGGAGCTGTAGTTTCACAACATCAGGAGGGTACTGGGCTGCGGATTGCATTTTAAGGAGGACTGTAAGATTTTAAAACCAGGTCCCTGCAAGAAACAGACTTAGCAGCAGCTCCAGGGCAGCAGAAAAAGACAAATCAAGAATTTCTTCATGTCTCACTTAACAAAAGAATGGCTAGTCTGTGACACTCCCAATGTGATTTTGTCATTGTTTAATGCATTTGTATATTGGCTCCCAGTTCATTTCTGAGCACAATTCAAAATGGTGGTGCTGACCTTTAAACCCTAAACAGTCTTGGCCCAGTATACCTGAAGGAGCATCTTCACCCCCATCGTCCAGCCCAGACACAGGTCCAGCTCCAAGGGCCATCTGGCAGTTCCCTCACTGTGAGAAGCAAAGTTACAGGGAACCAGGCAGAGGGCTTTCTCGGTGGTGGCACCCTCCCCAGTGGAACGCCTTCCCTTCAGATGTCAAGAGGATAGACAACTGCAGACTTTCCAGAGACATCTGAAGGCAGCCCTGTATCGGGAAGCTTTCATGCTGGAAGCCACCCAGAGTAGCTGTGTGAAAGCAGTCAGAGGGGTGGGGTATACGTAATAAGTAATATTTATTATTATTACATTATTATTATTATTATTATTATTATTATTATTATTATTATTATTATTATTCCCAGGTTGGGATCCAAGGCAGCTTACAACATTTGAGGACAAAAATACAAAGCAATAAAAACAACCTAGTTAAAAGCAGTGATTATAATGCATTATAACACGTTTAAAACTAGGTATTAAAGCACAGCCTGACCTGACAGCAGCCCAGTGATCAGCATTGCCTGCACCTCAGGCTCAATCTAGACACATCAAAGAAGCGTTTCAATTAAATGCATTGCAAACTTTGTATGAGAAATCGGGTTGGCAAAAATGGAACTCCACAGCGCCATCTGGCGTCGCAGTGTTAGAATGCATAAGCAATGAATATAAAGTGTTTCTTCTTTGCCAATGTAGCTGAGTCCCCTGTTTCCAAAGGTCTGTTTGAACAGGAAGATTTCGCTCAGCCTGCTGGCAGAAAAAGTGAGCAAGCGAGTGAGCAGGGAGCCAGCCTCAGCCTGGCCTATCTTGGGAGGGGATTCCACAATATGGAAGCAGCTGCAGAAAAGGCTCTCTCTTCTGTCATGCTTCTTATGTCGATGGGGTCAAGAGAAGGTTGTTAGACTCCAGTTCCCATCAGCGCTGGTGCTCAGGTCCTGCTTCTGGAATCCCCAATGGGGCACCTGGATGCCCACGGTGAGAACAGGAGGCCGGACTAGATGGCTACAATATTCTTCTTATGCCAACAGCGGCAGCCTCAAAGAGGCCATAGCAGTTTGGGAGCTTTTGCATGACAAAACCTGCTTCCCTGGAAGATCAAACTTATTGTGATAGAGGAAAGAAATGGCAGAACATACTAGGGACTCAGCCACATTAGTCAAAAATGTGTTATGAACATGCAACATCAGATGATGCCAGAGAACAAACAAATTTTCTATGCAGTATTTACATAGGTTCCCCCCTTTTGTTATAACAATTTAATTTCTGACATATTTATAGCGGGTTTTTCCTGTGTGTAGATCCACCCCAGGAAGTGTGGGACTGGTGCTCTGTTTGACACAACGTCATCTAACCTCCCCACAAACAAATTAGTTAAAATAGTTAACATCATCTGACATCCCTGCAGACAGATCAGGATACAGTAAATGTTTGATAAAGAGGTTGTCTGGAAGTGGCTTTATATGGTCACTGCCAGCTAGGAAGCCTTAATCCAAGGCAGCAACCATTGCTGGACCTTGGCACGTCGAATCCCACCTGTTAATTAATAATTATGCCTTGTGTAATTCTGTCTGCTCTGAAAATCAACTGCTGCCTCTGGCCTGATCTGCAAAAACAAGCAACCCCTGGGCAGCTGCCAGATGTTAGCAAGAGTCATGCATTGTGGGAAAGGGAGCCTCTTTTGCACCTGCATCTGCAGGTGGGGGCGACTGACATCTTAACTTTCCACATGGTTTCATTGTAAATGCACGCAGGTGTTATTTTCTGCTTCTGGATCGAGTCCTGCTTCTGAAAAACGTCCCCCAAAGAGATTTGGCCCAACCAACCTGGTGCTCCCAGCCGTGCTCTGCAGCCATGTTGGCCGGAGGTTATGGGAGTTGTGGTCCTCAAACATCTGGAGGGCAGCGCATTGGCAAAGGCTGGATGTAAGCTGTTTGCAGTTAGGCTCTCCTTTGAAAATCAAAACCTCTCTGGTTTGCTGTGCTGCCAGAATTGTGGTTTTCTGCAAAAAGAGCACATTCCTGACGTGAAGCTGGTGACTCAAGTCACATCTTTTCATTTAAGATCCCCTACCTCCTGGTTTTCCTTCTTTCCTACCTAAACTTTTTTTAAAAAAAGATTTAATTCAGTTTTGCATACTTAAGCTTGATTTCAGGGGCAGGAGACATTCTTTTCAGCCCACAGGGGCCAGATCCCCTGTGGGGGCCACATGCAGTGGAGGGCAGGACCAGATGCAGTGGTGGGCAGGGCTGGGAACATAAGTAGGTGGAGTCATGGATCTGACTCTTACCATGCAAGGCTATATTCAAATCATGCAAAACTCAGAGATTTCTACACCACCACCCCTCTCTCCATCTTCCATCCAGGTATGCAAGAAACAGTCTAACCATTCAAGGATGCCTTCCAGTCAAGGGAAAGCACTCATAGGATCATATACTCATGGAATTGTAGAGTTGGAAGGGCCTCCCAAAGGTCATCTAGAACCCCCTCCAATGCAGGGTCTCCAGGAGATTGAGGGTGGGGTGTGGCCTGGGGTGAGGGGTGTGGCCTCAGGAGAGTCCTGAGACCGTATGCGGCCCCCAAGCCCAAGGATCCCACCCCTATGGGGTATTCATTCATTTGTTTTCTAATTTCTGTGTATTGTGTGCTGCCCTCTCCCAAAGCATCCATGGCACCAACACAACATACGGTAAACCCCAAGCAGCCATTGTGATCAAGAAAAGCAGTCTGAATTCTGAAATCAAATTCTCATTAGCCTGGCTTCCACTTCATTTGCTTGGGAGCCAGAACATTTTGTGTTGCTAGATGTGACTCTTGCCTTCTCTGTGTCATGTGGGGCCTTACGAATCTCCAGCTGGAAATTCCCTGTTATTCATACATATACACACATGCACAGGCATTGACTTATGACAATGTTTAGCAAATCAAAGTGAGCTCAAGGTCAACTGCTCATCGCATTCCTGCTGCTGTAGGTTTTGGTGCCCTGTGCCTGCCCAACCCAGAATTTGGAAGGGATGGGGGTGGGAAATAACAAAACCAGCTCCAAATCAATTCCAAAATCTCCTTTTCAAAGCCAGGAGAAACAGCCTTGATTGAGATTCTACTCTTCTATCTCTGCAGCTCTGAACACTCTGAACAATCGAAGGCAGCTTGCAGAAATATTCGAGAAGGAAAATGCAAGATAGATCCTCACAATGCCGCTATGCTAAATGGCAGAAACTCAAATAAAGGTGTGTGGGTTGTGTCGTACGAGGCCATGATACTCTGGGGCAAGCAAGCCTTATTTCATTTCTTTATTCTTATGTTTATATCCCGTCTTTCCTCCAAGGAGCTGGAGGCAGGGTCTGTGGCTCTTTCTCCCTCTCCCCATTTCATCCTCACAACAACACTGCGAAGTAGCCTAGACTGTGAGACTGGCCCACGGTCACCCTGTAAGAGTTTTGTGGCTGAGTGGGGAGTTGAACCCTGGATTTCTCAGGTCCCCCCAGCCTAACACTCTAACTACAGCACCACACTGGCTCTGAGGGACTGCATATCAAAGATTTGTATTGGGTCAAAACAAGCCCAGACAGATGTTTTACCTCTTCCCCCTGCCCACCCACCACTCCCCAGCTGCCTGAGTATAGTTTTTTCCAAATGGTATGTTCTCAAAACAGTTTTTCCCCCAATTCCATGAAAAATGAGCACAATCCTGGGAAATGGTGTTGCTTTGATGCCTTGCTATATTTTGTTAAGAACATGAGACTAGCCTGCTGGATCAGGCCAATGTCCCATCTAGTCCAGCATTCTGTTCTCACAGTGACCAACCCAATTCTTAAAGGAAACCCACTAGTGGGACCTGAGCTTAAGTACCGTCTCCCCTCCTGTGGTTTCCAGCAACTGGTATTCAGAAGTACAGTGGTGCCCCGCAAGACGAATGCCTCGCAAGACGGAAAACTCGCTAGACGAAAGAGTTTTCCGTTTTGGAGGTGCTTCGCAAAAGAATTTCCTATGGGCTTGCTTCGCAAGACGACAATGTCTTGCAAGTTCCTGCTGGTTTTTTCTCCTCCCCCCCTCTTTCTAAGCCGCTAAGCCGCTTATCAGCTGATCCGATCAGCAGATAAGCCGCTAAAAGCCGCTAATAGCGCTAATCCGCTAATCCGTCAATGGGCTTGCTTCGCAAGACGAAAAAACCGCTAGACGAAGAGAATCACAGAACAGATTCTTTTCGTCTTGCGAGGCACCACTGTATTGCTGCCTCCAACTATGGAAGCAGAGCATAGCCATCATGACTAGCAGCCATCAGAAGTCTTCTCCTCCGTTAATTTTATCTTCTATGCTGTTTAACACCTACATGAAACCACTGAGTGGGGTTATCCAGAGTTTTGGAGCACATTGTCAGCAATATGACACTCAGCTCTGCTTGTCATTTACATCTGCAGGCGAGGCTGTGGATGTGCTGGACCAGTGTCTTGCCTTGGTGCTGGACTGGATGAGAGCCAACAAACTGGAGTTCAATTTTATTGTACTATTTTACTGTTGTTAGTTGCCCTGAGCCCGGCTTCGGCCGGGGAGGACGGGATATAAATAAAATTTATTATTATTATTACTATTATAAGACAGAGGCACTTTTGGTGGGTGACTCCCTAGACTGGATGAATGGGAGGTGGCCCGCTCTTGATGGGGTCACACTCCCTCTGAAGGAGTAGGGATGCAGCTTGGGGGTTCTTCTGGATCCACTGCTGTCACCTGAGACTCAGGCGGCCTCGGTGACAACGAGTTCCTTCCATCAGCCTGGGTTGATGGCCCAGCTGTGCCCCTATCCACTCCAGTCACCTACTAAATGTGAACCGCCTCTGAAGACGGTTCAGAAACGTCGGCTGGTACAGAATTCAGTGGCCAGGTTGTTCACTGTAGCAAGGTGGTTTGAGCATATTACAACAATCCTAGCCCGACTACACTGGTAGCCAATCAGTTTCCAGGCCCAACTCAAAATGCTGGTGTTGACCAATAAAGTCTGAAACGGCTTGGGACCGCAATAACTCTAGGTGGACCACCTCTCCCCATATGAACCTACCCAGACCCTGTGATCATCATCAGAGGCCCTCCTCCAAGAGAGATCTGGAAGGTGGAAACACAAGAACAGGCCTTTTCTACAGTGGCTCCCCTTTTGTGAAATGCTCTCCCCAGGGAGGCTCACCTGGCACCTTCATTACATATCTTTAGGCACCAGGCAGAATCATTTCACTTCAACCAGGCATTTGGCTGATTAAACATTCTATAGCTTTTAAAATGTGTTTCTGGGAGGGAGCGTTCTCGGTCTGTTTTTGTTTTTTTATGTATTTTGTATTCTCATTTTGTATTTTGTTGTTCTGAACTGCCCTGCAATCTTCAGATGAAGGGTGGTATGCACATTAATTAAACAGCAATAATAAATATATAATAATAATAATTTGTCTAATCTTCTTTAAAAGCAATCTAGGTTGGTGGCCATCATTGCCTCCTAAGTTTCACAGTTTAACTATGTGCTGCATGAAGAAGGACTTTCTACTGTTCCTTTTGCAAAATGGGGTTTGTGTTATTTGCGAAGCTCGTTTAATGTTTTGAAAGTACCTAGCAAATTTGTTACTTATTCTTTATTAGGTTACAGCTAACTAAGCTCTACTCAGAGTAGATCCATATCCCTCTCCTCTGAGCAGGAGTAGCACCGGATTGGAAACTGTTTTTCCCACCCACTTCCCGTCAGAGCTGAAGTTCCGCCTGAGCCAGCTGGAAAAGTGATGCGATCTTTGCCAAAGGATCATGTGAGGAAGTTGATCCTCTTCCCGCAACCAGGCCTCCCCACTCCCAGCCCCCCTCGTTCTCTCACCACGGGTCAGTCTGCAATCCTGAGTAAACTTTGCCTGAGACAAACAGCCCAGATTTTCCACCGCCTGGCTAGACTTCCTCAAAACCAGCTCAGCATAAAGCCAAGCAGCCCGCGGGCATTCGTCCACTCAGTTGCAATCTTTGGGTATTTTAAAAAGTAACTTCTGCCCCGCAGACCTGCCCTTGCAAGAGAACTTCGGTGGCTGAGTTTTAACTCAGGTAAGGACAGCTGTAGAAGAGAGTGGGTGACTGGTCTACCAATTTCGGTTTCTGCTTTTTTCAGTCCTCTGCATCATTTCATGATTTATTTATTTTTAAAAAATGCATTTTAGCATGTATTTCAACTGATAAACATCTTTTTGCATGCAATTTTTTGCCTAATATGCACATTGTTTGTAGGGAATTTAACATAATATATTTGGTTGCAGTTTTCACTAAGCTGCATTTTTATTCATATGAATTCTTATACTCATTTGGGAGATTGGGGTTGCATATCAGAATCGTAAAGGACTGTGAGGATTATCTAGTCCAACCTGCTGCAGTGCAGGAATATGCAGCTGTCCCTTATGGAGACGGAACCTGCAAACTGGGCATTATCCACACCATGCTCTAACCGACTGAGCATCAGAGAAATGCACTGCAAAATCTGGAGAGCGGTGAATTTTGAAGGATGGCTGTGTTTCAGTTTACGTGTTGTTTTGAGAGAAGCACAAATTATGTGGGTTTGCATTGAAACATGGGCCAAATCAAAGATGTCTTCTCCATCAACTGGACGACCCTTCTAGGGTGGGAAGTGGTTGGGGAAAACTCTATGATCCTATGATCTATGATCCCTTCATCCCTTATTAAGGCTCAAACCTTCTTAAGGCTCAAACCTCCCATCAACCCTAACCAATGTCACTGATGGTCAGCGATGGTAATCTAGACCTGCATCATCTGGAGGGCCATCACAGCTACAGCCTTGCGGTGGTTTGTCAGTCATCTAAATCAGGCATGTAATGGGGGGACCTTTGGTCCTCTGCAGATGTTGCCGAGGGACTCCCTCTCTGGCAACCTGGAGATTTGCTGCCAGCCAAGCGTCAACAGCACTGAGCTAGATAGACCCAGTGGCCCGACTCAGGATAAGACAGCTACTTCTTACGTTCCTCTTTAAATCAGCCCTTTCTTCAGAACCATGTGGACTAGAATCTTACTTTATTTTGGGGGGTGGGAGGAATAAATATCCTCTGAAAGATCCCCTTTAGAGCCCCAGTGCTATCTCTAGGAAGGGCTGTGAAAGGCTCCTGTCTGAAGCCCTGAACCTACAGGGTTCCACTGAGATTTAGCTTGCCCCAGTTTTTCGGTTTATTTTTTTTTACTCCCTACGGAGCTGAACAAAGGTAACCAGATCTTGGTTTTGCTGAAAGTGATGACGTATGGCGCTGTTTAGTGTATTAATGGGAACCAGCTGTGGCGCTGCACGTGACTCTTTTATCTTCCTAGTCCTTTCAAAGGACGGGTTTTGGGGAGAGAGAGGGGGGAAGGGGCTGTAGAAGACAGAAAAATAACTTGTTTTCAGCAGAAGTGCCGTCCAGGTAGGTTTTGGGAGGCAGCAGTCCAACGCCCCACCCGGCAGAATGAGGGGGGACCCCAAACTTACCAAGACCAGCTCAATTCTTTTTGAACTCAGCAAACTTTACCAATCTAAAGAGCTGGCCTTTCCGTCAAAGAGCTCAGGACAAGCATACGTGGTTTTACCCAGTCAACACCCCTCCTCGTGTTATACCTTACAATGACCCAGTGAGGTCAGTCAGATTGGCAGATGAGGACTGGCCAGAGGTCCCACTCTGAGCTTCCTGGGTGGCTGGCTGGGTTTGATCCTGTGCATCCTTACTCCCAAATCAGATCCAGCATCCATTAAAAGTGTGTGGCTTCCTGCAAAGGATCCTGGGAACAGATGTTTGTTCCAGGTGCTGGGGATTGCAGCACTGTGAGGGCTACACTACAGTCTGCAGGATTATTTGGGGGAAGCCATGTGCTTTAAATGGGCGGTGTGTATGTGACCTGGTACTTTCCTCCCTTCCTCATCCTTGCCCTCCTTTCTCCCGTTTTAGGATGTTGTGGACCACCTTCATACTAGCTGCCCTGTTGCCAATAGCCAAGGCTACTGATGGCTCTCCTGATGGACTGCTGGACTCTCAGTGGGAGCTCTGGAAGAAAACCCACAGGAAGGAATATAATGGCAAGGTAGGGGGACTGGGCAGCAAGGCGGGAAGGGGCATTGGCCCTAGCTGGTTCTCTCCCAAGGCAAGAGCTGCTGGCCTGTTATGAGGAAGGGCACCAGCTCAGCGGCAGAACACCTGTTTTGCATGCAGAAGGTCCCTAGTTCAATCCCTGGCATCTCTAGGTAGAGCTGGGAGAGATTCCTGGTTTGAAATCCTGGAAAGCCTCCTCAAATCTTTGCGGAACAACTCTAGTTGTTGCAAAATGGGCTGCTTTTGGTGCAGCATTGCGAGGAACAAAGATCTACCTCTCTGCTGAGACATTTCCCCACTGCTTGGATCTGCTAGCAACAATTTGTTCACGCAGAGGGACTACCTGAAATTGTGCACTTTGCACACAATAGAAACCGTTTCTGCTCCCTGCAGAACAGCAGGTGGTCAGGAGGGGTCCAGGTGAAACCTGGCTGGGGGCCGCTTCTGGACCAAGGGCCGTCCTGTACATTAAGATCTTGAACTAACCTTTTGTCTTTTTGTAACCTACAGATGGATGAGGTCTCCCGGAGGCTTGTATGGGAGAAGAACCTTAAATACATCAACACCCATAACTTGGAATTTTCTCTGGGAAGGCACACTTTTGAATTGGCTATGAACCACCTGGGAGATATGGTAGGTAGTGCTAGTGGTGGAAATTTGCTGGGGACATCTCTGCAGCGAAATAATCCAAAAGTGAAGATTGGTAACCTTTTAACTTGGGTGGGGGGATGGTGGTAACTGCCAATATTTTAGCTGACCAACCCCATGCAAAAGTCTGACTTATTTTTACATCCACTTACCTCCATTGCTAATCTGGCTTCACTTCTGTTACCCTCCACCACCTCCTTATAAATGTCTCCCTGGCCTCCAGTTTCGGAAAAGCCTAGTAACCTGGGACACATCTAGAAGTTCTTTTTACAGCACACGTATGACGATTCATGTTTATGATGACTATCCAGGCTGTGACACGTGATCCTAATTTCAATACTATTTGCACCTGCAAGCGTTTGAGGCGGTCACACTGCTTCATTTCCAATCAGTGCGTATCCCTGTAACTTCTTGCTGAAATCCTGTAACTTTTCATACCACTAATGTTCTGGTTTTGGGGTTATTTTGTACCCACACCCTTTGTTGCGTTATTAGCCTGTCTGGGCAACAACAGCATTTGGGGGTAATCCTGTTGCGTACCGCTTAAAGACTACAGAGTTAAGCAGAATATAAATAGTTGGAAAAAATGAAGAATGCAACTCACAGAGTACAAATGCATCCATCCACCTTTTGCTCACTTGCTGTTTTTCCTTCTCCAGACCACTGAAGAAGTTGTTCAGAAGATGACGGGGCTCAAAGTCCCTTCCTCACGCAAACAAACCAACGACACCCTCTACATCCCAGACTGGGAAAAGAGGGTTCCTGACGAAATGGACTACAGAAAGAAAGGCTATGTTACTCCAGTCAAGAATCAGGTGAAAATCCTCATCTCTCTTTTCTGTTTACAGCTTCTTGCTGGGTGGGCCTTAAGTCATCCCTGCATGGCTTGTGATGCTGTCTGCTCCTTCCCTTTGGTCCAAGGATCCCACTTTAGACAAAAGGAGGGCCTTCTTCACACACACACACACACACACACACACACACACACACCACTGCACAGCATAGTCAAACTCTGGAATTTGCTCCCACAAGAGGTAGTGATAGCCACTAACTCGCATGGCTTTAAAGGAGGATTAGACAAATTCACAGAGGAGAATTTTTTAGCTATTGTGTGTGGGTGGTTGTGTCTTTATGCTCCTTCAGAACCACGCTGGGCTCTTTCGGGAGGAAAGACACAAATAATAAGCACAAAATAATAATAGCTGTTATCCTGTTTGGGGAGCCATGATAATGACTCCCAAATGATAAAGATAATAAAGAAGAATTGTGTTTTGGGAGCCATGGTAATGACGATAAAGAGTAATTCTGTTTGGGGAGCAATACTAATGATAATTAAGAAGAATTGTGTTTTGAGAGCCGTGGTAATGATAATAGATGCTAATTCTGTTTTTGGGAGCCATGGACTAATCCAATCACACTGTATACCCAATGCAGAGATGCAGAAGACTTATTCACCCTGGAGCACAAGCAAGGCCAAATAGCACACCGTTTTGGGGAAAGGCTGTTTTGATCACAACCGCTTCTCGTTTTGAGTTTATTCCCCCTTCTTTCTTGGCAGGGCCAGTGTGGGTCCTGCTGGGCTTTCAGCTCCGTGGGGGCCTTGGAGGGGCAGCTCAAGAGGAAGACAGGCAAGCTGCTTAATCTCAGCCCACAGAACCTGGTGGACTGCGTCACCGACAATGATGGCTGCGGGGGCGGCTACATGACCCATGCCTTTGAATACGTGAAGGAGAACCGAGGCATTGATTCTGACGATTCCTACCCATATATTGGCCAGGTAATGGGAAACCTAAGCTCCAAACTCTACTGCTCTTCTGCACAATCTGCCATGCTCTGTATTCACCCTCTCCTGTTCATCCACCTTGCAGGATGAAAACTGTATGTATAACCCAACTGGTAAAGCTGCCAAGTGCCGTGGTTACAGGGAGATTCCCGAGGGGAACGAGAAGGCCCTGAAAAGAGCTGTTGCCCGGATAGGCCCCATCGCTGTGGGCATTGATGCCAGCCTGGCCTCCTTCCAGTTCTACAGCCGAGGTAAGAGAGGATGGACTACTGCAGCAAAATGGCAAACAAAAATGCATAGATTGGGGAAAAGTCAACATAAACGTCCATAGATTCATGGCACTTACATAGAGAAAGGCATAATATTTGGGGAAATGACATGCCAAACTGTATAAGGCAAAATATTACACAATTATTTTTAATAATTAACTGCATTTATAAGAAGCTTAAAGCGGCATCTACATGGTTCTCCCTCTCCTCATTTTACCCCCACAACAACCCTTTGGCTGAGGGGGATGCTTAACCCTGGACTTCCTTGTCCTAGTATTGTTAAGCTTTAACAATGACCCTGTGCAGTAGGTTAGGCCAGCCCAAGGTCACACCCAGGGACCACCATGTGGCCAAGTGGAAGGATTTGAACCCTGGTCTCTTCCAGGTCCTAGTCCACACCGCACTGGAGAAATGCACGGTACAATTTTGGCATTTTTTTGCAAGGTGGAGTTTTTAATTTTAAAACACATACACGCTATGCAGGAAAGATCTGCAGCAGCTGAATTTAAGATTGGAAAAAGGAGGCACTACAACTGACTAATTTGTCCACCCCATTTTGAGAATCACAGACAGAGTTTGCGATAGGCTAAACTGAGTCACACCCTGCCCCTTCTGGTTTCCTTAGGTGTGTATTACGACGAGCAATGCGATGGCGGCAACATCAACCATGCTGTCCTGGCTGTGGGCTACGGGACTCAGAAAGGCACCAAGCACTGGATTGTTAAAAACAGGTACATATCTGAAGTTTTCTAAAAGTATGTCTAAGAATGGTGGGTTTGGGGAGCTCTAATAGGTGGCTAAGAGACTTTAACTGCAAGGCTGGAAGGAGGACAAACATCCACCATCTATCAGCCAGTGGCCTGAATATCCCCTTGCCCTTTCTATATTTAGACTTGTGGTTTGTTAAGGACTTGCTGGGAATTGTAACTCTGAGAGGGGTAAACTACAGTACCCAGAATTCTTTGGGTGAAAGAATGTGCTTCAAATGTGCTTTAAAGATACAGTGTGTACAGGGCCTCAGTATAAGGCAGATTCCTATGTTTCTTCCACAGTCAGGGGCAGATGCTTGTGGGTTTCCAACAGGGATCTGGGTGACCGCTGTGAGAACAGGTTGCTGGACTAGATGGACTCCCAGTGGCTTGATCCAGCTTTTTTGATATCATAGAATAAAAAATTGGAGT
Source organism: Podarcis vaucheri (assembly GCF_965113315.1). Classification (NCBI taxonomy): domain Eukaryota; kingdom Metazoa; phylum Chordata; class Lepidosauria; order Squamata; family Lacertidae; genus Podarcis; species Podarcis vaucheri. Next base: position 3,586,318 of record NC_138754.1, on the reverse strand, counting down.
TGGAAGGTACCCCAAGGTTCATTTAGTCCAACCCCTTGCAGTGCAGGAATCACAGCTAGTTCATACATCATGACAGATGGCCTCCCAACCTCTTTTTAAAAACCTCCAAGGAAGGAGAGTCCACCACCACCTTTTGTGGGAGTCTGTTCCGCTGTCAAACAGCTCTTACTGTCAGAAAGTTATTCCTGATGTGGAAGCCCTTTAGAAATTTGAAGATGGCTCTCCCGTCTCCTCTCAGCCAGTGAAATATACTCAGAGTCGCAAAGTGATTTCATGCTCTTTATTCAGCTCATAGTGGTGAGGAGGAATGAATGGAAGTCCCCTCAAAGTATCTGCTTTATATACATTATTTACACAGTGGGCTGCACATGATTGGCTAATTCTGAAATTCTACTGTAAGCCAATCAGGTTGTGGATTCACTTATATCTGGAACATGATTGGGTGGTTCCTGCCAACCAATCATACTGCTGCATTGTTCTAGGACCAATCAGACTGCTGCATTCTGAATCCTATTGTTCTAGGACCAATCAGACTGCTACAGTTTGGATCCTATTCAACTCAGTACATAACAGCCAGGCTAAACATAACCAACTCCCTCTGCCGTTCCTCATAAGATTTGGTTTCCAGACCATTGATCATCCCTCCTCCAGACATGTTCCAGCTTGCTAGGTCCAGAGGCAGTTAGTCTAGATTCCAAGGTTCTTGGGGGCCTTCGGTCGCTGTGAACACAGCTTGCTGGACTAGAGGGGCCCCCGAAAGGCGTGATCCAGCAGCCGGCTCTTTTGTACTTATGGGCAACTCCTGCACATCAAAATTGCATCTCTAGGAGGGCAACCAAAATGGTCAAAGGCCTGGAAACAATGCCTTATGAGGAACGGCTAAGGGAGCTGGGCATGTTTAGCCTGGAGAAGAGGAGGTTAAGGGGTGATATGATAGCCATGTTCAAATATATAAAAGGATGTCACATAGAGGAGGGAGAAAGGTTGTTTTCTGCTGCTCCAGAGAAGCGGACACGGAGCAATGGAGCCAAACTACAAGAAAGAAGATTCCACCTAAACATTAGGAAGACCTTCCTGACAGTAAGAGCTGTTCAACAGTGGAATTTGCTGCCAAGGAATTTGCTGCCATATGTCAGGAGTGCTCTGATGGTGTTTCCTGCTTGGCAGGGGGTTGGACTCGATGACCCTTGTGGTCTCTTCCAACTCTATGATTCTATGATTCTACACTCCTAACGTTCCTGGTCCCAGGCGATTTTGGCTTCTGAAAGTAGAGGCAGGAAATGAATAGATACCCAGAGCAGATGAAACAAAACAGAAGTGACATCTCACCTGCCTGGTTAGCTGAATTTTCTAATGTGTTGGCTGACAGAGAATGTTCGTACACGTTCTTACTCTTTCTCTTTCTTTCTTTCTCTCTCTCTCTCTCCTCCCTACAGCTGGGGGGAAGGGTGGGGCAACAAGGGCTACATCCTGATGGCCCGGAATATGGACAACGCCTGCGGGATTGCCAACCTGGCCAGCTTCCCAAAGATGTGACCAGTCCACACATGCACTATCACACCAGAAGTGGCCCTCATGTCAGCAAATGGCTGGCTTCCTGAGCTGACATTAAGGAGCACTAACAAGGGACTTCCGTGAAAGCTGTTTTGCTGCAATGATATAGGCAGTTGTCTGTGACAGCATATTAAAAAGCTTTCTTTCATTTTCATTTTTTTTAAACACAAAATGTCTCTTGGTTCTTCCTCTGCAAGAAAAATGGGAAACTTGCTAATATTAGGAACACATTCTCTCTCTAACTCAACTTCAATGCCAATACAAAATCCAGCATAGATTAATGCAGATCTTTTTATTGAGCTGATTCTTGGATCCCAGAATGAAAATTTTCCCAACGCGAAAGAGCCAGGGTCTCTACATTTGGGTATTCCTCTCTTATCCAGGCAAGTGAGAAGCGTTTTCAGAGTGTAAGGACACATCCCAGCAGGGCAACAACCTACAAGGGGAGGATGCAAAGCAGGGGCTGATGAGGGGTGTGTGACTTGGTCCTGAGGGCCAGATAGAGAGGGCTAAAGGGCCGTGTTTGCTCACTGCATCAGAGCCTGAGGTTCCACATGCCTGGTGTATGCAAGTCAGGGCATCAGAACATCCTCAAGCAGAGAAAGCAGGAAGGAACACACAGAGTAGATCGCTCAAGCAAGTGAGCCAAGCCACGTCCTCCATGAATGACCAGTCCTGGTGAGGTAGAGCCCACAGTCAGGAGGATGCAAGATCCAGCAGGTGTGCTAGGTCATATTTTGGGTATGAAGCAGCCCAGCAAGGTCCAGCAATCAAGTAAACAAAGGTGGTCAAGGACAGAACTTTAAGGGACCCAGAGAAAGCCCTAGAAGCGACTTGCTCAAAGCAAGTCTCAACAGAGTCCTTTTTATACTCCATGAATGCTTTTTGTGTGCATTATCTGCTTTGGCCAGCAGGGCTAGAGGAGTGTGAGGCCTGGAGGTGAAGAGGTGGTCCTTCAATGAAATCTTGAAGGGGGCAGCAGCCTCTCGGGGAGGGAGTGGGGGAGTGGTCTCAGGTTGACTCAGTTGCTGCCACTGGCTTTCTATGTATCTGGATCGCTGCTACAGCTACAAGTTGGGATCATAATGACAAAGAGGAATTGGGGTCCAGTCCATCTAGCATCCTATTTCCAACTCAAGTCAGCCAGGTGCCCCTGGGAAGCCCCCAAAGCAGGGCACAAAGGCACCAGCTGTCACCTGCCATCTGCCATCTGCCTGGTTTTCAGGGGTATAGTGCATCTGGACTTGGAGGTTTGATTTCAGTCTTGGCAATTGGCCATGGATTTCCATGAATTTGCTCAACCTTTTGGATTTTTGAAAAAGCCATGTGAACCAGTGGCCACCAACCAAGGTGGGGTGGGGTGATTTCCCAAAACTAGCAATACCTTGTGTCAAAGAGCTTTCTTTTGTCCTGAATTTACTAGCAATTGGCTCAGTAGCAGAGCTTCTGCTTTGCATGCAGAAGGTCCAATCCCCGGCATCTCTAGGTGGGGCCAGGGAAATGTCCCACCTGAAACCCCAGAAAGCTATTGCCAGTCACTGAAAACAACGCTGAGCTTGTGGGACAAACTGCCTGACTCAGCATAAGGCAACTTTCTCAGTTCCTATTCAAACTGGCCATTTCTTCAAAACCATGAGGTTGTTGTTTTTAAAGGAAGGGCTGTAGCTCCGTGATAGAACACCAGCTTTTCATGCAGAGTTCCATATTCAAATCCCTAGGGCTGCGCTCCTAAGTGAGATTCAAGTACCAGTCCTGAACATGAGTGGGAAACAAGCATGCCATCCTGTCCTTCGCTGCAGGGAGCAAAACCTCTAGACTTGGTCCAACTTGGCCTGGCTTTTTGAAATGTTTACTATTTATTTATTTTTTTAAAGAATTCTATACCACTACGCCATTTAAAAAGAAACCAAAGCGGTTCACAGCAATGAAACATAAAACCATAAAATAATTTTTTGTTTGTTTTTTAAAAAGAGAGAGTTAAAAACAGGCATCAATTAACCATTGTACAATGGCATATTCTTAATTTCCTGCATAGGCCTGGCAGAATAGAAAAGTTTTCAGCAGGTGTTTAAAAGTTGGCACAGAAGACACTTTGGTTTCTTCTTGTTGTCAAATGAGCCTTGCCAACTTGGGGGATGACTAACAACACTCCTGCAGATGATCTCGGCGATTGAGCTGGGATATATAAGGGTTCAGGCGGTCCCTGAGGTTTCCTGGACCTGAATTGTTCAGGCCTTTGCAAGTTAAAACAAGGACTTTGAACTGTCTGCATGGGTGCAGAAAGCATCAGTGAGCTCAGGAAGAGAAAACTGGCAGCAGCTGGGTCAAGTTTTGCTTCTCCTTTCTGGTGATTACAGGAAGGGCACCAGCTGAATTTTGTTGAGTGCAGTGACTTGGGCCGCTCTCAACTCAAGAGTCAGGCCCCAGTGCATACGTGTGGGCGAAAGAGAATCTTTCGGTGTGGCAAGTATTAAAAACCACTTCTTCCCTCAGCCCAGCTGCTTCTTGTACAGCAAAGCCAAATTCTTACAGTCTCTGGGTTTGACATGAGCCAGCTCTCTCCATGCCACACTAAAATTAAGCCAATTTATATTTTCATGGCCCACCCAATTCTAGGGACTCCTTCCTGCTTCAGGTTTTTGAGAAGGGCTAGAGATCTTTTATAAAGGCTTCTCCACATTCCAGCAAAGCCAATTGACTCCTTGCCTGACCTGATTGGCTTCTTTAGCTGTGATTCCTGCACTGCAGGGGGTTGGATTAGATGACCATTAGGGATTCCTTCCGACTCTATCATTCTGTGATTATAGGCTTGGGAAGCCTGGCTGGATCAGGCCAAAGTGGGTATATGTTACTCAGAATCCTGCTTCTCACAGTGGCTGGTCAGATGCCTCCAGAAAGCTTACAAGTGTGGCTGGATGCCAACAACCTTCTCTCACTGTCTCTCCCCAGCAACTGGCATTCAGTGGTAGGCTGCCTCTAGACCTGGAGGCTTCACATTGCCATCATGACTCACAGCTTCTGAGAGACGTCTGCATCCTAAATTTGTGCCATCTGTTTACATCACCAATATCAAACTGGAAGAAGGAAGGCCAAGGAAGAGTCATGGCTCAGTGGAAGAGCGCATGGTTTGCAAGCAAAGGTTTTGGGTTCAATCCTTCATGCCTCCAGAAAGGGCTGGGAAAACACCTCATCTGAAACCCTGGGGAGCTGCTGCCAGTCCGTGTTGACAGCACTGAGCTAGATGTGCCAAGGGTCTTATTCAGTATAAGGCAGCTTCCTCTGCTCCTAACAGATTGACTCAGGGAGGACAGATCTGTTACTGGTTACTTGTACAGTACTAGTAACTTTACTTGCTTTACTTGGATTAGGGATGGGGGAAGAATTTGGATTGGGTCACATTTATCGGTGAACTTCCTAGGTCACATTTCCCAAACTTAGTACACAAACTGAGATGCACCTGTCTTCCAAAATCTGCCCATCTCCAAATTTTGCAGTGCAGTTCTCCAGTCAAAACTGTGTGCATTAGGGGAAAGCACCTGCCTACAAATTCAAATATTAGTGGGAAATGACCAACAATGCATTGTATTATGGAAAATTGTATTTTAAAAATGTATGAATTAAGAAAAATGCTGACAGATATTAGTGAGGACTTTAAAAAACCCCCATTGCAATTGATGCACAAATAATTGTAAACTAAATTCAGTGCAGGGAAAAAGGAGAGACGCCGAGAGGAACTGAAATTGACAGATTAATCCATTTCTAATCTGGCTTGATCCAGATCATCTATCCTTCAATGTGTTTCGCAACTAGTTTAAATCTTAATAATATAGACACACATCCAGCGGGGGAAAGCAGCCCAGTTACTGGTTGTGTGAGCACAGTCTGTGAAGAGAGAGATGCAGGTGCAGAAAATAAATGCAGGGCAGCCTGTGAAGTGGGGAACAAAGCTAAACTTTCCTTGTTTCATAATCTCCTAGCAAGCCTGAAGATGTAACAAATCAATTCACAATCATCTTGCACGCTCAGATTGCTCACCATTGTAATGAAAGCAAGGCATTTCCTTTATTGGGGTGGGGAGGCTCATGTGACATTGAGCATAAGAAATCGAAAGTAGCCTTTTTATCAACAGCATGCGGGTGAAGCAGGAGCAGTGTTGTTGAAAGGTTCAGCTAGAGAAACAACATAAGAAAGGGGCTCCTGGAACAGGAAGGCTTCTTACACCCTAAAGAAGAGGTCAAGAGAGAACACCCAGCCTCAGCCTGCTGAAAGACATCCAGGTAGGTATTTATAAGGAGAGACTAGGAGAAAGAGATTTTTTTCTCTCCTTTACTGATCTCTTTCGGAGCAATTGAGGAAGTAACTTTATTTTTTCTTTTAGAAAAGGGTGTAGGTCCATAAGAGGGGAGGGCACCCTCCAAAAGGCTGAGATACACACACACAAAATACACACACACACTGGTTTAGAAATGCTTTTAAATAAGTAAAATAGGGGTAACTTTTATTAGGATCAACCAAAAAAAAAAAAAAAATTACCCATAAACTGTGGCCAGCCTTTAGGCACTGCAGAACTCTTTATTGGGCAAAATGTTATGGAAAGGGGAAGAAGGTGAGGTAGGTAACAAAAGGAAAGTTGGAAAAGGAGGCTAGAGGTTGTTGTTAATTTTATTTAGTACCTGCCCTTTGCCCTAAGGTCCTAGGGTTGCTCACAGTAATTTAAAAAACAACAATTTATAGCATATTAATATTTGAGGAATTGGGTGGGTCCTGAAATATACACATAGCCACAAGGGCTGGATATAGACTGAGCTTACAATGAAGACTGCAGGCTATGTTTCTCCCAGGTGCTGAAATACCAGATTAAGAACATAAGAATGGCATCCCAATTTCCAAGTGGTGAGAGATTCCAGGTGCTTACCCAGGGTTCACCTCACCCTGGAAGCCACCTGTCTTATCGCCATGACACCAGCAACCCCGTACTTACCAGCTTTCTGTGTCTGCCTCAGCAGGATGGAACTGTGGGCCTGTGTTTTCCTGGCATTTGCTGCTGCTGCTTCATCATCTGCATACTGGGAGAAGGACCCCACACTCAACAGGCACTGGGAGCTTTGGAAGAAAAAGTATGGCAAAACATACAAAAATGAGGTATGGGCACAAGCTGTCGGCATTGGAGCTTGGGTGTAGAAATTCCAGTACATACTGTCGTACCTTGGAAGTCAAACGCCTTGCCAGCCGAACGTTTGGGCTCCTGAATGCTGCAAACTCGGAAGTGATTGTTCCCGTTTGTGAACATTCTTTGGAACCCGAACGTCCGTCGCGGCTTCCGAATGGCTGCAGGAAGCCCACACAGAAGGCTTTGAAAGCCTTGAGACAGAGTAAAATGTGGAAATGGTTGCAAAAAGTGCCGGGTGAGCAGAAGAGTGATGAAAGGGCAAATGCAGAGGTTCAAGGGGAAAAGAACACCCTGTGATTCCAGGGGTATCAGGCCAGGTCTGCAGCAAGGCCAAGGAGTGAGACCAAGATAGTGCTAATGCAAAGGCACCCGGTCTGATAATGGAGTAGGGGAGGCAGACTTGGGGCCCTTGAGATGTTGCTAGACCCCAGTTCTCACCAGCCTCAGCTGCTAAGATCGGGGGGGGGGGAGGCACTTGAGTTCCCCATTCCTGTCCTAGAGAATACGAGCAGGCATTAAGTAGATATAACAGTTGTTTGATCAGTTAGAAAACTGAAGCAGAGGCCAATAAACGGCACATATCACAGTAATAAGTATAAGCTTCTGCAACATCCTCCACTATGGGCTGGCTGTGGGCAGAAACCAACAGGCCCAAAGGACCGATTCTGTTTGTACAGATACTAATCAACAACTCTGATGTAGTGGGATACTTAGGACTCATCCATACTTACCTTTTGCCCTGTGCTTTTTAGGCACAGGTCCACACTTTCCTATTGCCTCGTCTGTGTCTGAGCATTTCCCTCACCTGCCACTGTTTTCCCCAGGAAAACTCCATCTTTAATCCTGAATCAGAGCAAATGGTAATTTGGGCTTTCTGTGGACTGACGTTTGCTGATTCAGCACTAAGTGTAGATGTGACCTTAGTTGCAGGCATTGGGATGAGTTTGGGTTCTGTTTGTATAGATATGGCAGTATTGACCCAAACCTTACATTGTAGGGTGAAAAAAGTCTTATGTTAGTTTAAAGAATACAGTGGTGCCTCGCAAGACGAAAATAATTCGTTCCGCAAGTCTTTTCGTCTTGCGATGTTTTTCGTCTTGCGAAGCACGGTCTGTCGCAACTGCGCCTCTTCAAGCGGCTTTAAGAAAAAAGCGCAAGACGTTTTCGTCTTGCAAAGCAAGCCCATAGGGAAATTCGTCTAGCGAAGCAACGCAAAACCGAAAAACCCTTTCGTCTAGCGAGTTTTTCGTCTTGCGGGGCACCACTGTAAATACATTTTGGTATGTTTTAATTATTGATAGTTTGCCTTTTGACAACCTTAAAATGTTATCATCTTCACATAATCAAACTGAGTGATTTGTGAGAGTGCCATGTTATGCTTTGAAATGATGTAGTATTTGGTTGTTATTGGAATGATGTATCAATCAGCATTTTTGTTTTTCAGTCATGTGAGCCACTTCCAGCACATCTATATGAAAAAGTTGCATATAAATTTATAAAATAGCAATGGTAATAATAATAGATAAATTTCCCTTCATAAACAATGTGAGCTTCTGCATTTTTTTTTTTTTAAGAAAGAGGAAGGTGGTCGACGTATGACTTGGGAAAGGAATCTGCAGTTTATCATGTTGCATAACCTCGAACATTCGCTGGGGTTACATTCCTATGAACTTGGCATGAATCATCTGGGGGATATGGTTAGTAAACGAATGTTTAACATGATTGAGGGTATGTTGGTAATTCTGTCATATTAGAACAAATATGCCACTGATTGAAACCAAATAACTGGAACTGGTTGAATCAACTTCCTGCTGGGATTGAGGAAAACTACAGCAATAAAATTTTGAGAGAGGTGGAAAATTTTCATTTCATTTCTAGGGTTCCTCCTAAACATTACTTTTTAAATGTGAAAAAGGGGAGGGGAGTCCATTTCATAAGTAGATTTCAGTATTAACATTTTCATCTTACTGAAGGAGGGTGCTTTAGCTGTGTTACAGAGCTAGCACCGAGTAGTGATGGGTTGGATTTAATGAACTGCAAAATCCCTTCCAACTGTGAAATATAGTATGACAGCAAAATTCTGCATATTACTAGGGATGGAGGAGAGATGCAATTCAGTATGCATTTAAAGGTGAATCTATGAAATTCACACCTTCCGAAATAATATGCTAACTAAAACAGGTATCCTCCGAAATCTGCACTTATGCGAATGTTGTCATATAGTTCTCCAACGAAACAATGTTTACAAAATTGCATATATCAGGGGTAAAATGTACTGAGAAAGGAAGAGGTGAATGAAAATAACTCCAGAGAAATTGTTTGCAAAAATATGTACTGTAGTAAACAAAGCATATAAAAATGTGTTTATTAGGAGGAATTCGATCTAAAATGCTATTGAATTTTTATGAGGATTTTAAAAATAAATAAATCACAAATTGCTTGCAAAATGTGGAGAACTGAATTTAATATTGGAAAAATAAGAAACTAAGAGAACCAAAATTGGCATGTCCTTCCATCCCTAGCCCTTACCCACCTGAGGGAATGAACCCTTTACAGAAGAAATGTGACTGATTCTTGCTTTTTATTAAGTACATCTATGTTCCTTTAAGGGATGCAATGGCGCTGTGGGTAAAACCTCAGTGCCTAGGACTTGCCGATCGTATGGTCGGCGGTTCGAATCCCCACGGCGGGGTGAGCTCCCGTCTTTCGGTCCCAGCTCCTGCCCACCTAGCAGTTCGAAAGCACCCCTAAGTGCAAGTAGATAAATAGGTATCGCTTTATAGCGGGAAGGTAAACGGCGTTTCCGTGTGCTGCGCTGGTGCTGGCTCGCCAGAGCAGCTTCATCACGCTGGCCACATGACCCGGAAGTGTCCTCGGACAGCGCTGGCCCTCGGCCTCTTAAGTGAGATGGGCGCACAACCCTAGAGTCAGACACAACTGGCCCGTACGGGCAGGGGTACCTTTATGTTCCTTTATGCATCTTATTGAAATTCATGAAAGTTTCTATGCCATAATAAAATTGGTAGTCTTTAAGTTTCCACAAGACTTTGGTTGCTTTTGCTTCATGAAGCTATCACCTAACACAGCAACATCTCTGGAATATGTTCCTTCATGTAGACCAGTGAGGAGGTGACTGCTATGTTGACTGGGTTGAAAGTTCCTGACTCACGCATGCACAATTCAACATATTATGTGCGAAGTCTGGGAGTCCTCCCCAACACTGTAGACTGGAGGCAGAAAGGGTGTGTCACAGATGTTAAGAACCAGGTAAGAGAGCGTCTTTCGGCATTTCCAGACCATCACTGTCTTTGGGTGGGATTCAATCACAGCTCAGCAAAATCAAATTCTGCAATTAAAGCTGATTGAAAGGACTTGCACAACAACCAGCTCCCAAAAAAATCAGACTTTTTGCGATAAGGAAAGTGATTGGCAAGTGCACTGGAAAGTGTGGGGGAATGCCTGCTACAATGTTGTCTAATCTCTCCACAAACAAATGAGAACGAAGGCTCAATGAACGGCTCATCTGGAACTTAGCAATTTCTTCCTTTGAAACTGATTCTGACAGCTTCCTCTCCGTTTTAGGGTGCATGTGGTGCATGCTGGGCCTTTAGTGCTGTTGGGGCCCTGGAAGGCCAGCTAAAACTCAAGACAGGGAAACTGGTGTCTCTCAGTGCACAAAACCTTGTTGACTGCTCCAGTAAGTATGGAAACCATGGGTGCAATGGAGGCTACATGGAGGCTGCCTTCCAGTATATCATAGACAACAAAGGCATTGATTCGGAAGCTTCCTACCCATATGAAGCCAAGGTTTGTATCATTTAATTTAGATTGACTGTAAACATAAAACACTACAGAGTGCATCTGTAGATTTATTTCAGAATATATCCTGTCATGTTTGCTAGCAATGCATTAGAGACACTTGCAAATAAATTATATTTATTGTACTTACTTACAAAGACATCCCTCTTCTAAGATGATCTTTGCTTATTGTATGCGTGCATCATCTGAAACAAAGTTGTTCTTTCTTCTTCTTCAGAAACATGATTGCATTCACCTGAATATTTTTGTAAAATAAAACCAGTGCCTTAGCTGCGAAATCAGCTAAAATTATTTGACTTATTTAACTAAGATGTAGATTAGATATATCTAATATCGTTATAACAACATTAAACAGGTCAGCGTAGATCCAGCCCTGATGTCAGCAGTAGTCACTACTGCACACCTTTTAAAAACCTGCTACCCACAAGGCGGGCCCCTTTGATCTGATCCAGCTTCAGAGTTCTTCTTAAGATCTTATACTGTTAGAGAAACCCATGGAGGCCAAAGAAGCAACTTTATCTTCTTTTTCTTTCAGAATGGAACGTGCCACTACGACCCCTCTTCACGAGCTGCTACCTGCTCTAAATATGTTACTCTCCCATATGGAGATGAAGCTGCCCTGATGGATGCCGTAGCCAATGTTGGCCCTGTATCGGTTGGTATAGATGCAAGTCTAATGTCATTCTTCCTGTTTAAGCGAGGTGAGTTCTACCGTGCATCCCTGCAAATATACTCTGGACAGACTCATTGGAAATCAAGGGACACAGAGAATTCTGACGGAATAGGAGCAGAAATAGCCAGCTGTTCACTTACTTATTCGTTTCATGTCTGGAGTGGAAATCCAGCCAGTAAATACAAACAGTATTAGCTGTTGTTTTCAGTCTGTGAACAATATATACAGTAATCGATGACTCTCTCTTCTCCACCCCCCCACCCCATTTTTATTATTTTTTGTTTGCATGGAAATGAATGGCCTTCACATTTACAAGTAAAGTCACTTTTTTTGGAAGCCGAACTGCAGTGGAATCAAAACAGCACTGCATAAGATGAACATGGGTGGGCACCAAAACCAGTGCTTTCTTTTGTGCCCATCAAAACTAGCTTAAGTCCACTAATTTCAGTGGGTTTACTCTGAGTATGACTTAGTTGGATTCAACCCTCTTTGGCATGCAAAGAAGCAGACTCTTTTGCTATCCCATTGAGGTCAACCATTTTGTGCAGGCAAGTTGTTCAGACAGGGCTGGTTGTGTGTGTCTGCATGCGTGCACACACACAGATTAACGGTCTTCTGAAAGCCGCAATTTTACCTTTACTTCAAGAAATTATTCAATTGGGTGTGATCCTTGGCAATTCCTTGCTGTTCTCTCCATAGATACTTTTCAAGCTTTCCACAACCTTGACCCATTTTTAACCCCAAACAGCAATGCAGGACCCACTAAGAACAAATAAATTATGCCTTGTATTATTCTCACGTTTATTGTTGGCCTGTCTAGAACTATTCTTCCCTCTCTCTTGCTTTTGTGTACCAATCTCCTTTTCTCTCCAGTGCTGATGTGACCTACATTTAGTTGGTCCTGAACCCACCAACAATTAGGCTACATAACTTCCCAGGACATTACTCAAAACTCTCCCTTACCAAAACACCAATGCCAAACTTGGTAAGGAGTTAGGTTACTACTCTAGTATTATTACTACCTCCCCTCCTCCAATTAATATCACATTATGATTTTATCTTTGCATCTTTGATACCTGCTTCCCCCAATGTTGTTTGCAGAAGGGCTGTAGCGCAACAGTACAGCACCTGTTTTGTATGCAAAAGGTTCCAGGTGCAATCTCTGGTGTCTGCAGGTAGGACTGGGATAGACCTCTGCCTGAAGCCCTGGAGAGCTGCTGCGAGTCAGTCTAGATAATACTAAGTGGGATGGACAATGGTCTGAATTGTTATGAGGCAGCAAAGTCTGGCCATGCTATTTGGCAGAGTGATGAGGGGCCAAGGGCAACAGCAACTCCCACTATTTCCCCTAGGTTTTCTAACTTAGCCTGCTCTGTGCCCACAAGGCTAGCCTGACACTATAGTGGTAGATGTTAACAGATAACCACTGCTGAAGTAAGATTCAACTACCAACCTGATCAGATTCTGCACATGGGATTAATGGGTGCCATCTCTTCCTTCTCATTTGGCAGCCCTGAAGGCAGCTTCCTGTATCCTCTTGGTGGAATATAGCACATTTTGTTGACCCTAAACTAGGAGGACTATTTTTCAAGAGCAACTTTCATTTGCTTCAGTTTCAAAAATGTACCATACGCTCATACACACCTGAAAGTGATTCTTTATCCTTTTTATGTAGGTGTATATGATGATCCAAAGTGTTCTCAGCATATAAATCATGGAGTCGTCGTAATTGGATATGGAACAGAAGAAGGCAAAGAATATTGGCTTGTGAAGAATAGGTAAGGATACCCTTTAGGGAACCAGCTGCTAAGCCAGCATTGTATATCAGTGAGTCCACTGCCCATCCATTCTGAGACACTTTAGTCTAAAGCAGGCTTCCTCAAACTCGGCCCTGCAGATGTTTTGAGACTACAGTTCCCATCATCCCTGACCACTGGTCCTGCTAGCTAGGGATCATGGGAGGGCCGAGTTTGAGGAAGCCTGGTCTAAAGCATTATTCTTCGACCTTGGGTGCTCAGTTGTTGTCAGGACTCTGTGTTTAGCTAATGGGAGTTTTAGTCCAGCAACATTTTGGGGCCCAAGTTTGAAAAACACTGTTCTAAAGCATCTACTGTGATTGGGAAATGAAAGGGGGTTGTGTTCTGAGAATATGTTATTGTTTTATTCTATTTTGTAAACCGCTCTGTGAGTTTGGAGGCTTTTTTTAACAATTAGGAGATACAGACATTTTTATGAAAGTTTATAAAAGAGGATTAGATAAATTCATGGAGTATAAGGCTATCGGTGGCTCATCACCACAATGGCTATGCCCTGCCTCCACAGTTGGAGGCAGTATGCTTCTGAATGCCAGTTAGTTGCCTCCTGGAAACCACAGGAGGGGAAAGGGCTCATACTCAGGGTTTCCCAGAAGCACCTGGGCGGCCACTGCGAGAATAGGATGCTGGACTAGATGGGTCACTGGTCTGATCCAGGAGACTCTGGTGTTTTTATGTGGAATCGCCCAGTAGCGTAACGAGGGTGGTGTGTCTGGTGTCCCGACACAGCACTGGAAGCACCCGTAACATGAAATATTAAGGCTACATGATAATTATTGTTAGTTCCTTATTGAGCATCGTAAGACCCTTGAAAAGCCCCTTGTTCACAATGAAAGTGTTAATTATTCTCCTAATATCTCATTCTCTGTTATTTCAACAGCTGGGGTCCAAGTTTTGGCGATGAAGGATTCATTAAAATTGCAAGGAATCATGGGAATCGCTGTGGCATTGCCAGCCAGTGCTCCTATCCACTAATCTAGAGAGGATTTCCAGCCCACAGTGGATTGTTCGTCACTGAAAGAACAGCCCATTAGGCAACTAATCTTTAGAGTTTTTAAAAAATCAAACTGCTCTGTTTTAAGAAGAGTGATTGGTCTCCAAAGGCGAGGTCTTCCTGTCAGCTCCACCTGGTAGATCTGAGACAAGCAGCCAAAATGATGATTTATCCTGGTTTATCTTGGTATTTGCTAAGCATCCCTTGGGCGCTGTGGGGCTTAATCAGTTAATAATGTAATGTCTGTAGTCCTGCTCTGAACAGCCCAAGCTTTATGTAATTGCCAGATAGTATCACTGTTACAACCTCAAGGTATGCTGGAATAAAAGCTGTGTCAGGTAAACACAGAAACAAACAGAAACCTTCTGTGGCTCCAGAAATGGCAAGCAAGCCACTTTACAATGATGGATGGGGAATCCTTTTGTCAGCCCGAGGGTCACATTTCCTTCTGCATAACCATTAAAGGCCGTACTGTATGAGCACTGGCAAGAGACAAAAGTGGACAGGGCAACACATGCAAATGTTACCTTTGCACAGTAGGCTACAGTTTCTACACTTACATTTTACCATCCTCCATCCAGATAATCAAGAGGCATTTTTTCTGTTCAAAGACACATTTGCAGCCAGGCAAAAACACCCGAGGTGCCAAAAACAGGGCCAGCGCATGAGTGTGGCCTGAGGAAAGTTCTGAGGCCCAGAGAAAGGGTTATGGACTACTTCTGGAGACAATACAATAATACTAATAATTGATGATTAATTGTTTTTGATGTGGGTTAAGGCCGCTTTAGTTGGAACCATCTTGGTGGAAAAGGCAGAAATGTGGATTTATTACATAATTCTGGAGTGGGTGAATAAAATGCCAGCTCAGCAGGAAAGAGTGTGGTGGTGGTGATGATGATGATGATTTTAGTTGCCCCCGAAATGGACTTTGGACATGCCTGGATTAGGCAGAGGAAGGGAATCCCAGCGTCTTGAACTCCAAGTAGTGAACATGACCAGAGGCAAAAGTGGGTGGGACAGCACATGTAAATATTACTTTTGCACAATAGACTTAATAGTGTCTACACTTAACACCTCTCTATCCTCCATCCAGGTAAGGAAGAGGCATTATTGCTGTTCAAAGACACATTTCCAGAAGCAAAAAACACCCAAGGTGCAAAAACAGGGCCAGTGAGTGTATGTGGCCTGGGGAAAGTTTTGAGGGCCAGATAGAGAGACTTGAAGGGCCACACCCCTAGTAAAAGTTCATGAAAGAAAATTTTTGCAACCTGGAATCGGGGACGGCTCTACCATTGGGTAAAGAAACTAAAAGTGTTATGAAAGGACAACAAATTGTTGTTTATTATCCTGCATTGCAGGGGGTTGGACTAGATGGCCCTTGTGGGTCCCTTCCAACCCTACAATTCTATTATTCTTGTGGGATTTTCTGCCCCAGGTGCCAGAATATCTTGGTTGGCCTTTGGGATCATGCACCTTGACTTGGTATGGAAGGTGCCATTGGCCATTCCACATCAGGCTGCAAAATATCATGGGCTGTTACTGCCTGGAATTTTTAAGAAATGTGTGTGCATTGCAAAGGTCAAGCTATGTTTTCCAAGGACGTATATAGCTATTGCCAGCTAATGCCTTCACTTCATTCTGAACATACAACACATTTGCCAGGACATACGGTACTTTGAATTCCCAGATTTGGCCATTGCAGTGTTAAGGAATAATAAAGTACATTTGAACACCACCGAATAATCACAGCCACTCTAGACACATGGGATTCCAGGTTAAACTAACTTTTAAACAACTTTGAGCTCTAATGCCTCACAGTAAAGAAAACTGAGCACTCTCCTCTTCATTCAATATCTCTGAGGAACAGTTATTGGATAAATTTCCCTCCTCACATCTACCATATATCTCTCTACACACAAAAATACCCTTTATACTCCCCTGGTTTAGACATTAACCCTGTTCCTTCAAAAATATGTGTGAAAAGACTTTCTTTGTGGAAGGTGTGGCATGAAAGAGCCGTACTTGACTTTGCCCTGTTTTCAATGTCAGTTTAGCAGAGGAGGTAAGAAGGTAATTGAGGAAATGTTCTCTGAGGATGCGCAGAGTGCTTTTTCCATTCCCCAGTGGGAAACTGGCCAACTTGGACACACAGATACAAGGAAGGCCTTATAGGGTACTCAACCAGCACAGCCCATCTCCTATTCAACTACTCTTGGCTTTATAAAATAATGGCTGTCTATATCTATATCAGACCTAGGGTAGGGTTGTCTTGAGCAGCAATTTGATCTGTAGCTAGGGCTAAAATCATTTGAATTCCAGGCCATGAAAAATCTCACATTCTGATTTCTGTTAAAGGTGGAGAAGAAGCTGATATATATTTTTTTTCTGGTCAGTTTGCAAACTTATTAGCCATGAAGGAGGTTGAGGGCAGTCCCTCTGAGTATGTGGGCATAAAGTGTAGACATATATGTCCTTAAAAGTGTATTTTCCCTTGTCTAAGAGGGGGCTGCAGCGCCTTTCCACCGAAAAAAATATTCTGTGTGCTTTTAAAACCATGCCTGGCATGAAATTTAAAAAAGGCTCCGCTTTTCCTGTCATGAAGATGTTAACTGGTTGGGGAAAGCTTCACCCAGAGAATTTCTGCCTGCCAGACAATGATAGAAAGGCATAGAGCTGGGGGTGGGGAGGAAAAGGTGATATTTCTTTTTAAGTGAGACATGGTTTCAAAGAACAATGCCATTTTATACTTAACACCCCACTTCTGTTAAGGAACTATTTTAAAACAATAAGGGGTTGTAGCCAGCTTAAAGTTCTACTCAGAGTAGAGCCATTGAAATTGATGGAAGCAAGTTAGGTCTATTAACTTCAATGGGCCTGCTCTGAAAAGAACTAGCATTGAATGGAACCCAGTAACAATTATTTTTTTGATTTTATGAGATTTATGTCGCTTGATTGTAAAAACGAATGAACCTCAAACCATAAGACAAAGACAGAATAAAAAAATTCCTTCCAGTAGCACCTTAAAGACCAACTAAGTTAGTTCTTGGTATGAGCTTTCGTGTGCATGCACACTTCTTCAGATACATTCATAAGACAAAGAATAAGACAATGAAAGTTTCAGGGTGTTTTTTTTTAAAAAAACAACCTATTTAAAAACTTCCAAAAATAGTTAAGATCTATGATAAGGTAAAAACCACCAGATTACTATAGTGATTGGTGGCGATTTGCTTCTGATAGCGTTAAAAGTTACCATAAGATGGGGACCATTTTGGTGGAAAAAAACAGAAGTGTGGCTTTATGAAGTAACTCTGGAGAGGGTAAATAAAATGTCAGCTAAGGAAGGAAAGAATTATTGTTGTTTACAGTGTACGCCCTTCAGTCTGAATAGCGACTGAGCTGGGTCGCCTGAGGTGTAAAAAAGGCGGGAAAGTTCAGGCGGCGGAGCGGGAAGGGCGGCCGTCCGTTAAACCGTCGACGTCGGAGGAGCGAAAAAAGGCGGGAAGGCGGGAGGCGCGCGCGCGAGGAGCCTAAAAACCCCCCGCTTTTTGCTGAGAGGAAAAAAGGATTTTGAAAAGCGCGCGGGGATCGCCGTGAAATAGTTAAAAATAAAACAAAATACTGCAGTCTGTATACATATGATGTAAGGGCGTCTGTTTTAAATAAATTAATATCCCTGAATGATTTTCATTTAATGTAATGAGAGGTCGTCTGCTTATAACTTGTTTTTATTATTAATAATAATAATAATAATAATAAATTTTAATATAAATAAAGTAATATATTTATATTACTGCTTGCTAGCCGCCCTGAGCCCGGCCTTGCTGGGGAGGGCGGGGTATAAATAAAAATTACTACTATTATTATTATTATAAGCACGGCCATCCTAAATCGCCCCCACCCCCCACGGCAAAAAAGCCCCATCGTGCGCTACGTGGCTTGGCTGTTTTTAATCGCCTCAAGTCAGACGCGGTCTCTCGGGAGCGCTTCTCCACCTGAACTTTCCCCCGTTTTATATATTACACTCCATCTCTATCGTAAACCTCAGGGCTGCTGCTGCCAACTTCCCAGTTGACTTTTAATGCCCAGAGATTGGTAGATAATACGCGGCGGGAGACGAGCCTTCCCTCATCCTACACTTTTCTTCCAGATCTAATTTGCTCCCCTCGTCCCTACCGAGCTCCAGTGTTGTTTTTCCTCCCTCAGCGGAGCTGGAGGGGATGAGGGAACAATTTCAATCGGGAAAACTGTGGCTCGCTTGATATTTTGTTGGACTACAACTCCCATCACCCCTCGCCTTTGGCCAGGCTTGCTAGGGATGATGGGAGTTGTAGTTCATCAACATCTGGGGCCGGGCGCAGCTGCTCCCCACACTAAATCAAGTAAATAAATTTCAAAACCCTAAACTAACTGAACAATTGCAGCACAGGGAGCTTTGTTCTCTCCCCACCCAACATAAATCCTGGCTAGGCCCATGGCAGGGAGCAAAGGTTCCACATTCCTGGTGTAAGAGATAATAAGAATGCCCAGATGGAAAAGAGGAGCCATGTTCCTTTTTCCAGGTAGCTAGGGGGGGGGGGGTGGAGTTTCTAGCCATAGCTGTCAACCTTCCATTTTTATTTTTTATTTTTTTGCGGGAAATTCCCTTATTCCAGCGCTGCTATCCTGGATTGTTAGATATCCCTTAGACCAGTGTTTTTCAACCACTGTTCCGCGGCACACTAGTGTGCCGCGAGATGTTGCCTGGTGTGCCGTGGGAAAAATTAAAAAATTCGAAAGATTTTTTTTTTTTAAGTCAAATTTTCGTTTGGGGCGCCGTCCCCGGAGGGAGGCGGGCGGTGAGAGGCGGGGCGGCGGCGGCGATTCTTGGCTTTTTGGCGGTTGGCACAGAAGGAAGGCAAGGGGGAGGGGAAAAATTGAAACTTACACTTTCGTGCGTCCCTCCCGGCGTGACGCTGCGCGCTGACGTCACGGGGCTGTAACGTGTCCCACGTAGGCGGTGGTGTGCCTCGAGATTTTTTTCATGAAACAAGTGTGCCTTTGCCCAAAAAAGGTTGGGAAACACTGCCTTAGACTGTCCCCAGGACAGATGAGGCTGCTGATCCCTTATTTTCAAATCTGAAAGTTGACAGCTATGGTTCTAGCTGGGGTTTTTTGTCCTAGGTGCAGCTTCCAGAAGGGCACCAATGAGGCCCCCAGCCTGTGTGCATGTGCAGTGGCGTAGCGTGGGTTGTCAGCACCCGGGGCAAGGCAAGTAATTTGCGCCCCCAACCCGTGGATTTGCGCCCCCTAACCCGTGGATTTGTGCCCCCTAACCCGTGGATTTGCGCCCCTAACCCTAACCCCCAGATGTTGCGCCAGGTGCGGCCGGCCCCCCCTGCACCCCCCACGCTACGCCACTGTGCATGTGTACGTAAATCATAGCTGTCAACGTTTCCGTTTTTTAAAGGGAAATTCCCTTCTTCCAAATAGGATTCCTCGCAAGAAAAGGGGATAGTTGACAGCTATGATGTAAATGTGTGGGTTGTGTGTGCCAAACTTTGACCCGGGTGAAATAAAGCCTAGCTTTGCCCCTGCCGATGGCAGGTGGTGGGGCCAGAGGCCAACTTGCAGCGGATCTGACTCTTACCTTTGAGCAGTAGAGCAGTTTCTGCACACACACAAAAGACAAGAGTGTTCCTGCGCAGACCCACACATTTCTCCTTCCTTGGACGTTTTTAAGCAGAGGTTGGGTGGCCGTCTGTCATGGAGACTTTAGCTGAGATTCCTGCATTGCAGCGGGACTGGATGACCCTCGGGGTCCCTTCCTACTCTACAATTCTATGATTCTCTATTTATTTATTTCATAAAATTTATATACTGTACTGCTGAATTGTTCAATGAAAAGCCTCGGTGATTTTATCGTTCACCCAGGCAAGCAAGAGACATGCACGGTCGTTG
The DNA here is from genome assembly GCF_965113315.1 of Podarcis vaucheri. Taxonomy (NCBI): domain Eukaryota; kingdom Metazoa; phylum Chordata; class Lepidosauria; order Squamata; family Lacertidae; genus Podarcis; species Podarcis vaucheri. The sequence goes on along the minus strand of NC_138754.1, from coordinate 3,566,357 downwards.
CAGGTCAAAAACACATTTCAGCCAGGCCAAGAGCACTCTGGGTTGTATCCAACTCAGTTCTACTCAGAGTAGACGGAAATGAATACATTGAAGCTAGCCATGGTCATTAATTTCAACGGACTCTACTCTGAGTCGAGAGCTGGTTACTACCCTCAAGGAGCGGGCAGGGCAGGACAGAAGAGGTATGGTCCCGGCTGGGGGAAAAATGCAACCAATAAAATATAGTCTAAAACTATTAAAACTCTCCATCTGTGATATTAGAGGCAACATAAAGTATTTTAATAACAAATACGTATTAAATAATGTATTCATTTTAAACCAAGTGGGGCATTTGATAAAAAGAGAGTCTACTCCCAGGAGGAACAAATCTTTTTACATGATCAATCATAAGCTAAATTTAGAAACTGGAATTTCTCACCAAAACACTGTATATACTAACACAACATTTTTTATCAACAGGTGACTGAGAAAGAACAGGAAATATGGCAACTGCTCAGAAGCAAAGAACCTCTCTGGTATAGTTCCATTTCAAAAATTTAATTTCTCTTACCCTTTAATAAGTTTTCCCCCCCAGTAATTATATGTTTATGGTAACCATTGTGTTTAGATCAACTCAGTATGATGCACAGAAGGTTGCAGTGAGTTAGGCACTTGTATACGGTATTTATTTACCAAAGAATGTGTAGAGCTATTCTGAATCCATGCTCTTCTTAATTCTTTCTTCTTTACCTTTTAGAGTGCAATAATATTTCCCAACAAAATATCAACTGAGCAGCAATCTCTAGTATTAGTGAAAAGACTGCTGGCAATAGCTGTATCCTGCATTACCTACCTAAGAGGAATATTTCCAGAAAGTGCATATGGAACAAGATATATTGATGGTAATGGCTTTTCCAAAAAGAACAAACTTTCTCTGTAGTTCCAGTTACAGATAGGTAGCCGTGTTGGTCTGCCATAGTCAAAATAAAAAAAAATCCTTCCAGTAGCACCTTAAAGACCAACTAAGTTAGTTCTTGGTATGAGCTTTCGTGTGCATGCACACTTCTTCAGATACTGGTATCTGAAGGTATCTGAAGGTATCTGAAGAAGTGTGCATGCACACGAAAGCTCATACCAAGAACTAACTTAGTTGGTCTTTAAGGTGCTACTGGAAGGAATTTTTTTATTTTTTCTCTGTAGTGTAGCTGATAAACACACCAGACTGTGATCTTCAGAAGTTACTACATAGTGATACCCCAGAAAAAGTACCTGAGCTTTAAGCTATTATTATGTATTTACTTATAAACATTTGTGACCTGCTTTCCAGCAGAACATCCCAAAACAGGGTGCAATCCCCAAAAACAAGAAAACTATGCAATCAGTATAGGACCATCCTTAAAATATGCAAAAACATGTAATCAAATAATGATTTGAAAGTGCAGGCTTATTGTTGCAAACTGCTGTTGAGTGATTCTCCCTTTCCATTCTGTGCTTGTGTAAAGAACAGAAAAAGTTGTCAATAATAGCGTCATCAATGTTGCAATTAAGATTTATCAAATGTATTTTGATTGTATTTTAAGACCTCTGTGTGAAAATACTGCGGGAGGATAAAACCTGCCCTGGCTCCAGTCAGCTGGTGAAATGGTAGGTTTTTTTGTGGTTTCCACTTTGCAAATAATTAGAGAATAGGTCCTTACCGCAGGGAGCTTACAGTCTGTAATTCAACATGAGAAAACATATGAAGGGAAATGGAGGAAGGTTTGAACAAGGGTGCAATAGGTGACATATATGTACTTAGATTTGGTACTATGTGCTGCCCCCATCCACACTATACCAGTATTCAAAACTCCTGTTGTTCTAGGTGCATTGTGCGACAGGGAATTTAATTAGTGTGAGCAGTTTCTGAGCTCTGGGCGCAGTACTGTGCCTAAGATTTCATATTAAAACGGCAGAGTGGAAGGAAAGGAGGACCTTTTCCTCCCCACTTCCAGCCACTCTCTGAAGACTGGAGATGAGACCCTCTTAAGAATATTAGGGGTGTGGGCAGGAGAAGGACTAGACCATATGAAAAATGAACATAATATTTTAGCTGCAGTTCATTTCCAGCGCTGTATTCTCATTATTAAAAAAAAAACCCATGCCTAGACTTTCCCTTGTTGCACCCATAACCTAGATTTAAGGTGCCATATAGCTCCTAGCTTTCTTATCTCAGTTTCTAACGCTGCACTATATATTTAAAGCAGTATCATACCACTTTAGACAGTCATAGCTTCACCCAAAATATCCTTAGAACAGTAGTTAATTAAGGGTGCTGAGAATTGTTAGGAGACTCCCCATCCCGCCATAACCCTCACAGAGATTCTTAGAGTTCCCTGGCCTGGAAAGAGGGATTGATATTTAAACCACTCTGGAAATTGTAGCTCTGTGAGGCGAACATTTCACTGGACTCTTTGAAAGAATCAATGACTGTTTAAAATGGTATGATACTGCTTTAAATGTATAGTACAGATGAGGGAATGGAAAGGCTAGAATTTAAATGAAGTAAGAGAGGTGGCATGATGGTGGCATTCCGGGAAACAGTTCCAGGCTTCAGAAGGACTAAGAGAAGAACAAAAATGTCATTTGAGAGAGCAGAAGAACTTCAGACATTTCAGAGTGATAGAGCTGGAGATTAAAAGGTTATACTGTAGGTGGGGATTTTTCTGGGGAGAAGAGTGGAATGATAAAGGGACTTGTGCAGGATTCAGGAGTGGAGAGGAAGGCATTTCAGAGATTTAAGGGACAGTGGTGGCCAAAGCAGATTTTGGCTTCAGGGTGCTGGCTAGAGATGAAAGGTGTGTGTGTGTGTGGTTGAGGATTTCACTCAGTGTAAATAGGAATCCAATTTCTGTCTTTGTCAGGCCCATAAAATAATGGTAAGCATTTAATGAATAAAAGCAGGATTGAAAAATTGCACAATAGATACAGATGAATGGGATTAAGAAACCCAAAATGCATGTATTTGTGTGAAACAGTAGCATTTTATGATTTTTACAGGATGCTGGGATGCTATGATGCACTGCAGAAAAAATATGTAAGTTAAATATGTTTTTATCTTTAATGAGTAACTGTGCATTCACAGATTCATCTTAGCAATTTTCATTATAGTAAACACACTATAATGCTTTTAATTTCTGATTTATTTTCTTTATTGTTTTGGGTAAATAGCTCAGATTAATCGTCTTAGCGGTAAGTTTAATATATATTTATACACGTCCACATTTGAAAATTAATTAATAGTTCATATGCTGTATTGTATTTGCTATTGTCCTGATTATGTTGTTTATCTTTTAAATACAGGTCTACACCAACCAGGAAGATCCTCAGGTAAGTTTATGATATTGCATTCATAAGTGCACATTTTATATTGCAGATATTTTGTCCTGGATCAATACATACTTTTTGTGAAGAGACATCCTGAAAGAGACACATGTCGACAAACGTGGATTGTAAGATCATTCAGTGCATCTGACAGTGACCACTATGAAAGATCAAAGGACACCTCTAATAGAAATCATTAAACAGCCATTTGAAGGCAATGGTTTCTGAAGTTTACTGTATTTGGACGATTTTCTCACCATCTCTACATTCCAACACCACCTCCTTTTTCAAACACTAATCTGCAACCAGCTTTATAAAAGTGGTGGATTCAGATTGGGAATACATTGTTTGGGGGGAAACCAGCGGCTGCAGTCCTCGTCTTATTCATCCCCTTGGCTAAAGGGGTAGGGTGGGGAAGAAACTTCAGGAGAGCCAATCACTTCTTGTCGAGTTTGACTCTTCCTTTCTTTGGGAACAAGAGAGAAGTGTATCAAGTGTATATTGCTGAGGTGGGGAACCTGTGGCAGTCCAGGTGTTGCTGGACTGCAACTCACATCATCACAGATGATTTTCCAGGCTGGCTGAGGCTGATGGGAGCTGGGAGTCCAACAGCATCTGGAGAACCGCAAGTTCTCTTCCCCAGGCATATCCCTTGCCACAGATAAGGATAAAAAAATCCAGCCACTAGGTGTCACTCTTCCTCTATTTGATGTGATAATTAGAATAATATTAAAGAAGATGAATTCTACATATTAAATGTTGCAGCCCAGACTTTATGACAATCTTTTCTCTTATTATTTGCTTCTGCTGACCCTAATTCCATTAGAAAAGTGTGCATTGTTTTTTTAAAAAGAATATCCAAATGACCACAAAGGAAAGCTGGTAATGAAAAAGGGATTAAAACTGGATTGCAGTACTTAGGCCAGCATCAAATCAAACTCCATGATGAAGGACATTCCATTTTTTAATACTGATGTTGTTTAAAGAAAGTGGATCTTTCTTCCATGAAAGTGAATGGTGCAGAGAAGCCTTGAAACAAATTGCTGGTTTGGCTTGTGAATTGACAGTTTGGGTGGCCTGGAAGCTATCATTAACATCCACTCTGGATGAAGTCTATTTAAAAGAGTCAAACCCAGCCTTTCTGTCATCAAAGGCTCTAAAAGAGATTTCAGTCCAATGAGTGGTATCCAGCTAGGCTGAAACTGACATACATAAGTTAGTCATGTTGATTAATTTCAGTGGGTCTAGGACCAACACCAGATGCAACCCATTGCGTTCAGTACTGCAGTTAAGTATCCATATTGCTTGTTCACTTTAGATACAATGAGTTTAAAAGTATTAACTATCAGTATACATTACTACTGAGAGCCAAAGTGCTTAGATTCAGATTGTGGAGACCTGGATTCAACTCCCCACTCAGCCATGAAACTCACTTCAGGACCTGTCACTCTTGGTTCTGCGTAACGTACCTCACTGGGTTGTTATGACAATAAAACAGGGGAAAGAGAGCCCATGTCCTCCACCCTCAGCTTACTGGAGGACATTCAAAGGCGGAGGATTTGTTAGACTTGGTGCTGCATTCTACTTGCTGTTTCCAATTTTAGGCACTTGATACGTAACTACTATGTTTTGTGTTTAGACTGTTACAGAGTGCTACCAATTTAAGTTCAAATACAGCGATCAAGGACCATCTATGGATTTCACAAGGTATTCTCTCCTCTCCTACCCCACTGTTTTCATCAGGCAGTTATACAAGACATTTCTCTGCCAGGCTGTTCTTGCAAGCTGAGAAAAGCCAACATGTATTCTTTGATTCTAGAAACTGGATGTTAGTATGTCCCTGTGTTCACCAAAGAGAAGGCATTTAATTGCTGCAGAACAAATGCTCAATAACAATCAGCCTTCAGTTGGTTTCTAGTCACATTTATTAGAAAGGCTCAGGAAATATTATCAAATAGCAAATATGCAGTTTTATCGGTTCCCAATTTCTCCTGTACCTAATGGATTTGACTTCCAGAATATAGATACAGTACTCTAAACAATTGTCTTCAGCATTTTCAGCCCATGACCTACCTTTAACCCAAACATGCATTTTAAAATTTCTTAAATACTTCACCATGTGTTTGTATGTGGGGAGTGTAATGCTACCACTGTTATCTAGTTTAGATCAGGCTCAGAGTCAATAGTGGGTCCTGACTGCTTTAAACCATGGTGGGCTGGGGCATGTTGCTTAGACAGATCAGGAGAGCGGAGGATGGGAAGAAGGAAAGTAAAGCCACTCTTTGTGGGTAAGCGCTAGGGATGTAAGAAGGCTCCTGTTTCCATTTCCGGTATTGCTAATATAGAGGCACCAGCTGCCCTTGCTTTCAAATAATGGATGGTTTTGTTTTTTTATAGTAAAAACAATGGAAGTAATTCCAACAACACGTGCACAAATACTAAGAAAGCTAGTATCCTGATGCTACGAAAGATTTATGTCCTGATGCAGAACCTGGGTCCTCTGCCTGGTGATGTCTGTCTGACGATGAAGCTGTTCTATTATGATGAAGGTACCATTTCAAATGTTAATTCTGTTCAACATCAATATGTCAGAATAATTGCTGACGAAACAAATGTTTCCCATTATGGAATATCACCAACTTTCCTTTTTAGTTACACCTCCTGATTACCACCCTCCGGGATTCAAAGAGGGTCATTGTGAAGCAGTGGCATTCGAGGGGGAGCCAATGTACCTAAGTGTTGGTGAGGTCCCAACCCCTTTTCATACGATGAAAGTTAAAGTGACGACGGAAAAAGATCGAATGGAGTGCATCGATGCAGACTTATTAAGGCAAGGGAAGGCATTGACTTCCACAAAGCTACAGCATCTTGATAAAATGGATGTAAGGGTTTGAAATTTATTTTTATAGTTTTGTAATGATGTATGGAATTATTATTATTTGAAATTTTGACAGCATTTGCATTGCCTATCCTTAACAAAATGCTTTTACAGGTACATTTCAGCTTTGTTCTTGTTTGTGTTCTTTACACAGGAAGATTTTGCAGAAAACACAATGAGGGAGCAGCAAAACACACACAGGGTTCCTCATACTAAAGGTACACAGAGCATATGTTATTTAGGAGTGTTTTGCTTTCATATTGGTACACGGTGATGTGTTCTCCATGGCAACACCTTTTCTGCACACCTCTTTAATTTTATGAAACTGTGCATGACACTCTGCTCAGAATTTGGGTTAGAAGATAGGAACACAGGAAGCTGCTAAATACCAAGTCAGACCATTGGTCCATCTAGCTCAGTATTGCCTACACCGACTGCCAATGACTTTTCAGGGTTTCAGGCAAGAGGTCATTCCCAGCTCTTCTTGGAGATGCCAGAGATTGAACCTGGACATAGATGCTCTACCACTGAGCTACAACCCTTGCTTTTAGAACATAGGAAGCTGCCTTAGACTAAGTCACATTCATTAGTTCATCTAGCTTAGTACTGTCTACACCAATGGGCAGTGGCTCCGCAGGATTTCAGGCAGAAGTTGTTCCCATGCTTACCTGGAGATGCCAAAGATTGGGACCTTCTGCATACAATATGTGTGCTCTACCACTAGCGATGTCCTTTCCCCCAAGAATGAACCTTCCCACATGTTTAGACTATTTTCACATCCTGAACTTGCAATGACAGCAGGGGAGGAAGGACCACATTCCTCACAGTTAATATCTTCAGCAGTTTTTGTCTCCTTAGCAACTGCCTGCACCTTCTGGAGGAGGCCTGCCTCTCACTCAGAGAAGACTAGAGCCTTGTCAATGTATCTCTCAATCCTCTTTTAAGAACATTCTACTTATGTACAGAAATATAAACTCTTTGTTTATTCAGTGTTCTGAGAATTTGTACAATTTTCTTCCGATACCATTCCCAGAACTTAATTTAGTGTGTGAAGAAGATGAAGACATGAGGATAGAAGATAGCCAAACTTTCTCCATCAATAGTTCTCAGGTATAAAGCTGCCTTTTTATTCTGTACCAATGTTTGGTTCTCATTTAGTTTTTTGGATTTACTTTTTTGTGGCTGGATAAATGTTTACTAGATTTAACAAGTGCAACACAATCTGACAATTAGCGGAAGAGTTCCTGCAAAATGTATGTAGATATTGTTTGTATGGGTGTATATTTGGCAAAATCACATACAAAACTGTGTAGATATGTTTGTCCTCAATCCAAGAGCCCAAACCAAAGCTGTTCTCTTTTAAAAAGCTGTTCTCTTTGTTTGTTTAACTGTTTTTAGGTGGAACATTTAATTAATAAGACATCAGAACTTGAAGTAGCTGAAGGAAAGACCCGAAGTGGAAGGAAGTTTAAAGGCAACACAGTTAGTGTCATTTTTAAAATAATTAACGAACTATTCTGTTGCATGATCTGAATGAGATAAAAAATTTAAGGGATGCATAACTTAGATTTTTTCAGTACAAATCCTGTTCTTTAAGGCTTAGCTCAGTTTTCAGGTTACCTCAATTTTGCTACTGTTGTGCAAGTTGCAGTCAGGCAGTGGCGTAGCGTGGGAGGTGCAGGGGGGGGCGGGCCGCACTGGGCGCAACATCTGGGGGTTAGGGTTAGGGGGCGCAAATCCACGGGTTAGGGGGTGCGAATCCATGGGTTAGGGGACGCAAATTACTTGCCTTGCCCCGGGTGCTGACAACCCACGCTACACCACTGCAGTCAGGATGATTATTAATTCTATTATTTTTGATAATGTATTCATTTATTTCCATAGCATTCCCTCCCCCAATAGTACTCCAAATGCATTGTCTTAGTTATCCTCCCAGCAAGCTTGTGATTTTCGTAAGGCCACGTGATAAGCTGCACAGCTGAACCTGGATGCGCAGCATCACAGCCCAATTTCTTCTCACAGTTTCATACTAAGCTCTTTGAAAATATTTGATTTAGGCTCCAGTGCCAATGCCATGCCATTGCCGTATTCACGTCCAGCATGTTTGGGCACTAACTAAGGGCTCCTTCAGATGCTCTATTTATTGAGCATTTATTCTGATTTGTTTGCAGGGAGATTATATACCTCTTCCCATCAAATGATCATTCATTCCACACTTTTTTCGTGCATTTCCTCATCACGTTCCTTACCACAAAGGGTCTGCTGTCTTTTTAAAATGGATTTGTTGCTCCAGAGTGCTTTAAATCAACTTAAATTCCTGCATAAAGCTAAATTCCTGATATGCCATTGAATTCATCCCACAAAATAATAACAGTCTGGAGGTAACCTAAACATTTATTATAAATAGTAGTAGCACCAGTAGGGCAGCATATTCATTAGTTTATTTTCAACAATAAAATACCAGAGCTTAGCCTTTGTGAAAGTTAGACAAAGCTATTGTTGTCCATAGCAAGATTTCGAGGGAGGTAATGTTAAAAATGTAAGAAGCTGAGTTTTGTACAAGCTGCAGGACTAGATTACTACATGTTTTTGATAGTTTGTGCTTCTAAGGAGGCCTCGGACTCTGAAACCTAGGAAGAAAGTTGCATGAAACCATACAACCCAGAAGGTCCTGCTTTTGAGCTGAAAAAGTTTTGTAAAAAGTTCAGCTCATCTCTTTTACAGACACTGTGAGGGACCATCCCCACTCTCTGTCCATCAAACTAAGGTTGTTTCTACCCTCACTCCTCTCCTAGTTTCGCTCTGTTCAGTACAGAAACATACCTTCGTAGGCATCTGCCAGTTGCTTTACTGACATTTTCACCTTATAGACATTGTGGGGGAAGATTCCACCAGAATCAGCATCTTAGGAAATGCCCTTCAGATGTACAGCGGTGAAAGTAAATCATAATGTTGTCATGACCAAGCTAAGACTTGCCCTTACTGTCGCCACTCTTAAAGAGTCCTTCATTAATTTTTTAACACACGTTGAGGAAGAGTAACAGCCTACGGATGCACAGCACGCTTCTTAATAGCCATCTGCAGACCTCTCTCCTGGAGCTAACGGTTCTTCTGTCTCTGTCAAGGGTGACAAGGGAGGCAGCAACAAAATTCAGTTAGCAGCAAAGTGTCCCAGAGAAACTCAGAAGAGAAGAAACGTAGAATCGGGCAAGCCAGTAAGTTCTTTCCATGCATTATGAGGAAAGTAACAAGAGTTCTTGCTGTGGGTGCCCCCATCTCCAGTCTTTATGAATCCAACATTTCTATGCAAAACCAGAAGCCTTGGTTTGTCACTGTTTTTTGTTTAGGGGCAATTACAATATTGGAAAATTAGGTGATTTTATAGGGCTGTCGTCCACTGTGTTTTCACTCATGTCAGTCCTGTTGATTTGAGTGAGACCTGCTGTGCAACCTTGCCCTAGGCATGTTTACTTGGTGAAGTCCCACTGTGCTTCATTGGGTTCAAACGGTGCCTAGGACTGTGGCCTTAAGTGGACGAAATGATGCCTTCAATTGCAGCCATTACAGTGAACAAATGAGGCTGCACAGAACAAAATGTGGTTTGTGGAGGTGGGATGTGTTTCTTCTGGATTCTCCCTCCCAGCTGGAGCCTCTGAAGGTGCAGATGGTGCTGGCTGTCACCCAGTCTGCATCTTCAGAGCTTCCATTTCACTGGCAGGGAGGCTGTTCCCAAAGTGAGAAAGAGGCAAATAACCCAGGGATGCCCAAACAATTGCTGAGAGACAGACAGTTTAAAATATATGTCTCTTCAATACAACTTGTGCAATGAGGACCCTCAACAACCACTTATGTTGTAAGACAGCTCCAGAAACCAGTATGGTGACATCCTTTTCCTACACACAAGTTTTTGCTTTTTCTGGACTTGCTGTTTTTGGCTCTGCTAGTTAAAGTTTGGTTGGAGCTAAGGTATTCTGGCAGGTGGTGAGTTCTATGGCCTACTTTTTCATAACCTGTTTACCCTGAGATCTAGACAATGGTGAGTATTACCTGCTGTTAGGGATGGGCAAGTCTGACAGTTTTGGTTCCCCTCAATTCCCCTCATTTTTTCCAGCCTTCAGTTGATTTCTCCACATTTCTACATCTCCAAAGACTGAATGGAGAGATGGTCGCCTGGAGCCTGCACTACCTGGTCTTTGCTCTGCCCCCCCAGCCGGCAGCCGATTGGATAGCCGGGGAGGGGGTGGAGCAACAGCCAGCAACTAAAGGGGGTGTCACCCTGGCACGGGAAGCCCATGCCAAGTCGCAAACCCCACCCACTGCTTGGAAGAGTGAGCGTTAATTGTGAAATTCTTTTTTAAAGTCCTCATAAAAATTTATCTGCATTTCAGTGCCAATTTCTTCTAATATACACATTTGGGTGGCGCCTAGGAATTGCCGATCGGAAGGTCGGTGGTTCGAATCCCCATGACGGGGTGAGCTCCCATTGCTTAGTCCCAGCTCCTGCCAACCTAGCAGTTCGAAAGCACATAAAAGTGCAAGTAGATAAATAGGTACCACTCCGGCAGGAAGGTAAACAGCGTTTCCATGTGCTGCTCTGGTTTCGCCAGAAGCAGCTTAGTCATGCTGGCCACATGACCCGAAAAAACTATCTGTGGACAAATGTCGGCTCCCTCGGCCAGTAAAGCAAGATGAGCACCGCAACCCCAGAGTCGTCCGCGACTGGACTTAACTGTCAGGGGTCCTTTACCTTTTTATACACATTTGCAGAATATACACATTTTTGCAAAGCAATTTTTCCTAACATAATGCTCTTTTGTATGTTCTTTTTGACTAATTTGTGCACTTTTATGCACTTTGTCCCAGTATTCCTATTTTTGTGTATACTGGGGCAAAGTGCACAAAAGTGCACACATTTTTGTGTATACTGGGGAATATCTGTGCATAATATGTGCACTTTGCCACAGCGTACACATTTTTTGTACACAATACTTGTCTGGAGAACAGCACTGCAAAATCCAGAAAAGGTGGGGAAAATGTCAGGCTGGATGGATGCAAGGCAGGGTTCAGCCTGTGCTCTGGGGAACATGGAGCTCTGAGCTTCCTCCAGCAAGGAGAACAAGCTGAAACTGAGACCTTATACAGTGGTACCTCTGGTTACGTACTTAATTCGTTTAACTGCTCAGTTAAAGTGGGTAGTTCCTATTTGATCAGATAGATTTGAAATTCCCATTTGATCAATGACATATCACAGATGCATGGTTTATAGGGCAATTGTAGCAAACCCTTCACTGAAAAACCAGCAGAGAGGACACAAAGTTATTTGTTCTCTGTAACTCAGCATTATTGGGCTCTACCTGACAATATTTAGGTGCATTAGAGTAAGACACTATGTTGATTTTAATGGTTCTGCTCTGAGTTTGACTAAATAATACTTCATTGTCTTTTTAAAAAAGGTTTATCATCTTGAGTTCTTTTCTGGTGAAGACTCAGTTCCCAAACGGAGAAAAATCAGTGAACCAAAAGAGCGGATTTAGATATTGGCTTTTAAATGTTTATTATTTCCCGTTTCCCCCCTCCCTAGAATGTTTTTCTCATTATACCCAGTATTTTGATGTTTTAGAGGGGGTATAGTTTAACCTGTTAAAGCCATCCAACATTTTTCAGTGCTTTTATTTGCAGTTAAGAGTACAGGCTTTTAATTCAGGTAAATGTAAAATCTAGTCTTGTAAAATTTCACTTGTCAATGTGGATAGAGAGCTGCTGCTTTATCTGAGGCCTGATTTAAATGTAATATTGGGCGTGCAAGAAAATATACCCATGTGGCATTTCATGTAGTCAGGCTCACATTAAATTTGGGGCTCTGAGCTGTTACCTGTACAGTGTGCCCAGGCAATGAATCTCAAGTGTGCTTAATGTTGCATGCACAGGCGAAATGAGACCCAACAGCAGTTTAAATTGGGCCAGAGGGAAATGTCCTTAAGAACAAACTATGATAAATTGATTCCAAATGGAAAACTTTCAGGCAGTATTATTACTGCCATGTGAATTAAAAGAAGGAAAAAGCTAAAAGTTTGTAACTATACCTCCTAGATTTTGGGACTGCAACTCCCATCAGTCCCAGGGCTGATAGGAGTTGTAGTCCAAAAAATGGGGGGGACGGTACACCAGCTTGGGGAAGGATGTTGTAACCAGTAGCCTCATCCACAGAAAAAGTTAATCACATCTAAGTACTGTGGAATGAGATCTCACAAAATTGACTTAAGCCCCATGGATTCCAACAGTTCTTAGGCACATCTTACTTTCTCTGGAGCTAGCAATTAACTTTTAAAACATTTGTTACTTTGTTTTCTGTTACTAGAAGTGTTATAAAAAATGTAGAGAAAATGTTTAAAAATTTTATGCTATATAATTCTTGAAACATAATGGAAGTATGACTCGAGAACATATTGATTTCTGATTAAATGTTTATAGAGGTCTGCAGTGCATGTGCTTTGTTTTAGACCTTCCAATTTTATAGCCACAATAAAATATTTACAACTTGAACAAGCTGCCTCTTTTCAGAATGTTTGTTTTAAATGTTGATTACTGCCTCATCACTGGGTGCTCCCAATCTTTCTGTGATTGCCATGTTCCTTTTGAGAATACTGTAAAGAAATAACGGATATTTTCGCAATAACTCTTTGGAACCTTACTCCACATGAAGCAAAATTACTGTATTTTTCGCTCTATAAGATGCACCAGACCACAAGACGCACCTAGTTTTTGGAGGAGGAAAACAAGAGAAAAAATATTCTGAATCTCAGTAGCCAAAACAGCAAGAGGGATTGTTGTGCAGTGAAAGCAGCAATCCCTCTTGCTGTTCTGGCTTCTGGGATAGCTGCGCGGCCTGCATTCGCTCCATAAGACGCACACACATTTCCCCTTACTTTTTAGGAGGCAAAAAGTGAGTCTTATAGAGCAAAAAATACGGTATATGGCATCCAAAGCAGTGGCATCTAGTGCCACAGTCATCTTTCAATAATTTATTCTCTGGATGCCACAAACCTCATACAAAATGATTCATTGGTTATTTGGGTGGGGGCACCATGGTTGACAGACAGCATCCTCAAAAATAACATCAGGAGTCCTGGTTGGTTGGTTTTTATTGGGTTTTGATATTGTTTCTTGGATTTTATATTGGTTAGCCAATGTGGATGGAAATGCAGGATATGCATTTGCTTAAATAAGTGGGAAGGAGGGGCTTCCCTTCAGCTTCCAGGACTGGCTCAACCTGATAAGCAGGGCAAAGACTTCTGGCCTTGTACGGTCTGCCATTTTGAATGCCACGGTGGAGGAGGAAAGGGGTAGAAGTTCAGTTTGGTTCACATTTTACTGTGAACATACCTAACACTTTCTAAAATAATAGCTGCGTTTTGGCTCACTTACCTTCTGAAATTCCCACTCCTAATTTTGCAATGCAGTTCTGCATCTATGCACAAAAATGTGTATATTAGTGAAAATAACCTAGAAAAATCTGCAGTTGGAAAAATTGCTTCCAAAGATGTGCATTTTGGAAAGCTGCATACAAAACAGTTGGGAGAAATGCAAACTAAAATGTTGGCATATCTTAAGGGGCTTCTTTTAAAAACACACACAAGCTGAAGGAGAAATATGGATAACTAAATTTAGGATTGGGAAAAATGAGAAACTGAAATACTGTAGATTGAAATTGTTTAGTCAATGAATCAAAGCTGGAAGGAGACTTCTAGGCATCCAGTCTCTCCTGCTCAGTGCACAAAATCCAGATAGCTGTCCAGCATCTGTTTCCTCCAGCAAGGGAAAGCCCAATCTCTGCAAGTTGTAGCAAAATTTCAGGGGGTTCCAGGCACTCAGCCATTGTTGCATTTCCGTTGGGAAAATCGAGGCACAGCGGAGGCTAGTGTCTTGTAAGAAATATGGTTTATTTTACACATCTTTACACCTGGAGTCTACGATGAGTTGCAGAATATTCCAATAGTGTCTCTCATTGTACCTCAAAGCTTTGGCAAGCATGGGTCAAATGCAGCAGTCAGTCTTGCTCCCCCACCGTCTCTCGGTGCAGCCTCCTCCAGCCAGTTGCTGCATGGAGTTCTGGCCCCTCCTTTCCAAAAGCTGCTGCTCAAAACCTCATTTTAAAATACACTTTTTTTCCCTGGCAACCTTCCCTTTGTCTGCTGCTGAATGTCTTACCTGTTGTTAGGGTAATGACTGTTCTATGTTTATTAATGGCTGCACACAGCCAGGCTGGTCTGGCTCCCCAGCATAGGCCAAGTACAGGAATTTCCATGTTTGGCACAGTTTAATCAAACCATCATTAATTCTAACTTTTGCTAATTCTACCAGAATCTATAACAGTATAAAAGGAGAATTCCTGGATGCCAAGATCCAAGTTTGGGTCAAGTGCTCTTTGGTGAGAGAACCCCAGCAGAGATTTAAAGTCACAAAATATGCTGCAAAGTAAAGCGTGGAAACATAGACTGTTAGACCTTTAAAAATATGACCTTGTGAGTGAGTTCCAAAATAGTCCCATCTTCCCCCTGTAAAGAAAAAGACCACATGCGTGGTAAGTTAAAAACAGTTTACTTGCAAGCTCTCCAAAGGGACAGATTAATGTGCTTTTCCACGCAGCATTCAGAAAAAAATGCATAGGCTATAAAACTTGGCTCGTTATACTGGTGAAAAGTTCCTAAATTATGGACATAGGAACATAAGAATAGTTTGTAAGAGCCATGCGGTCTGAGCTTGCAGCAACCAACTCAGACCTCTTTACATGATGAGTTCAGGTAAAATTAGTAGTATTGCCTTTTTATCTTGACAGGGACTCAAAGTCTTCATTGAGAGTGAAAGTGCATAAATCTGTTTGTGTATTATATCTGGCTTAATAAAGATATTAAATCAATTAAGTGTGTATATTAAATAAGATTAACTATATTGAGAACACTTTAATTTACGATATACGATATCTTTATTGCAACCAAGGTGAGCCAAGCGTGCCAGGACAGCTTACTTCATGGTCTTCCCCCTTCATGCGTTAATTCAACTTAAGTATGTTGGTTTTATGAGGCTGGTTATTCCACACATTGTTTCTTTAGGCCAGTGATGGTGGCCCTTAAGGGATCTCTATCCGGCCCTCAGGACTCACCCCAGGCCACACACCATAGCTGTCAACCATCCCTTATTTGGTGGGAAACTCCCTTATCCCAGCGCCGTGTCCCACTGCTGTCCCTTATTGATAATTATTATTTATTTATTTATTTATTTATTTATTTATTTATTTATTTATACCCTGCCCTCCCCAGCCAAGGCCGGGCTCAGAGCGGCTTACAAGCAATAATAAAAACAAGATGAATGATTACAACTTAAAAACAAAAATAAAATACATCATTAAAATAATGGAACATTAAAATATTAAAATGTAGCCTCATCGCAGGAGGAGAAGGAAAAGAAAAAAGAGAGGGAGGGAGGGAATCAAACTGGCTCCAAGCCAAAGGCCAGGCGGAACAACTCTGTCTTACAGGCCCTGCGGAAAGAAATCAGATCCTGCAGGGCCCTGGTCTCATGTGGCAGAGCGTTCCACCAGGTTGGGGCCAGTACTGAAAAGGCCCTGGCTGTGGTTGAAGCCAATCTAACTTCCTTAGGGCCTGGGACCTCTAGGGTGTTGCTATTTATGGACCTTGAGGCTCTCCGTGGGGCAGACCGGGAGAGGCGGTCCCGTAGGTACGAGGGTCCTAGGCCGTGAAGGGCTTTAAAGGTCAAAAGCAGCGCCTTAAATCTGACCCTGTACTCCACCGGGAGCCAGTGCAGCTGGAAAAGCACTGGGTGAATATGCTCCCATGGCAGAGACCCCGCTGCACCCACTGGAGTTTCTGGAAGAGCTTCAAGGGCAGCCCCGCGTAGAGCGAATTACAGTAGTCAAGCCTGGAGGTGACCGTCGCATGGATCACTGTGGCCAGGTTACTGATGATGTCCCTTAAATTTCCCGGGTTTCATGTTCGCCCGGCTCGGGAGGGAAGCGGTGGCTCGGGGTCCTCCGCCGCGCATGACAGCGCTGCGTCTCCGTCTCTCCCTTTTCCCCCTCAGGGGCGCGTCGTGAGGAGACGGGTGGGCAGGCAGCCCCTCTTGCGAGACTTCCACCGCGCTGCCAGGGGAAGCCGGAGGCGGCAGCGGCAGTGGAGGAGGAGGCCTGAGGGAGGAGGAAGAGGAGGGGATGGGGAAGGACGCAGAAGGGCGGTGCTTCAGCAGCCGCGCCACCGCCGCAAGTGCCTCATGCTGGGCTCACGGGCGGCGTGGGCAACAGTCTCCCTCCCTCGCTCTCTCTCGGGTGGGGAAGGGCCGATGGAACTCCTCGCACCAGGATGACGGCAGCCCCGACGTGCTGCTTAGCATCCCCTCCGACCAGTGCAGCATCTTAATGTAGTGATTTCCCCCTCTGCATCCCTTTCATAACTCTATTTTTATAAATCATTTGTCCATCCATACTTCAAATTTTTACTACAAGTTTTCTGTCAATCCTACCAATGTATTTTTCGCTCTATAGGACACACTTTTTCCCCTTCAAAAATGAAGGGGAAATGTGTGTGCGCACTATGGAGCGAAGACGCCGTAGCCCCGCGACCCTCTCCCGGCTGAAGAGGTGACGCGCGGCTATGGCAGGAACCTCTACAGCCCCGCGTCACCTCTCCAGCTGGGAGAGCGCACGCGCGGGGCTAAAGCAGCCCCCTGCGACCCTGCTGGAGAGGTGACGCGCGGCTATGGCAGGAGCCTCTCCGCTGCGCCTTTCCGCTGCTCCCTGACCTGCTCTTTGGGGCTGGTGGTGGGCTTCCCCCCGCCAGCCCCAAAGAGCAGGTCGAAAGGAACCTGAAGCCTGGAGAGTGAGAGGGGTCAGTGCACACCGACCCCTCTCACTCTCCAGGCTTCCAAGGTAGCCGCCTGAAGGCGACTTGTTTTAGAGGGGGGAAACAAGAGGGGGAAAGTTATCCCCCTCTCTGTGCAGCGCCTCCTGCTGCTTCACTGAAGGGGCGCTGGGCAGAGAGGGGGAGATTTTTTTCTCTTGTTCTCCCCCCTCTAAAACAAAGTGCGTCCTATTGTCCGGTGCGTCCTATGGTGCGAAAAATACGGTAACTCTTTACAATAGCTTTTCCACTAACTTATAAACTTTCCCCATTCTTTATTAAAGAGGTCCTCTTCCTGGTTTCTAATTCTGCCTGGAAGCTTTGCCATCTCGACGTCGTTCATCAGTTTTGTCTGCCCCTCTTCTTTGGTGGGAGTTGTAGACCCTTAGGATCATCTAGTCCAACCCCCTGCAAAACACAGTCAGGGGCAGCCAAAGCAGCATGGCTCCGTCAGTGGCGGATTTCTGTATGAGCTAAGCAAAATCCCTTATTGTGGCTGCTGATCCCTTATTTTCGAGGCTGCTGGTCCCTTATTTTCAAATCTGTAAGTTGACAGCTATGCCACACACCATTCCCACACCTCATGCACACGTTTGCAAGCTTTTGCTCATCCTGAATGTGCACCTGCCCTCTTGATAATGCCCTTTGCTTGCCTGGAAAACTGCCTGTAGAAACTAGCCTCTGGTAATTGAGAAAATTAGCACTCATTACTCTGCCCAGTTTTGCCCATCTGCAAACATGTGGCCCCCAGAAGGTTGCTCAGACCTGAATGCGGCCCTCAGGCCCCACTTTCAAACTCTTCTTCCTGTTCGTACAATTCTCCCAGTGTTCAACTGCAGTTAACCCTTCCTCTAACTTCAGCCCATTATATGTCATTTTCTGCAGCAGCGGAAAACGAGATTCGGTCCTCATCTTTGTGACATCCTGTCTGGTAACCTGAAGCATCCTATTGCCAATTTATCCATGGACTCTGCGTCTTCTCTGGGATGAATGTTCCTTCAGCCTTTCCTCAGACTCCCTGGTCCCCTCACAGAGCTACCATTTCCAGAGTTCCCTGGGAAAAGGGACTAGTTGTTAAACCACTCTGAAAATTGCAGTTCTGTGAGGGGAATTGGGGTGGGGGTTTCCCTAACAACTCTCAGCACCCTTAATAAACTACAATTCCCAGGGTTATTTGGCTGCTGAAAGCCATGGCTTTCAAAGATAGTGGCGCCCGCCCTGTGGAACATCCTCCCATCAGATATCAAAGAAATAAACAACTATCTGACATTTAGAAGACATCTGAAGGCAGCGCTGTTTTGGGTAGTTTTTTATGACTGATGTTTTAATGTATTTTTAATCTTCTGTTGGAAGAGTGGCTGGGGAAACCCAGCCAGATGGGCAGGATATAAAAAAGTATTATTATTATTTAGTATAATAGCGCTTTATATGTACGGCACAGCTGCGGTCAATTTGGAGGGCCAGCGCCATCTTTGTCATCTCCTCAGCGGCCACAAAATTATTATAATTGTTACCCACCCTTCCCCAGCAAGTCCCAGGGCAGGTTGCGACAATTAAAAATTATGAAATTAAAAACAGTTCAGCCAAATTAAGGTCACAGGAATAGGGTGGGTCCTGAAAAACATGCGTCTCAAATGTGCCAACGGCCTTGGTCAAGATGGCTTCCGGCAGCGACCAAGAAGACAGTGAAGGAAGGGGTTGTCAATTAAGACCCCGAAAGCCTTTCTTATTTTCCCGCCTTTTAAAAGATAAACCTTAGCAGGGTTACCGGCCGTTCCCTCTCCTCACAGTGACAGCCCAGGCAGGCTGAAGGAAAGTGGCCAGTTCCCCTCTTTCTCTTTTATCAGGCCATAATGTGGCAAGAAGCCTATTTTGGCTTTAAGCGGTATATAAATTAATAAGCCATCAAACTGTCAAAGCCAAAGGGGCTGCGCTGAGGCGCTGGCGTCTGACACACAGAAGGGACAATGGCTCCCTGTCTCTTGACCTGAGCAAGCAGCTCCTGAGACTAGGGGCCATTCCTCTCAGGAATAGATTTCTTCTTCTTCTTCTTTTGTAAAGATTATTTTATTTCATTTTACGACGTACATAAATTGGAGAGGATATTTCTAATAACAGATGTGAACCAAAGCAAAACCATAGAACAGGGGCGTAGAAGAATTGCAGTCACGTATGGATTAAGTAACAAAGTCCAGGTCGTGAAAGGAAAGGAAAATAACGGTCTTCGCATAAAGAAAGAAAGAAATATGGTTTTGCACTATTTGGCTGCCAAGTCTAGTTCCAGATTTGCCAGGCTTGTGTGACAATGGTTCTCTTGAAAATGATGGTTCTGCAGTATTAGTGATAAAGGAACATCAAATCTGGATAATTAGACACCACACAATATCTTATTTATTATATTTATATATTTATAAATATATATTTATATATATTTATATCCTGCCTTTCCTCCAAGGAACTCAAAATGGCAGACATTTTGTCTCTCTCTCTCCCCTCTTTATCCTCCACAACAACACTGTCAGCTAGTTATCTTTATGGCCAGGTGGGGATTTGAACCCAGATCTCCCAGGCGCTAGTCAAAAATGAAGGAAGGCTGCCCTGTCAGCATATCAAAAAGCAGTTTCAGAGGGACTGTCATGTCCGCTCCTCCTCAGACATGGCAATATAAACCCACAGGCTCTCAGGCCCAGCAGAAGTTCCTGAGGAGAAAAATTCAGCCACATTTCTGTATCCACTTACTGAGTGTTTTCTGTTATGGGTGACCTCAAAGTGACTTACATTTATAACAAACAATTCCTATACAGTACTGCGTAAAAATAATAAAATGGGATTATTGCCTCTCAAAGAAGCTCATGTCAGTATAAAGAGCCTCACCAGAAGGCTTTAAAATTCAAAAGGCTCTAATGGAGGAGAGGGAAAAGGAAGAGCAAATTATGGCCTGTTTGTGTGTGTGTGTGTGTGTGTGTGTGTATATATATATATATATATATATATACACACACACACACATCATATTTTTCCGTGTATACGATGCTCCCATGTATAAGACGCCCCCTATTTTTGGGGACTCCAAATTAAGAAAACACCCCCTCAGCACTACCCATGTATAAGACGAGCCCAATTTTAAACCTAATTTTTTGGTTAAAAAACCCTAGTCTTATACTTAAAAAATACGATATACACACACAAACAAAGAAAAAAACAAAGTACAAGGCTCGCTAATTTGTCGTTTTAACTGCCGCTGTTTCATCTATGCCTTGTTAGATGGCTACTGTTTTATGCTTCAACATGTTTTTACACTTTCCGTTCTGAACTACTTTGGGCCTGACAGGCAATATAAAAATACCAAAATCCGTTTTAAAAAAGAAAAGGAGACCCGAGTTCAAATCTCCATTCCAGCTACGAAATCCACTGGTTGAGCTTGACCTCCCATTTTATTACTCCATTGCAGGGGCTGTTATGAGGGGATAGGGGGATCCCTGAAGCAGCAGAGAGCCAGCGGGTTCTCCAAGAAGGGTGACCGGGCATGAGAATAGCAAACGAGGAGGCAAAAATATCAGGAAATCTTAATTTAACATATACAGTAATTGCGTTGTTCTTGTTTGCAGTCTTTAAAGTGGGCACTGGGGAATATGCTTTCCTAGGGACACAGCTGTCATCCCAGAACAAGCATATTCTCTTGGGGAAATATATCCCTGCGGCAGAAAGTGGATCAGGATCCACTGCGAGATCTCATGGCCACCCGTGGGTCGATCTGCAAGGGTCGCTGGCTGACCCCCAAATGGCTCAACAAAAGCTTTTTTAAAACGGGTGCTTTAAATTGTTCCGCCCCACGCGGAACCTGAGTGGCGGCGAGAGGCAGGATATAAATTTTATTATCAATGGAATAAATAAGGCAAGAAGGAAGAGACACCCACGCTTGCCCCAATTAGGTGGCTTTAAATAAAGCAGAGAAGCGGTTAAACTGGGATTGCAAGATCCATTCTCCCATTTTGCACCCCAGAAGTCGGAAGGGCACCCCAAGGGTCATCCAGTCCAACCCCCTGCAATGCATGAATCCTGGCTAAAAGAATCCCTGACAGGCGGCTTTAGCTGCTGGATCTTGAGGATCAGGTGGAAACAAAAAGAGATCTGTCAAGTCCGAAAATCCGCCCTCTCCCGCCTTAACGCCTTCAGGGGCTTTGTTTTCAAAACTTATGTCTGAATATAAACAGGGAAGGTTTATAAGGGAAGCATAAACTGTAGCTGATTCGCCAGCATCTCCAGGTGGGCTGGGGATGTCCCCAAATTTGAAACCCCGAAACCAGCCCTTCATCAGAAGTGAACTTTTACTTTATTTTTTAAGGGCCAAAAGTCAGTGGGACACTGGTCCTGGGTCCAATCACTTCTCCGCATAGGGCTAGGAGAAAACAACTTCCTTAAATTCTGGAAATCTGCTGCCAGTCAGTGTAGACCATATGGAGCTAGACGGGCCAATGGTCTGACACAATACACAGCCGAGGACCCTCGTACCTACAGGACTGCCTCTCCCGGTATGCCCCACGGAGGACCTTAAGGTCCATAAATAGCAACACCCTAGAGGTCCTGGGCCCTAAGGAAGTCAGATTAGCCTCAACCAGAGCCAGGGCCTTTTCAGTGATGGCTCCGGCCCAGTGGAACGCTCTGTCTCCTGAGACCAGGGCACTGCGGGATCTGATTTCTTTCCGCAGGGCCTGTAAGACAAGAGTTGTTCCGCCTGGCCTTTGGCTTGGAATCAGTTTGATTCCCTCCCCCTCTTTCTTTTTCCTTTCTCCTCCTGTGAAGAGGCTGCATCCTAATGCTTTAATGTTGTATTTTAATCTTTTTAAATTGTATTTTAATCAACTTGCTTTTATTATTGATTGTTAGCCGCCTTGAGCCCGGTCTTGGCTGGGGAGGGTGGGGTATAAATAATAATAATAATAATAATAATAATAATAATAATAATAATAATAATAATAATTATACAAAAGGAAAACAGGGGCGGGGAGGGTAGAGGAAAAGTGGACGCAACATGCACTGGGTGCAGCCTGCAAAACCTTCCATCCCATGCAAACTTGATGAAGAGGGAAAAAGAGGGAAGGAGGGAGAAGCCCTGCTTTGCATTCGGGGAGAGGGATTTACTCCCGAGTAATCTGGCGCAGGACCTAGATGCAAAACCGGACCCCCCAAAAAATCTTGCAATCCCTAACCCGGCATGCAAACATCCGCGCAGGCGCCTTAACACCTTTTCTTGGACACACCTCCTCCTTTCCCGTGGTGCACACCAATGTTGTGCATGTGTGTGCAAAAAGACCATTGGTTCCTTGGCCTTGGAAAGCCAGCCGCGCTCTCCCCCTCTCCATTGGCTTCCCTCTGCTGTCAATCCCACTAGCTCCTCCCATCTTTTTTTACTTAATTAATCGTGTCCCCCCCTCTTTTTTTGCAAGTTTGTCTGTTGAAACAAAGAGAGGCGTAAAACCCGCCTTCCCAAGGAGCCTATTGGTGAATTCCTTTGCAGCAGGTCTTTTCATTTGCCCTTTGCATACACACCAGGCTAGGTTTCCCAGGGAAACCAGGAAGCTGATGTGCAGGGGGTGTATATTTCCCCCCCTCCTTTCCCTTTCTCCTCCTCCCCCTTCCTTTTTGCCGATGAACCAGGAAGTAAAGTTTGCTCAGCTTAGGATTCCCCAGTTTTCCCATTAAGAAGCAAGCGAGTAATTTGAGCAATAGGTGGAAGAGGGGAGAACAGGGCATTATTACAGGTGAGTCTGGGAAAGGACTTTCTAGGCGCGATTAAAGCCTTGGCACCCTTGGGTGCATAAAGGAAACCCCCCCTTCGTTTTAATGTGTACATTTTAAGAGGTGGGCGAAGGCAGTGGGTTTCTGCCCCACATCTAGGAATTAAGAGGGGGAACCGTAATCCTGATTATGGTGGTGCACTTGATAAATCTTGATTATGCTGCTGTGTTTGCTTCGTTGTTTAGGCTACAAGCCGCTTTGAGTTTAATCTTAACACCCTATTTTAAAGAGGGTATAAAATGTGATCTTATAGCTGCGTCTCTTCTTAAAATGACCTGTTTGCAACGTGTTCGAGAGAGAGGGTCCAGTCGCTTCCTTGCTTCTTCGGTCCCACGCTTCCGTTCCTTTTAAATTATTATTTAGTTAAGTATTGGTTCTCGTAAAATTAATTAGTTAAGTATTGGTTCTCATAAATGCATACTGAAATATAACCAGACAGCTAAATATAATCTGTACCTGTTTAGCTGCAGTTTGAAACAGTAGAGGTTTGAGTCCTAGACTAGGGCCTAGGGGAAGTCCCTAGCACACAGCGGTGAAGCTCCCTGGGCAATCCTGGGCAAAGTCGCCACCTCTCAGTGTGGCTTACTTCACAGGCTTGTTGTCACAATAACACAAAGAGTGGGGAGAGCTGTGTAGGCCACCTTGAGCATCTTGAAGGGAAAGGCGATACCTCAATGCAGTAAAACTGAATAATTTTTTTAGCATTATTATTCCAGCAGGGTTTTTGATTGGATTTTGATTTTGTGATTAAGTGGTATGCAATTTTTTTTGCAATAAATGACGTGTTAAAAGTGTGAAGTTACACGTGCACCACTCAGTTTAATTTGTGGGTCAGAAAAGGCTACATTTCTTTAGCTGTGGGAGGCACAGGATGTGGTGTTACCTACCCACCTCGTGTCTAGTTTGTGCCAAGCCGAAGCAGTAGTTTTATGGTGAAATTTAAAGAAAAATCAGGCATGTGTGCAACCTTATGCTATCTATGTTTACTCAGCAGTAGACGTCAGTATATACTTCTCCCAGAAAGTTTGCAACACTAACCCAACTAACCTGAGAATAAGCCCCCTTCAATTCAGTAGATGTTCTGAATAGGCATGGTTGTTCATTTATTTTATTTATTAATTGCATTTATGTCCCACCTTATTCCTCCAATGAGCTCAAGGCTCCTCCCTCCACCTCCATGAATCCCCATAACAACCCTTTGAGGCAGGTTAGGCTGAGAAACAGTACCTGTCCCCCAAAGGTCACACGCAGCTTCATGGCCGAGTGGAGATTTGAACCCTGGTCTCTCCCAGGCCCTAGTCCAAGACTCCAACCACTACACCACATTGGGTCGGTTAGGAGGGCAGCTTTTTGCTGCTTTAGATTATTTTTATTTTATATTGCCTGTCTTGAAAGACTTAATAATTGCATATCCTTATGTTATCTTTGCTGCAGACAGTTAGGAATGCTGAAAAACGAGGGGTTTGCCTGAGGATGTTTTGCAAGACGGTGGTTTTGTATGAACGCTATTCCTGTGTCTGTTATTTGCTTTCAGTAGCTTTTGATATTGAATTTTAAATTTAGCTCATTTTAGCACAGACTGGCCACAACTCTCCAAGGTTGTGGACACTGTCAGCTGTACTTTTCCACTGGTTGAACCTGGGACCTTCTGCACACAAGTCAAATCTTCTGGCTTTGAGCTGCCGCCCTTCTCCTAACCATGCAGTGAGATCCCAGCCCTCCTTGTTCTGAATACCTAAATGCATAGGAATCTTTCTTATACCGAGTCAGACAATCAGTCCATCCAGCTCATTATTGTCTACACTGACTGGCAGTGTGGGGTTTCAGAGAGAGAGTGTTTTCTAGCCCTACCTGGATATGTTGGTTTTCTGTTGGCAGAGCAGTTCCTCTGACCCCAAACTATGGCCCTTCCCCTAGAAACCGGGAGCATCGCAAAGAACTATTTGCAGGAGATACATATATATCTTCCCCCCCTCTTCTCTCTCTGTTCCTAGGCACGACAGAGAGACCATGACGACGTTAATTCACCGGGGGCGGCGCGCAGATGTCGGGCGAAACGTTGACAAGCGGCTGGAGGGTGAGGAGGACTCCATACCAGACAAGAATTTGGGCGAGGAAGACTCCGGAGACTCCAAAGACATCCGCCTCACCCTCATGGAGGAGGTGCTGCTCCTCGGCTTGAAGGATAAAGAGGTACAAAAACCTTGTTGATGCATTGATTAACCGCCCATCAGCAGCAGCTCCCAAGGAGGGGTACAACAATTTAAAATTCAGAATTAAAAACAGAGCAGATTGCAGTTGCAGGAGCAGATCAGGCACATCTCAGGCGTCAAATGCCAGGGTAAAGAGCTGCATCTTCGGCATTTGTCGAAAGCTGCATTGTGAAGATGCCAGATGCACCCCGTTTTACCCTTGCAAGCACCCTGCAAGGAAGGCTAGGTCGCAGTCCAGGGTCGCCCAGTGAGCCTTCTGGCTGAGTCAGAATTTGAACCCTGATCTCCCAGGTCCTAGTCAAGCACACCTAACTGCTATTGACTGGCAGAAGGTAAGCTCAGTGACTCCGTAACTGCACAGTCAGCTGGGGATCTAGAGGAGAAGAAATCTGAGATTCCCTGGGGAAAGCAAGCCAGCATGTATGTCCTGAGAAGGTTTTTACTACTATTTATCTTATTTGTAAGTTTTCTTACCCACCCATTCACCGTAAGGTCCCAGCGTGGTTTACAGCAATATAGTATGCAATTATAAAGACAAATAAAACCATGCTATTCAAAACAGGACAGTAGAAATTAAGCAAGACAGCCTGCCTGTCAAAGGTCAGGGTGGAGAGTTGTGTCTTCAGTATGCACCGCTTTCTCTTCTGCATGAGATTATTTATGGGAGAAGGGTTGTAGTTTAGTGGTACAGCTTCTGCTTGCATGTGAAAGGTCCCTGCTTCCATCCCTGGCATCTTCAGGTAGGGCTGGGAGAGACCTCCTTTCCGAAACCTTGGAGAACTGCTGCCAGTCAGTGTAGACAATGCTGAGGTAGGCAAACCAATAGCCTGACCCTGGATAAGGCAGCTTCCTTTTTAAAATTAGCCCTTTCTTCAGAACCATGAGGACCAGAACCTTATTGTTCAGGGCAGTGGTAGAGGATCTGCTGTGAAGGCAAAGCATCTGCTTCGCTCACAGGATCCAGGACCTGCGGCCTGATTTGGTATAAGGCAGTTTCTTATTTATTACATTTATATCCGACTTTTCTTTCAGTTAGCTCCCTCCTGTTTTTACCCACACTGCACCCTAGGAGGTAGGTTAGGATGAGAGATGCTGATGGGCCCTGTGCTGAGTGTAGTGTTAGAATCTGCGTCTTCCCAGTTCTGGTCTGATACTCTGACCACTACACTGCACTGCCGTAGTGGTTAAGATAAGCCAGAGACATACATGTGGGCAGTTCTTGTATGAAATTTGAGGAGCCAGAGCGAAGACAGTGGTGATGTGTGGCAAGAGTCAGATTGCCAGCATTTACCAGTGGCGGGATTCAGTTTATTTGAGCCTCTTATTGTGAACTGAAAAGGCTGGGCATAATAAGTGTCTGTATCCACGTTGGCAAACATTTGCCAGATTCTCTCCCCTTGTTCTGGCCCAGAATGTTGGATATCCTTATATCCCCTGCTCCATTATATCCCACCAGAAAAAGAGAGTTTCTTGATAGTCTTTAATGGCTCCCCATTTATTATGGCATAAGATTTTGTGAGGTGCATGAAGTTAGCAAAATATATGTGCAGTGTGTGTGAAAAGGCCATAAAATGTGATCCGTTCAATCTGAAAAGTTTACGTATCTACAGGGTAAGCATAGTGGCCATTGATTCCAGTAGATATTGGTGATAGAAGAGAATCTCTTCATATTTATGTATTTGTGGTTGTTGATTTTAAAATAAATATCCTGTGTTATCTTGCCAAAACGACAACCCTGGGCTGCTGTCAAAATACAAGTGAAATAAATAACATTGTAAAGCAGAAATTCAAAACAGTAACTAATAAAACTCCAGAAGGTTGCCAAACAGCACCAAGGAGACAACCAGCTACGTTCAATTAGTACCCGTTGCAAGTCAGAGAAGCTTGGTTTCAGCAGTGTCTGTAAACGGATAGAATCAAGTTTGTTGGACAGATTCTAGTTCTGACAACGTAGCTGTGATTCGTGCATTACAAGGGATTGGAATAGATGACCTTTGGGATCCCTTCCATTCTGTGATTTTCTGCAAAGGTTCTAAGTGACTTTGCCCGGACTCTTTTCTGTCTTTCTTTTAGCAGAAATTTATTAGAGGGCAGTGTCCATGATGGAGTAGGAGGAGTGCATTTTAAAACCAGTTCCGGACTGATCCAGCTGGTATCCAACTGGTATCTTTACCATTTATACATTGGTTTCAGTGCTCTTCCTTTTTTGCAGAAAGTCCTCTGTCCAAAGGTGTGTCAGACCTGCACCTGGGCAGTCCTTGGTTAGTAATTACTGAGGTAAACCGGTTCGGAATTGCTCATTTGCACAGCTTTTCTATAGACACATGTCAAAGCTTTTGCCACTGATCAGGTCTAGTGACATACACCTCCCACCTCAAAAGAGGGTGGAAGTTGGGAGTCATATCACAGGATCACTGCTGCCCAGGACTACTCTTCAGAACTGCTAGACCATTGCAGCTCTTGCCATGCAGTTGCCAACCTTCTGTTATATCGTACTGAGGCATTTGTAGTGAGTGAGAGAGAACCTTTGTCTTGACTGAGTCCACAATAAATAGAAGCCGGTTTGGCGAGAAACCAGTAAATGTTAGGTTTTTAGAGCCTGCCAGAAACTAAGATGAGCCCTGCAGCTGGATGAGGCCAGAGGGGGCCCATCTAGTCCAGCGTCCTGATCTCACAGCGGCCAGTACCACAAGGAACCTAGGAATCTAGATAGACTGTCCTTGGACCTGGAGGTTCCACAAGCACACTGAAAGAGACCTGCTGGTTCTGGTCAATGCCCCATCTAGTCCAGCATCCTGTTCTACAGAGAAGCCAGCAAGCAGGACCTGAGTGCAACAGCAACTCTTTCCACTTCTGTTTACCTGTGGAACACCCTCCCATCAGATGTCAAAAAAATGAACAACTATATGACATTCAGAAGACATCTGAAGGCAGCCCTGTTTAGGGAAGTTTTTAATGACTGATGTTTTAATGTATTTTTAATCTTTTCTTGGAAGCCGCCCAGAGTGGCTGGGGAAACCCAGCCAGATGGGCGGGATAGAAATAATAAATTATTATTATTTCCCAGCAACTGGTATTCAGAAGCCTGCTGCCTCCAACCCTGGCTCAGATCAAAGCCATTGTGGCCAGTAGCCTGCTGATAGCCTTCTCCTCCAGGAATCTCTTTAACCCTCTTTTAAAGCCATCCAAGTTGGTGGCTGTCACTGCTGCTTGTGACACCATGTAGACCTTGCTGGTTCGTGCCTTGGCTGCACGTGATTTGACTTCCCCTCCCTTGTCCTGCTTAAAAGGATGGTCACATTGTTCTGATTTTTTAAAAAAGATGCACCCCTGTCTTTGGAGTCCCTGTCTTGGCATGCAGACATCGGGTACAATATAAGAAGGGGGAGGGAATAAGCTCTGTCAGGGAG
This sequence comes from Podarcis vaucheri, assembly GCF_965113315.1. Taxonomy (NCBI): domain Eukaryota; kingdom Metazoa; phylum Chordata; class Lepidosauria; order Squamata; family Lacertidae; genus Podarcis; species Podarcis vaucheri. The sequence goes on along the minus strand of NC_138754.1, from coordinate 3,537,808 downwards.
AGCTGCATTTGCTTGCTAGTCTGTCACTAGCCTAGATTACAATAGTACCCTGATGCATACTGTAAGTGACTCCTTGTCCTTTAGGCAACCCTTTTAAATGAAGTTGTGGCGTCAAGACTCCAGCTGCACCTGTCTTGCGACTCTTTCCCCCCAGGGCATGAATTGTAGGAACTGATTTGCATGCTCATGCTGCATTTATATCGTAGGTGGTTGACTTCTGCTGTGGGGAAGGCCCATAGTTTAGTGGTAGAGGATCTGCCTTCAAGCAGAAGGTCCCAGGTGGCATTTCCAGGTAGGGCTGGGAGGGACTCCTGCAAGAAATCCTGGAGGGCTGTTTTACTCTACGTAGAAATATTTAGCTGGATGGACCAACAGTCTGACTCAGAATAAGGCAGCTTCCTCTGTTCCTAGGAGCTGGCCCAGGTTGTCTTACAACAGCATATTTAACAGCATCAAACCCCCACTTTTTTTTTTTTTTTGCAATAGTGCAGGGACAGTAGCCCAGGGCACCCATCACACTTAAGCATAGTTAGCATTAGCCACAGTTGGATGTCTTTTAATCTTGGTTAATCCAGACATGGAGCCAGGGGAGCTGACACAACTGTGGCTTGTTTAGTACAAATTAATTCCTAACCTGGTTTGCAAGTTTGCTCCAGGCCCATTTCACCAGCTGGTTTGTGGCCAGTCCTTAATTCTCAGTGTAGGTATATTGACACAACATTTCACCGTGGTTAGTGAAACAAACCATGGTTTTAAGTGTTAATGGTCTGATTTCTCACAAAGCACTGAGCCTAAACTGTGGCTTAGCAAGGGTGCATAGGGAGAAATTTGTGGCAGGTAGGCTTCCTACCCACCCCTGTTACTGCCACGCCACCAGGAAGCAAAGCAGCTGAAATCATGTTCCCGGCTAAATCCCAAATGCTTGAGGGAGTGCAATTGTCTTTATTGTCCTCTCAAACAGGTTCAAGGAGGAACACAGATAGTTTTGTGGCTGCAGTCAAAAGGGCTTTGGGTGATCTCCAAAGCTGCCTCCTTAGATTTGACAGGCACCCTCCTTGCTGAACTTCAGGCACGAACAAAAGCTTCCTTATTTCAGCAGGCATCTTGAGGTTTAGTAGCGTTTAGGATGAATTTTAATTGTTCTTATTCTATTTTTTATTATGTACACTGCTTAGAGATTCTTAATGTTAAGTTGTATATAAATATCTGAAATACAGTGGTACCTTGGGTTACATATGCTTCAGGTTACAGACTCCACTAACCCAGAAATAGTGCTTCAGGTTAAGAACTTTGCTTCAGGATGAGAACAGAAATCGTGCTCTGGCTGTGCGGCGGCAGCAGGAGGCCCCATTAGCTAAAGTGGTGCTTCAGGTTAAGAACAATTTCAGGTTAAGAACAGACCTCCGGAACCAATTAAGTATTTAACCCGAGGTACCACTGTAAATACATAAACTAAGTTGTACGCTAGGTGGACCCTGAGTGTGGCTGACATCATAGTAGAAGTTTTATCTTCCTTCTAGGGTCACAGAGCAGTGTTTACCCCCTTTCCTATACTTTCAGCAACCCTTTGAGGTAGTCTGGGCACCAAGATAGAGGATTAAGGCAAGATGTGCTTATTCACTGCACCTGCACGAGCTGTGGGACAACTGAAATGTGTTGTGCCAGGGTCCGCCAATGCTGTTGCTGAGCCACACACCCCTTCGGCTGCATCAGCCAGGGATGATGGGAGTTGTAGTCCAGCATCACCTAGAGTGCCCCTTGTTGGCTACCCCCATGTTAAGCAATCATTGTTCCATTTTGACTGGGCTGCAGACACGCATTCATTTAAAGTGCATGACTTCCCCCAAAGAAACCTGGAAACTGTGGTTTGTTAATGATGACGGGAATTGTAGCTCAGTCAGGGGTAAACTACCGTACCCCCAATTCTTTTTGGGGGGGGCAGAGCCATATGGGGGCTACACAGCCTAAATGTGATTCACTTTGGAGCTGCAGCTGGAGAGAGAATTGAGGCTCAGGCACCCCCAGAAGAGCTGGAGTGATTTGGAAGTGGCACTTCTGCATTTGATTTAAAGCCCTGGTCTGGCCGGAACTCTTGATCCGTGTTTGTTTTTCTCATTCAGTGGTTTGACTCAGACTGGTTCTTCAACTTCATTTCCTTTGCTGGGGCGAGGCATCATTCCGGGAGTTTAACTTACTGACTTTACATCTAAGAGTTGAAGCACCAGTACCAGTGTGGCTGGGGGCCTTTAAAAAAAACCCAACAGACTTTGGAATTATCCTTTGTCCACTCTGCTTGCTGTCAGTCTGTGGTCCTTAGCATGCATACTTGTAGGTACACTCCAATAAAATTAACAGGTTTTATGGCTGAAGTAAAATAGAATTGGGTAGAGTGCAATTTCATTTCTGTGCTTTTCAGGCCTATTCTGAACCGGTCTGGTGCAAGAATGCAGATTGTAAAGTTGTAATTTGAACTATCATTCTTGAAATTTAGAATGCCAGTGTCAGAATTAATATCTCAAATTCCAAAGCCTTTTTTTTAAGGTTTTTGATTTCCACAATAAATCTTTAATTGAGGCATACCTTTCAGGTCTTTAGTAACATGATATTGAGTTTTTTGTGGTGTTGCACAACCACAGAGTAGAACCGTTCAAATTAATGGACATGACTAGCTTGCTTCATTGATTTCACTGGGTCTTTTCTGAATAGTTGGATGCAGCCCATCATTATTCCTTATAGCCCACCCTTATAAAGAGTCCAGGACAGCCAGTAGCATCTAAAAATCTAAAATACATTGGTGAGACAATTATATCCATAGTCCCACTTTTACTATGCCCCCAAACAGCTACAAAAATAAATAGCTCTTGAGGGGACAGCTGAATTTGTACAAAGACATGTATGGGTGGCATTTGCCTAGTTTTGTTACTAGAAATCTGAATTTTAGCTTTACAATTGAGGCACCAAGTTCCATTAAAAAAACCGCATCCATCGTGACTCCTTGGCAACGAGGACTAGAAACTTGCTCTGACCCCAGAATGGAAGCTGAGCCTGTCACAGTCAATAATTCTGCACTGACATTGAACATACACAGCCTCCCTCTTTGAGAAGACACTCCAAGAGGTTACTTTGTGATACCTTGAACTGTTGAAATCCAGCCGAAAGCACAGCCACTGATGTCACAGAATTTGTTTGCATAAGAAATAAAACTCCTGAACTTCAGGCTGCTGTCTGTATCCTTGTGAAACGTCAAGAAAGGTCATGGGTGGAAAAGAGACTTTCTTTGGTCTTTGCAATTACACTCTTATCCATCATGTTCTGCTATGAGGAAGTGGAGGGTTGTTTTTTTAAAGGTAAATAAAGGCCTGATTCTAGCTGTTAAATGGTTGTGAAGGCAGGGTGTCTTGCGTAAGCTTAACCATATTGGAGTGATAGGCTTTTAAAATGCCACACTTTTTTTTTTTGCTTTTTGCCTAGGCTGAAACAAGCGGTGTAGCTGTTGAAATAATGGGCTGGGTGTTTGCACAGGAAGCGCTGCTTTCCATCTGGCAGGCTGCAGCTCCTTTTGGCTCAGCACTTCCTCTCCTTTTTCTATAAAGGAAGACTTGAGTTGTTCTTCAACTTGGAACAGCTTCATCAAAAGTTAATCCCTAACTGGTAGAAGTTTGGATTGGAGCTGTGTGTGTGTGTGTGTGTGTGTGTGTGTGTGTGTAAGTCCTCCCTTCCCCCAGCCCACACCTGGATGATCAAAAGACTTTTTAGCTTAGAAAGAGGTGGCGTGATAGAAGTGTATAAAATTATACATGGAATTTCCCCCCCTCCCTCTCTTGTAACACTAAGAAGTCAAGGACATCCAATGAAGCTGTATGTTGGAGGATTCAGGGCAGATTAACGGAAGGACTTCTTCCTTTCACAGTGCATAGTTAAACCATGGAACTCACTTATACAGGAAGCTGTGACAACCACCAACTTAGATGGCTTTAAAAAAGGATTAGAATTCAGCGTTTCTCAACATGTGTGTCCCCAGATATTGTTGAACTACAACTCCCATCATCCCTAGCTAGCAAGGCCAGAGCTCAGGGATGATGGGAGTTGTAGTCCAACAACATCTGGGAACCCACAGGTTGAGAACCGCTGGATTAGATAGATTCCTGGAGGAGAACAAGGCTATCATTGGCTACTGTCCACAGTGACTTTACTCTCCCTCCAGTGCTGGAGGCAGTGATGCTTCTGAAAACCAGTTGCTGGAAGCCGTAGGAGGGAAGACAGTGTTCTTGCACTCAGGTCCTGCTTGCTAGTTTCCCTTTGGAGTATCTGATTGGCCACTGTGAGAACAGGAGGCTGAACTAGATGAGCCCTTGGCCAGATCCAGCACACTCTTCTTATGCTCTTGGAATACTCTTTGAAAAAGACCTAAGTTAGCTATATCTGATGCTTTTTGGTGGGTCTACCCTGAGTTGTTTAACTTTGGATACAGCCCAAAACTTTTATCCCATCTGTTTCGTGAAAGAGAAAAAACAGCAGCATAAAACAAGCATCACCATTGCCACCCTTCCCCCCCCCAAAAAACCTCTACTCAAATTAGTTAATGACAGCCTTGACTAATAATCCTGTCTTTGGTCCCCTCTAAAATCTGTGACTTGCACCAAACCACAAGCTCTTTATGGCCTGACATTGCAGTTTTTTGCATCTATCTTCCTGGGTCTTTGCTGATGTCCATTCATGATCTCCTCCTCAGGGCTACACATCTTTCTGGAACGACTGCATCTCCTCCGGTCTCCGGGGCGGCATCCTCATTGAGCTGGCAATGAGGGGAAGGATACAGCTGGAGCCACAGACTATGAGGAAAAAACGACTGCTGGACCGGAAGGTGAGAGGGTTTTTCTGTTCCCTGGCCTCCCTAAGGCTGTTCGTTAGGGCCTGTTTCAATGCGCCTTTAGGAGCCTGGCAGAAGTCTTTGTCTCTCGCTTTCTTTCTGCCTTCTAGGTCCTCCTAAAGTCAGATGCCCCAACGGGAGACGTCCTCCTAGACGAGACGCTGCGGCACCTCAAAGCCACCGAACCTGCCGAGACAGTGCAGACGTGGATTGAGTTGCTGACAGGTGAGGGCGGAAGTGTTTCTGAGCACTGCAGGGCTGCTAAGCCTTTGGGTCTACAAATTCCTTCTCATTTTAAGAACTTACATGCCTCTTATAACAGAATCTCTAAGCAGTTGACATTGTATATATATCAGTAAAATCACAAACAAAATAAGTCAGTACATGATACCCGGGTAAATAGGAATCCAGTAAAACTTTAAGCAAAATATTAGGAACACTGAAATTATGCCTGTGGGCTACTACAGTGCTCTGAAGAAAAAAGCATAGTGACCTGTGTTCAAACCCTAAACTGTGGTTAATCCCCTAAGTATTACCTTTTGAAACAAGCCAGCTTCACAACCCTTCTTCCCCCTCGCTCCAGTAACGTGGAGGTGGGGAACCTTTTTTTGCAGGCTGAGAGCCACTTTCCCTGTAGGCTGCCTTCCAGGGTCCAGGTGCAAATAGTGAGATGCTAAAGTGGGTGGTACTGTAGGCTACATTCCAGTCTCTTCCTCCAGGTGAGCAAGAGACCCTGTCGCAGTTCAAGGACACATCCCAAGCAAAAGCACTCGAGGAGGATGTGAAGCAAGTGACGGGTTTGGTCTGGGGATAGTCCCAAGGGCTGGAATACAGAAGCCTCAGGGGCCACAGTCGGCTCCCAGACAAGTTCCACCACCCCCACCCCTGCTGCCAAAATTGGATGAGCATAAGGGGTTAGTGCAAAGTTCTGTAGCTCAAGTACAACCACCTCTCAACCAAGTTTGTATTATAGGTCATCTTTTGTAGATTATTGTAATAAGAACCTGAGCAAATCATAGGTTGAAAGACATTCCCATACCTATAATAATAATAGAAATTTATACCCCACACTCCCCGGCCAGAGCCGGGCTCAGGGTGGCTAACACCAATAAAATCACAGTAAAAACATAATGGGGGGGGGCACAAAAACAAAACAATTTAAAATACAGGTTAAAATGCAGCCTCATTTTAAAAGTAGCCGATAGATCAAGACCATGAGGGGAGGGAAACATAGGGGTCTGACTGAGTCCAAACCAAAGGCCATGAAAATCTCTAAAATTAAATAAATGAATTTGTTTGTTTTAAAAAACAACAATCTGTAGCTAGAGTGAGCTAAAACAGTGAGAACTAGAATCTTTGTTTATTTTTAAGGTAACATACGTAGCACAGTAACTGAGCATCTGCTTTGCACACAGAAAGGCCCAGCTCAATCTCTGGCTTCTCTTGGTGCAGCTGGGAGACACTCCCTCTCGAAACCTAGCCGGCCACTGCCAGCCAGAGTAGACCGCACCGAGCTAGATGGGCCCTCAAGGTCCTGACCTTGTTGCTGACCCTCTTCCTCGCCTCCCGCAGGTGAGACCTGGAACCCCTTCAAGCTGCAGTACCAGCTCCGCAACGTCCGGGAGCGCATCGCCAAGAACCTTGTGGAGAAGGGGATCCTGACAACCGAGAAGCAGAACTTCCTCCTCTTCGACATGACCACCCACCCGGTCACCAACACCACGGAGAAGCAGCGCTTGGTGAAGAAGCTGCAAGAGAGCGTCCTGGACCGGTGGGTCAATGACCCCCACCGCATGGACAGGCGGACCTTAGCCCTGCTGGTCCTGGCCCACGCCTCTGACGTGCTGGAGAACGTCTTCACCAGCCTAGTCGACGAGAAATACGACGTGGCCATGAACCGGTCCAAGGACCTCATGGACAGAGACCCTGAGGTGGAAGCGGCCAAGGCGGGGGGCTCAGAGATGATCTGGGCTGTGTTGGCAGCCTTCAACAAGTCCTAAAACCTTCCCGAGTCGGGCGAGGCTGTTCTGAGTGGGTTTGGCCCTCGTTTCCTCTTTAGGACTGAACCTTTTCCGTTCTGTGGAATCTTCCCATGCTCCTTAGCGGTGGGCATTGGTGACTTGCCGCGCCCGTAGCCGCCACCACAGATGCTGGGCATGGCAGGCGACATTCTGTTACAGGAACGCCTATATCTTCACCGCCATCTCCTCTTCCTCGGATTCGGGGACTTGTTAGGTTGCGAGAACGAGCAAAGAAGTTTGTGCGGCGTTTTCTCCTTCCCCCTGAAAACACGCCCCCGTTCCGTTGTCCCCCCCCCCCCAGTTTAAAATGAAGGTCTGTGTCTGCTAGAAGTGGAGTGAGCCCACCTCTTTTGTTTATTTCAAACTCTTTTCTCCGCCCCCCTCTGCTGTTTTAGGGAGGAACAAATTACAATGTGCATTTGGGATTTTTGTTTCGTTTTGTTCTGTTTTTTTCTCTGTGTGTTAAATCTTACAACCCCAACCTCTGTTTTGCCCTGTCTCGTTTTTTCGACCCAGTTTTCCCCTTGTGCTGTTTATTCCTTGTGTTCTGCTGGAAAAAAAACCATTACAGCACAAATCTCTATGCAATCTCTTGTGTGTTATTTTTTCCCCACGCTTTTGATTCTTAGGGTTCCACTTCCTTCCCGGTGGCAATTTGTTTATAAAGTAGGCAGAGAGTGCCCATAAACTGGTGACGTTCTGTGTGTTCTGGGCTAATGAAAAGCCAAGTGTTGGATCAAGACTTAGTTGCATTGATTGAAATCAATGAAATTTTAATTTAAAGTCATAAGAACATCAGAAGTTCTCTGCTGGATCAGGCCAATGGCTCGTCTGTTCCGGCATCCTGTTCTCACAGTGGCTGACCAGGTGCCCCAATGGGAAACCCAGTAGCAGGATCCAAGCGCAAGAGCACTTTTCCTCCTGCGGTCGCTAGCAGTTGGCATTCAGAAGCATTGCTGCCCCTTGGTTGCGTTAAAATCATTATTTTACTTTTCACAAACATTTCAGTGCTGCTCATCTTATTCTGGATCAAGCCCTGAATTTCTTCACCCACAGCCAACCGCTAAATTCTTGGGACCTGCACAGATTATGCAAACTGGGCAGATGTGCATGATTTATATAATTTTATTCTGCTTTTGATTGTTACATAATGGAGCCCCTTCCCTTAACCAGCCTTCCCCAAGCCAGGCCCCCTTCAGATATTTGGATCTCCCGCAATCCCTGACTCGGCTGTCTTTGCTGGGTGGGAGCTGTAGTTCAAAACTCCTAGAGAGGCACCATGCTGGCAAACCATGACCTATGCTCTAAAAATCTTCTTCCGCCATCTTCCTGGCTTCTGAGACTTTTAGGTGTTGCCCATACGCTATAGGTCATGTTTTCATGGTCATAAGATCTAGAAGCTTGGTTTTGTTTTTTAAATGAAACCAGACATTCCAGCCAACTGAACTCCATACAATGGTACCTCGGGTTAAATACTTAATTCGTTCCGGAGGTCCGTTCTTAACCTGAAACTGTTCTTAACCTGAAGCACCACTTTAGTTAATGGGGCCGCCGCGCCGCTTGAACAAGACTTCTGTTCTCATCCTGAAGCAAAGTTCTTAACCTGAAGCACTATTTCTGGGTTAGTGGAGTCTGTAACCTGAAGCGTGTGTAACCTGAGGTATCACTGTACTCTGATTTGGCAACACAGCATGATACGTGCAGCATTGCTGATACTGCATCTCAGGTTGCTAAGAGCTGTTAAGAATTGTATTGGACTAAACGGACTTTTGTTCTGATCCTGCTGTGCTTTTATGGGATCAGAGAATCATAGAGTTGGAAAGGGATCCCAAGGGTCCTTTAGTCCAACCCCCTGCAATGCAGGATCTTTGGGGAGAGCTCTGTACCCAGAAGTGTGGGTTTAGGAGCCTTGAACCACTTGTTGGAATTAAATGTGCGAAGCTGCTCCAGGCGGAGTGAAGCTGTTGGTCTGCCTTTCCCAGAGCCCTTTCTGAATTGCCACAAGTCTCTGGGGTCTTGGGCACACCCTTCCCAAGATCCTTTCATCTGCAGTGTGTGTCCTGCACCCAATGAGCTGTGACCTTTTCCCCAAAGCTGGGGAAAGTTTCCTCCACCACTGGAGGAAGCAATTTTGCTTGCGAATCCCAGTTACTGGAAACTGCAGAAGGAGAGTGTGCTCTTGTGCTGGGGTCCTGCTTACAGGTTCCCAACGGGCGTCTGGCTGGCCGCTGTGAGAACAGGATGCTGGCCTAGGTGCGCCACGGGCCTCACCCTGTAGGCTCTCCTTAGGATGAATCAAAAGTAGCTGCCTGAAGAGAGAATCCAATCCAACCATTGTTCTATCTTCCATGGCCTGGGATGTGGCTCTTGAACAGAGGAGCTATTTCCTGATCTAGCTAACAGAGTGCCAACAAAGGTCCGTTATAGTTCAAGCTCTGGTTTTCCCAGTAGTGATGTATGGAAATGAGAGCTGGACCATCAAGAAGGCTGATTGCCGAAGAATGGATGCTTTTGAATTCTGGTGCTGGAGGAGACTCTTGAGAGTCCCATGGACTGCAAGAAGATCAAACGTATCCATTCTGAAGGAAATCAGCCCTGAGTGCTCACTGGAAGGACAGATCCTGAAGCTGAGGCTCCAAGACTTTGGCCACCTCAGGAGAAGAGAAGACTCCCTGGAAAAGACCCTGATGTTGGGAAAGATGGAGGGCACAAGGGGACAATAGAGGACGAGATGGTGGGACAGTGTTCTCAATGCTACCAGCATGAGTTTGACCAAACTGCGGGAGGCAGTGGAGGACAGGAGTGCCAGGCGTGCTCTGGTCCAGGGGATCACAAAGAGTTGCACACGACCAAACGACTAAACAACAACAACAAGCTAACAGAGATCCTTTTTAATAGGCCATGCCTAGGAGCCTTCTGCAATCCAAGCATGTGCTCTGCTACGGAGCTGTGCTTACCCACACCCTGCTGGTGTAGAGAGAGGGCCGACCATCACGTAAAGAAGGCTGCTCCAAGCTTTAGTTGAGTTGCCAAAATAACCCATTAATGTTCCAAGCCTAGGCTGCTATTTTGGTTGGGTATATTGTGATAGGTGTAATGGACACTCCATGCCAAGATTAGCCAGTGAGGTGACACCAATTCCCATCAGCCCCAGCTAGCACGGCCAGTACCCTGGGATGATGGGAGTTGTAGTTTAGCATCACCTGGAGGCACCTCATTGGCTACCCTTGCTCTGTGCAATGACATTGCTTGCTGGGCATGTATTATACCAGTTCTTGAGGACCAGCACAGGTTTCCTGTATGTTTCTGAGTTCAGTTACAGATGCTTCCTCTGACACCTGCCCAGGTGTTGAGTCGCCAGCAGGGCCTCCACTGCTTTGTGAAGTTTGTGGGGTGGCAGGGCGTGAGAGGGTCTTTACGGTGGTGGCTCCCCAGATTGTGGAATGCCCTTCCCTCTGGCCCCATCGCTTCTTGTACTTTTTGACGTTGGGTTGAGGTTTTCACCTTTCTGCTCCTTTGAAACAATGGAAGGTGAGAGACGATGCAATTGTAGTGTATCATGGGGCAGCATGGTGAACGACAGGCCATAAATATATATAATAAATGGCTGTGCTTTGAGTCTTTCAGTGGGACTCGAGAACTTGTGGCACCCTCAGATACAGTAGGACTTCATCTCCGCTCAGGCTTGGGGATTGCAAATTAGGTGAGTTTGTTGGTGGAGATTTGCTGTTGGAAATTCCACCTAGCAGTTTGACTGCCTTTCTAAAGGAATTTTCTTTTTGAGATTTTATAAGGATGCATTTTTTAAAATGCAGATGCTTCTGTCAAGGAAACATACACACACACACACACACACACACACACACACACTTTACCCCTCTGCCCATTAAATGTAAAGCACTGCATTGTATTTCAATTCAGGACGTTTACTTTTTGTGAATTAACATTTCACCACAAACAGGTACAGGATGAGGTATCCAAGAAGAAGGAAAAGAAAAGAAAAACCTTTGGTATAAAATGTACAGCTTTTTCCTTTTTTTTTCCTTTTCATTTTCTCGTTTACAGGCCAAAAAAGCGACTTTGGTTTTCTCTCTTTTTAAGTTAGCTCGGTCGACAAACAAAGAAGAAACATTCAATTTATTAATATATAGTAATGCACTGCTTTGATTAAAAACATGACCACGTCACTCAGCTTACACCGGCCAGGGAGCGGGGAGGGGAGGGGAGAAGAAGAAAGGGCTTGTGGGAAATGTATCGGCGTTTGTTAGGTTGCCATCTTTTTCCTTCCTTCAGACAAACTTCTAACTTCTCTGTGCCTTTCTGAAAGAAAGCCTGGAACTCCGAAATTGAGGCAGGTGAAATTTCTCCTTGTCTGGAAAAGCTGCTCTGGTGCTTTGTCTGCCTGTTATTAAAGGCACAGGAGCAATTGCCAAATTTGGAAAAGATGGCAAAACGATTTGCAGGGTTGCCATTTTTTAAACAAAACTTCCTTTTTTCTTTTTTCTTTTTTTGCCAAGTTGGGGCTCTTTTTTTCTTCTTTAAAACGAAGACATTATTGTGCAGGGTCTGGATTTTTAAAATATATATAATTAAGGTCTCCTGGTTTGCAGCTGTTTTGGAAGCAGGGAGCTTTTAAACATCAAAAGAGATTATCAAAGCCAGAAGGCACCTTCTGAGGTCCCAGAGCTCAGAACCAGGGTCAGGCTATAGGAAACTTTGATGCAGAGGAGAATTAACTAGTGGAGCAGTCAAACGATGGGGGAAAAAAACTGGTTCCGAGAAAGTGTCCTTTTGCCATTTCAAAGTCTGACTCTCGGAGCTGTGTCTCTTAAGAATCGCGGGAATCGGAATTGTGGAGTTGGGAAGGGGTCCTGAGGGTCATCTAGCCCAACCCCCTGAATTGCAGGAATCGCAGCTAAAGAATCCCTGCTGGATGGCCGCCCAACCTCTTGCCTTGATGCGGCAATGTTTGGTTTCTCTGACTAGGCCAGCGCCACATCCCTGTCTCCTGCACTCAAGGTGTTGTGCACGAAGCGCAATTGTAAGTTTTCTAAAACGCCACAGGCATCGCACTGTCTCCAGAACGCACCTGGCCACCCAGTGTGCTTTGTGTTTTGAAGATAATTCTGGCGTGTGGTAGGAGGGGAGGGGGCAGCTTTGCATCATCGGTGAGACGTCAAAGAAAATCTCCTCCTGCCTGTATCCGCTCCCTTATCTGCCGCATCGTAAAGGTAGTTTTTATTGCAGTCACCTGTCAATGCAGGTCTGCACGCCAAATTCCACTGGCCCACCCACAACCTAAAACCAATATGGTGTTTGTGTATCCACTGGAGTGCTTTGTTAGCAAAAGGCTACATTCACATGCATTTAAAGCACCCTCGATACTGTTTTAAAGTGTCATGGCTTCTCCCAAAGAATCTTGGGAACTGTAGTTTAAGCGTGCGGGAGAGCTGATAGGAGAAATCCCGGAGCCTCAATTCTCAGTGTCGTTGAATGATCAATCCCTCTTCACAGGGAACTCAGGGAATTATAGCTCTCTGAGGTGAAAGGGGGGGGGGGAGTTTCCCTAGCAACTACCAGTATGCTTAAAACTACAGCTCCCAGGATCCTCTGGGCGCAGCAGTGGCTGTTTCAAGTGCCGCCATAGTGCTTTCAACATGTGACGTGACTGTGGCCTTGCTTGAATTGGTAGATTTTGTGAGAGCAGCTGGCTTAGGAGCTGGAGGCAGGACCAGCCCAAGACTTTTCCTTTTTGGTTCCTGAGCTGATGGGTCAAAAGGGCCACCTGGACTCAGGCCTCCTCCATCACACCTGAGGACACACGCAACTCTGTCCCCCATTGCCTTGCTGCTGCTCCCCCCTCCATCCTTACCCCCTGCAATTGCCAACTGAGGCCTCTGCCCCATGACAGGACCGGGAAAACCAGTAAGTTCTTACACACACAATAAAACCCCCAAACTGGCACAAAGCGGAAAGTGTGCCAATTGCATAAACATCTTTCAATGGGATGACCTGGGCTGCGCTCTGTTTCTTCCTATTTCTTCCTAAGTCACAGAGCTGCTAAATTTTGGAACAGGGACGGGTGGACAAAACGTCGCTGTGGCTTGCTTTTTTTTTTCCAAAAAAGGAAAACTTTGTGGCTCAGCATCTGTTCAGAAGGCCCTTCCAGCTCCTAACCCTGTGGCATAAATACTAAAGTGCATTTATTTCTTCTCGACAGCACCTGCACGGATCGTGGTAGCGGGGAAAGGGGGTCCGGGTTGTGTTGTGGCAAATCGGGGGATGTGGTTGTTCCCTCGCAGCAGGAAAGGCCGTCTCCCTCTCTGCCCGGTGCAAGCTGAGAGTTTCTGACACGAAACAGAGTAACGTTTTTTCCCCTTTTTTCTTTTTAGAGAAGCCATGCAAAAAATAGATAGAAATATATCTATGTCACGACACTCGCGCCCACCATACCCACGCATCCTCAAAACACATGCTCACCCACGCGGACGCACAAAAGACTTCCTTTGCAAAACGAAACAAACAAACAAAAATCATCTTTGGTATCGTTTTCGGTGCAAGAGACAAAGTGAGGTAGAAGTTTCTTTTCGTTCCCCCCGCCCCCCGCCAGCAAATTTTGTCAAATTTCGGACAGTGGGAACACCCAATAGGGAAACGGGGAGGAGGAGGCAGTGACCAGTGGCGCGATGTTCTGGCAGGAAGGGGAGGAGCTATCCTTGCACCCACCCACCTGGGGATATGTTGTCATGTCAGCAGCCAATCAGAGAAAAGCAAAAGCCGGTTGTGGCAATTTCACCTAGGAGGGCTTCCAAAGCTAAAATAAGTTTCATTTGGTGTGGCCCACAAGAAGGGTTGCGAATGCATCCCCGACATTATTTGAGGAATCTTTAAGACGGATGGGAGGCCTTTTTCCACCTGAGGGGCCACATTCTACTCTTGTCGACCTTCCAGGGGCCGCTTGCCAATAGTGTCCAGAAGCAAAAGTGGGGGGAACAACGGATGTAAATGGCTTTGTACAGCTGGCTAGTTTCTGCACACCCTCTCCCAGTCCTCTCTAGGGAGCAGGGGTGGCCTGGAGAGGCCTTTGAGGGCCGCATAGAGAGGCCTGGAGGGCCTGAGGTTTCCCACCCTGCCTTAAGATAAAGGCAGGTGGGTCTTGGGTCTCAGCTTCTGGAAGAACTTGGGGAAATCGCTCTCAAACTGTGCCGAGGCGTGTTGTGAGAGAGAACAGCTCTTATGCATAAAATAATGGAACAAAACTTCCCTCTCCTGCAGTGGGGCAGGCACACCTGGAAACTTCAGGTCAGCCCTGGAGGTCTGGCCACCTGACCAGCGACGGAAGCCCCCTGAGGTTTTAAACAAGGCCCAAGTCAAAACAGAGAAGAACCAGACGTTCTGGTTTGCGGCGGGAGGTGGGTCTGGTGCTACAAACACAAATAATCAATTTCAACCACCGTAGATTCCGGTGTATTAGGCGACTGGGCATATAAGACGACCCCCCAAATTGGCAGCTCCAGTCTTATACACTGCAGCTTCGCTGGGCAGCGGCAGTGGGCGGCGGGCTCCGCGCCGGGAGGAAGCTGCCCAGTGATGCTAAGCGGGCTTCGCTGGGTGGCTTCTTCCCAGCGTGGAGTGGAGCCCATCACCCATTGCTGCTGCCCAGCGAACCCATACCCGGCGTATAAGACGACCTCTGACTTTTTAGAGGATTTCCCGGGGTTAAAAAGTCGTCTTATACGCCAGAATGCAGGAAGTTGCAATGCAGGAAGAAGAATCGCTGGCAGTCCTCAGCTTGCCGGCCCACGAGTTTACTTTCAAAATCACCTGAAGAAGGGAGGACACCCTTTCTGTGTAAGTTACAAACTGCAGGTATTGGCTTGCCCCCTGCTGGCCCAAAGAGGCAAAAGCCAGACCCCTGACTCGCCCAGGGATGCTAGAGGTGGGCATCAGACGCCTCCAAGGCTGTTCTCTCTCAACACGCCATCTGGGAACGAGCACTTTGAACATGCTTTGTGTTATGTACTGAGTTGAATAGGATCCAAAATGCAGCAGTCTGATTGGTCCTAGAACAATAGGATTCAGAATGCAGCAGTCTGATTGGTCCTAGAACAATAAGATTCAGAATGCAGCAGTCTGATTGGTCCTAGAACAATAGGATTCAGAATGCAGCAGTCTGATTGGTCCTAGAACAATAGGATCCAAAATGCAGCAGTCTGATTGGTCCTAGAACAATAGGATTCAGAATGCAGCAGTCTGATTGGTCCTAGAACAATAGGATCCAAAATGCAGCAGTCTGATTGGTCCTAGAACGATAGGATTCAGAATGCAGCAGTCTGATTGGTCCTAGAACAATAGGATTCAGAATGCAGCAGTCTGATTGGTCCTAGAACAATGCAGCAGTATGATTGGTCTTCAGGAGCCACCCAATCCAGCTGCAGATGGAAGTGAATCCACAACCTGATTCGCCTACAGGATAATCACGTGCGGCCCATTGTTTAAATAATGTATATAAAGCAGATACTTAGGGGGAACGTTCATTCCTCCTCACCACTATGAGCTGAATAAAGAGCGTGAAATCCACTCTCGACTCTGAGCATATTTCACTTTGAATCAGAAAAGCTTCAGCGGCGCCTGTATCAAAGTGGATCATTGGTAAGGCTCTCCATTTTTACCACCCCCTCCTGCCCCAGTTTGCCCACATTAGTAGCAGCTATGCTAATTTCCACACCTTGACGTATTTGGCTGGCAGATTGAGCTGCTCTTCAAAGGCACCCACAGGTGTAGGCAGGGTAGGGTTGCCCTATTTCAAAAAGTGGAAACCCGGACACAAAAGTTGTTGAGGGTTTTTGCTTTTTTGAGATTTGCAAAATCTCAAAATAGAGGACATTACAGCGATTTCCATCCGGACATTGTTTCTGGCTATGTCCAGGAAATTCTGGACACTGAGGTCCCGCTCCGAGGGCCTTCTGGTGGTTCCCTCCCTGTGAGAAGTGAGGTTACAGGGAACCAGGCAGAGGGCCTTCTCGGTGGTGGCACCCGCCCTGTGGAACGCCCTCCCACCAGATGCCAAAGAGAAAAATATCTACCAAACTTTTAGAAGACATCTGAAGGCAGCCCTGTTTTGGGAAGCTTTTAATGTTTCAATAGGTTACTGTATTTTAGTGTTTTGTTGGAAGCTGCCTTGAGTGGCTGGGGAAACCCAGCCAGATGGGCGGGGTATAAATAATAAATTATTATTTATTATTATTATATATGGCAACCCTAGGTTTCCCTGGTCAATGGATGGCCTTTATCACCAACCTGACAAAACTGGGAGGGAGAGCACCTCATTTTCTGTGCCTTGAAGTGCCCCGCCCATCTTGGATGCTGGCTCCGCCCACTCCTGGCAGCAGCCCCGCCCTCGCAAGCATGCGGCCCCCGAGAGATCACCCCAGAGGCAATGTGGCCCTCGACCGAAAACATTGGTTCTCTCCCCTTGCATTAAGAGGGAGGCTTTCAATTCAACCCCTCTTGGTTAGCCTGGGATTTGGTACGTGGTATTTCTACTCCTCCTCCAGATTTGCAACATATTAGATTAGTTTCCTGGCTTGCTTTTCCAGGGTGGTGGCAACCAAGGATGCTCCCATCTTTTTAAGCCTTGCCGCTTTCCCGCTGAAAGAGAAAGATGGAAAATAACCTAGTTTCTCCCCCATACCCAAACACACTTCTTTTCCCCCTCTCGCCACCAGATGGCACTGCCTCCTCAATAGGAACAAGACAGAACAAGGTCTCAGCGGGGGAAACATACGCAGAAAGTCTTTGGAATAGCCTTGACCGTAGACGCCGTCCTTTGCCCGGGAGACACCTTCCTCACTTTCCGCCGTCCGGGTTTTCGCCGTAACCCTCCTTTTAGGTCGCAAAAAGGTTTGCTCTCGTTTAGGATCCGGCTAGTTTCTGCCGCGAGGTCAGATCCAGAGAGGAATGAAACCGTAAAGTCGTATTACAACCCCCCACACCGCCCCCATCCTGGTTTTCCCCCCTCCCACTTAGCACATTGGCCAAGCGCCCTTCCGCCATTTTGTCTCCTGGCCAAACGCCATCCTGCCATCTTTGGTGTAACGGAGGGTCGGGGTTGGGGGACGCCGGAAGGTGCCAAAAGGAGGCCCGTTACGCTTTGGTGCAGGTGACGGCCGAGGAGGGGTTGGTGGCGTGGCCCCCCGAGGACGGGGAGCGGCCCTCCTCCATCCACTTGTCCAGGCTGCGCCTCCGGGCGTTCATGAAGAAATTGCTGACGGTGGAGAGCTCCAGGCCCAGCTGTTGGGCGATGGTGATCTGAAGGTCTTTGGAAGGGCGCTGGTTCTCGTGAAAGATGGCGTGGAGCGTGCGGCGCTGGATGTCCGTGAAGACCAGGCGGTGGCGCTTAGGGACGTGGTTTCGGTCGGCTTTGCCTTGATCTTGCTCTTTCCTTTTGCAGGCTGGGGGGGGCAGCAAAACGGAGAAGAAAAGAGAAAATGAGAAGGCGTTCGTGACGCACCGTAGGGCCAGATCATTGGGTCCTCTCACTCAATGTGGCCCCCGAGGCCTTTTTTGGCCTCCCCCACCCCTGCAGCCCTTCCCCCAAAGCAGGTAAGTGAGGTGCTGGCCTTTGGGAAGATGGTGTGATGGCTCTGGCAGGGTCCTAGAGTCCTCCCAGCTCCTTCCCAAAGCCCGGTTAGTGCTTTCCCAGTTTTGGGAAGGAGGTGGAGGGGCTCGGGGAGCATGCCAGAGCCTCACGCAGGGCTGGATCAAGACCTTCAGAGGCCCTAAGCACTTAAAAGATTTGGGTGGCACCTTTTACCACTTGTGGTGGAATTGTAAAGAAATAAAGGAATTCTGGGGAATATATAATGAGCTCCCGTTGTTCGGTCCCTGCTCCTGCCAACCTAGCAGTTCGAAAGCACATCAAGTGCAAGTAGATAAATAGGTACCGCTCTGGCAGGAAGGTAAACGGCGTTCCCATGCGCTGCTCTGGTTCGCCAGAAGTGGCTTAGTCATGCTGGTCACATGACCTGGAAGCTGTATGCTGGCTCCCTCGGCCAGGAAAGCGAGATGAGCACTGCAACCCCAGAGTCGGCCACGACTGGACCTTATGGTCAGGGGTCCCTTATCTTTACCACATGTGGTGGAATTGTAAAGGAATAAAGGAATTCTGGGAAATATATAATGAATTGGGGGGGGAGTTTAAAATAAGCCTTTTTGTTAGGAATTGTAGGTGCAGAGATACCGAAGGAACAGAAAAGACTGTTCATGTATGCCACAACAGCTGCAAGGATTTTGCTTGCCCAGAGTTGGAAAGACGACAAGGTCCCTACCAGAGTGGACTGGCAGATCAGACTATTGGATTATGCCATTGGTATGCAAAGTTGGACCTTCCTGATCTGGCTGAATACTGTCTGCACTGATCGGCAGCGTTGTAGACAGGGAGTCTCCCCAAACCCCCTTCCTGGACACCCCTTTTCAGGGATTAAACTCTTCTGTATGCAAAGCAGGCTCTCTGTTCCTGAGCTAGAGCCGTCCCCTTAAAAATAAACCAAGTCTCTAGTCCTCATGGTTCTGAGGAAAATGCTGAGGAATAGTGATATCGGAAGCTGTCTTATACTGAGTCAGATGTTGGAGCCATTTAGCCCCGTATTGCTTACATGGCCTGCCTGTGGCTCTCGGGGGTTTCAAACAGATGTGTGCCCAAACCGTGCCTACAGATGCCTTTTCAGGCTGTTCCCTTAAAAACCGAGCTAGACGGATTTGGTTCTGTGTACGGCACCTTATGACTGCGTCCCTCTTTAAACCAGCTTTTCCAAAGGGGCCAACGCTTTTAAAGTTTTGCTATTAAAGGGGATGATGACCTCAAAAGAACGTGGCTCCGTTGTTTTTAATGCCTCTGTTTAATTGCATGGATTGGAGGAGGAGGGGAGAAAGGAGGGAATTTAATGCCAAATCAATAGTTCTGGTGACTGAAGTCTTCCGTCTCCATCCCTCGCTCAAATAAAACCCTCGGCTCCTTTCCGTATAGCTTCCCCCCTCCAAGAAAACCATGCTCTGTTTCTGTCCTGAGTGTGCCTCCCAGTAATGTGGGACTTCCTGGGTTTCTTCTGTGCCAGAAGCTTCCGGAATGGTCAAGCGGGGTGAGGAAACTTCCTCTCCTCTCCCGCCTCTCACCCCAAAGAAATCACCCTAAGGGTGTACGCATTTATGCAGTTGGGGTGGTTTATTCTGAGCTGGACCATAAAGAAGGCTGATCGCCGAAGAATGGATGCTTTTGAATTCTGGTGCTGGAGGAGACTCTGGAGAGTCCCATGGACTGCAAGAAGATCCAACCTCTCCATTCTGAAGGAAATCAGCCCTGAGTGCTCACTGGAAGGACAGATCCTGAAGCTGAGGCTCCAAGACTTTGGCCACCTCAGGAGAAGAGAAGACTCCCTGGAAAAGACCCTGATGTTGGGAAAGATGGAGGGCACAAGGAGAAGGGGATGACAGAGGACGAGATGGTTGGACAGTGTCCTCGAAGAGACCAACATGAGTTTGACCAAACTGCGGGAGGCAGTGGAAGACAGGAGTGCCTGGCATGCTCTGGTCCAGGGGGTCACGAAGAGGCGGACACGGCTAAACAACTAAACAACAACTTTCTGAGTGCAAAGTGAGGTGATCTTCGCAGACGGCGAATCTCTGCCAATATGGCAGGTGACATTTTGTTTTTGTTTTTTGCTGCCTGAGGTGTGTGTTTTTTTAATGCTTTTTATTGGTGTTTCGTTTAATACAAACAAACAAAATACAGTAAAATTCAACCGTCATTTACCCACATTCTTTCCCCACACTCTGCTGAGCACTGACTTTCCTCCCTCCCTTCAACAGGTTTTCTTAGGTCAGTTACTTTTCCACAGTTTCTTATCGTATCCAATCCTATCTACATTGTAAGATTTATTTCAGTCCTGCCAGAGTCTTCAGATTTCTACAGTTCTTATTTATGTACTCCATAAATTTACTCCAATCTTTTTGGAATTTTGCTTCCTCCTGATTTCGGATCCTACAGGTCAGTTTTGCTAGTTCCGCATAATCAACCACCTTTGTCTGCCACACTTCTATTGTTGGTAATTCTGGTACTTTCCATTTTTCGGCTAATAAATAACCTTTGATCTGCTTTTTCTATTTCCTCTCCTATCAAGCCTAGCAAGAAATCTTCTGGCTTTTGGGGGGGAGAGTGTATTTAAATGTCTTTTTCAATTTGTTATAAATCTGGTCCCAAAACTGTTTCACTTTCTCACATGTCCACCTGGCAGGCGATGTTTTGGCGGGGTACCCTTAACAGGTAAAGGTAAAGGTAAAGGGACCCCTGACTGTTAGGTCCAGTCGTGGCCGACTCTGGGGTTGCAGTGCTCATCTCGCTTTACTGGCCGAGGGAGCCGGCGTACAGCTTCCGGGTCATGTGGCCAGCATGACGAAGCCGCTTCTGGCGAAACAGAGCAGCGCACGGAAACGCCGTTTACCTCCCACCGGAGCGGTACCTATTTATCTACTTGCACTTTGATGTGCTTTCGAACTGCTAGGTTGGCAGGAGCAGGGACTGAGCAACAGGAGCTCACCCCGTGGCGGGGATTCGAACCGCCGACCTTCTGAGAACAATGCAATTGCTGAAGAACATAAAGA
Source organism: Podarcis vaucheri (assembly GCF_965113315.1). Classification (NCBI taxonomy): domain Eukaryota; kingdom Metazoa; phylum Chordata; class Lepidosauria; order Squamata; family Lacertidae; genus Podarcis; species Podarcis vaucheri. The sequence continues at coordinate 3,517,258 of NC_138754.1, read as the reverse complement.
GAGCTCTCCATCCAGTCCAAAATCTTGTTCTCAAAGTGACCATAAATGTCCCAAAGAACCTAGAAATCTAGTGGTGAAATCCCCAAAAAGGATGTTCCATTTTTTCTGTATGCCACAACAGCTGCAAGAATATTACTAGCGAAGAATTGGAAGAAACAAGATTTACCAACTATCGAAGAATGGCAGATTAAGATGACGGACTAGATGGAACCGGGAGACTCCGAGACCAGAGAGAAGAGACGGTGGAAGAAGATTGGAAGAATATCTGATAAAATATGTTAATATTTAAATCTTTGAATAGCTTTGGAAGTGGATATAGGCTGTAGGGTTAGTGTATTTTAAAATAGCATTATTTGTAAGTGATAAAATTTGAAGATTTTTATGGTAAAAGTAAGCGTGATTTAAAAAATGGTTAAAAATTATGATATATGTAAACTGCTAAAGATGAGGTAAAATGAAAATCAGATAGGGGAGACTTGGGGAAGCCCACCTAACAATGTTTAGAAAAAATAAGAATAAGACAAGAATTTGTTTGTATTGTTTGTTTTTTCTGTTTGTGTTGTTGTGTTATAAAATGAATAAAAAATCTTTGGGGGGGGGGAAAGAACCTAGAAATCGGGGTAGACTCCCTCTGGACCTGGAGGTTCCATAAGAATGTCAGAAAAGCCTGGATGCTGGAGCAGACCCAAGGGGATGGATCCTGTTTAGTTCAGCCTCCTGTTGTTATGCTGGACACCCAGTTGCCCCAAAGGGAAACCGGCAACAGGATCCGAACGCAAGAGCTCTCTCTTCTCCTACGGTTCTGGTATTCAGAACCATTTCTGCCTCCGACTGTGGAGACAGGGCAGAGCCATCTTGGCTAAAAGCTCTTCCTCCCTCCATGAACTGGTCCCACCCTCTTTTAAAGCCATCACTGAAGCCTCCTTTGAAGGCACTGGTAGGAGGCGCGAATTTTTCAATTTCAGTGTCTCAATTCAAGTGCAGATCTCCACATTTCCATATGAGTTTGCGATGGAGGAAACAAGTTAAGTCCTCGTGAAAATTCATTCCATCAGTGCGAATTTCTCTTGCTAGACACATATTTGTATGCAATTTTGCCTGATGTTTGTTTTCATCCCCAGAAAGTTTATGATTTGAGTTTCTACTGAAATGAGGCTGCATTTTAATCTCGTGTTTTAATCTTGTTTTTAAGTTGTATTTTAATCCATTGTTTTTATACCTGGTGTTAGCCGCCCTGAGCCCGGTCTTGGCTGGGGAGGGTGGGGTATAAATGAAATGTAGTATTATTATTATTATTATTATTATTATTATTATTATTATTATTATTATTTTATTATTATTGACATACCTGCGCAAGCAATTTTGTCTAACACAACGCATTTGTGGATGTCATTTTCCCTAATATCTTTTTTGGGGGGCACACATACCCTAGCATGGGCATTCCTGAACCTATCACTCAGCTGGAGGAGGGCACGATATCATTCAGAGATAATTTTGGAGGATGGCTGTGTTTGGATTTTTGGTATCGTTGTGTGATGTCCTGGGACTCAGACTCGGAGCCAGAGGAGTCTCAGTCCACACCGGATCCTTTGCCTCAGGCGGCAGCTGAACCAAGTCTGGGGCCTGATTCTGAAGAGCCCCATTCTGCACAGGTTCCCCTGCAACAAGCACCAGCTGGGCCAAGTCAGGGGCCTGATCCTGCCCTGGCTCCCGACGTGGGGATTCCCTCGTTGCCTCCAGCTGGGCCATCACTTACAGCTGCTCCACTACCGGTTGGGTCAGGAGAGGCTGAGGCGGCCTCTGGGTCTAGTCACCCACCAACGTCTCCTGAGCTGCAGAGACTGAGGTCTGAGAGAAGGAGAGACCTGGATACTCGCAGGAGGAGTGCTCGCCTTCAGGCGAGACAGGGAGGTGAGTTCCCGGGGGATCAGGACTGGCCGTTACCCCGACAGAGATAAAAGGCTGTCAGACCCTGCCCCAGGTTGCGGGAACAACATTGCTGTTTTCCAGAACCTGCCTGTGATCCTGTGCCTGACCTTGCCTGGTTTCCTGCCTGGTTTCCTGCCTTGGCCCTGTCGGACTGACTCCTCGCAGAACCCTTGGATTCGGGACCGGACCTGGGCCACGTTACCCGGGTTAACCCCGGGGCCAGCACATGTTTCACCAAGCAAGAATGAGGCAGATCTGCTTTTCGCTGTGACCTGAATTGAATTTCTCCACCATTCTTACCTTGAGTTAAGAAGGGGGCCAACCTGGGAAGCTTGGAGGATGAAAGGAGGAATTTGAGGACATTGAGGGGCAAAAGGCAGTGGCGCCCCCTAATGGTAGAGGCTGGTGGGTATATGGAGGAGAGGCTTAAACTCCATCCCTTGAGCTTGTGAAGGCTAAGCATCTCCTCTCATCCCCATTACCGCCGTTGGTGGTATAAAGTGTCTGACGCAGTCTGGGTCCCCAGACGGTGGACTACAAAACTCATCACATTGGCCATGGATGATGGGAGTTGTAGTCCAATGACATTGGGGGTGGGGTCCCAATGCTGAAGAACAGTATGGCATTCTTCTTGTAAGAAAACACTGTCCCTTGTTGCGCTTGATTCCATGGAATGAGACCCTCCTTTAACCTGTAGCTTTATGCAAATATGGTTGCCAATTATTTACCGGCCCCTTGGAGAGTTAGTGGGTCTGTTAACATCCATAAAGCCCATACACTAACAACTTCCAGATTGTGGCAGGCTATGCTCTCCAGCTTTCCCAGTAGTGATTTCTGGAAGTGAGAGCTGGACCATAAAGAAGGCTGATCGCCGAAGAATTGATGCTTTTGAATTCTGGTGTTGGAGGAGACTCTTGAGAGTCCCATGGACTGCAAGAAGATCCAACCTCTCCATTCTGAAGGAAATCAGCCCTGAGTGCTCACTGGAAGGACAGATCCTGAAGCTGAGGCTCCAATACTTTGGCCACCTCAGGAGAAGAGAAGACTCCCTGGAAAAGACCCTGATGTTGGGAAAGATGGAGGGCACAAGGAGAAGGGACGACAGAGGTCGAGATGGTGGGACAGTGTTCTCGAAGCTACCAGCATGAGTTTGACCAAACTGCAGGAGGCAGTGGAAGACAGGAGGGACTGGCATGCTCTGGTCCAGGGGGTCACAAAGAGGCGGACATGACTAAAAGACTCAACAACAACATGCTCTCCAGCAATGCAACTATGTAAAAAAATATATAAATTGCTGGGGGGGGGGGGTAAGCCGCCTCTTTGCCCCTTGTCAACCAAGCACTGCCAACTTATCTCTCTGCCGTGAAAAGTTTCGCCCTGCCAAATTCTGTGAAAAGCACAAGGGCGTCCAGATCCTTATTCTTCTGATCAGTTGGCAATCTCTTGCCTGCATTCCCCCCGTGGCTTCTTTTGACAGCTGCCAGAAATGGACATAAAATGGAGGTGATGCACACACGAAAAGGAAAAGAGGATAGGGAAGGGAATGAGACGGCAGAGCTAGCAGCCACCCAGGTCCATCATAATATTAAAACAAGATGTAATTTTGCAAAGCTAAGACATTATTAAGCAACCTGGCAAAGGGTCTCCATTAACATTTAATGGGCTGAGATTTTACGGCCCTGTATTAAAACCTTGCAGGTTTTCTTATTTCTAAATGAGTCTTTTATTTTAATTAACCATCTGCAGGGGAACTTTTCAGGATGGCTTGAGGCCGATGGCTTCGGCAGGAGGGCTTTCGGGTGGGTAGGAAATGTGTGTGTCTGATAGCACAGATTTCTGTCCCAACTTTATCCCAGTGTCAATGTTTACATCTAAAAGGGCCGCGCAAGGAAAGCAAAACCATTTCACTTGGTGGCTCGCCCAAAGGCCGGAAGTTAGATTTTTGTACAGCGTCTAGCACACCGTTAATCTGTTTTTCAATATCCAATTGTATCCTGTATGTCTTTACTAAGGGAAAGTGCCTGGCATTGCTTGGGAATCCCAAGAAATGAGCCAAACCAGGGCAGTTTTGCAGTCGGTGGTAAGAATCAGGGCAGCTTGGAAAGCGTCTGTCTGCCATCTTGATTCAAAATGGCGTCCAGTTGTATCCAAACATGGATGGAAACCTGCTCCTTGGTGTCAGGAGCAGCCTGAAATCCCAGAGAGCCCATCTACGATGCTGTCCAGGGTTGTAAAGACAGCGGAGAGAATAACTGGGTGCACTCTTCCCACCTTGGATCAAATCTATGCTTCCAGGTACCATAAGAAAGCTGCAGAGATCGCGCAGGATAGTGCGCACCCCGGAAATGATCTCTTTCAGCTTCTGCCTTCTGGAAGAAGATACAGGGTTATAAAGGCCAGGACTAGCCGCCTGAGAAACAGTTTCTACCCAAATGCAATTCTGGTTCTAAACGCAGCTTAAGGGGTCTCTATAGTATAGTGTATTTTAAAATGGGGTTTCAGAGTTTTTAGGGGTTTTTGAATGTCTTATGTAGTTTTTCAATTTCATTGTTCTGCATGGGACAATGACAATAAAGATACTGTATATCGTATATATAAACAGTACTGAGCTAGATTGACCAGGGGTCTAACGCGGCATAAAGCAGTTAGCTTTCTATGTTCCTGTTTGAGGCAGCACTTGAGGACTAGAAACTTGCTTTGCTTTTCAAGGGAGGGCCGTTGCTCAGTCTAGCAGCCACTTTGTGCTGCCGGCCAGTGTTGACAATACTGAGTTAGTTGGACCAAGGATCTGACCTGGTATATAGCACCTCCTTATCTTCCTTTGCTGTCGTCCTTAATTATGTCTATTTTTTTTATATACCATGTTACATTTCCCCCCTCATTTATTTTTTTAAAAAAGCTGTTTGGGTCTTTTATTTTTTTAATTGTGCTCCAAATAATGAACCAAATAAAAAGAAAACTCACTAGCAATGGGAGCAAAAAACACCATACGATTAACTTTTTTTAAAAAATAGTCTTAATTCATTTACAGCTTTGCTTGTCTGCCTGATGGTCTTGCACTGGTGTTTTTTTGGAGGGTGTGTGTGTTTGTGGTTTACTTTTTCCTGCTTTCTACACATTTTATTATATGTTAAGTGTACAACGCAATTGGGATCCCCCTCGCTGCCTCACCCACCTCCTTACAAAAGTGTCCACAAAACATTTTAAATGGGACAAATGCAAATCAAATTGCAGCTGTGACAGGTCCCAGGCCAGAGGTAGATGGACGGAATTAAGAAAAGCTGGATAATAAAACGTGGATAACAGATATCAAATTAAGTTCTGCTTAGAGCAGACCTGCCGAAATTTACGAAACTAAGTTCACGCGGACGAATTTCAGCAGATCTCCTCTGAAGAGCATTGGCTACGACCCAGTCACAAGTTTACACCTCCGTATTATATCCGAATCATATGTTGTCCCACAAGACCCTCTTCTACCCCTTACAGTCGGCAGGCAAATATTTCAAATCAGATCAATTATAAACAAAACAAAAATGGCAGAGATGGGACAGTCCCAGATCAGAGGCACCAGAGAGAGAGGAGGGAAGAAATGAAATTAGATTTAATAATAATAATAATAATAATAATAATAATAATAATAATAATAATAAATGTCTTTTAGCACGAAGCGGCGAGGCTTTTCATTTCATTTCATTTTTTGAAGAAGCCCTAATCTGTATGGCGTATCTGCCTTGCGGCCGTGAAACGTGACAAGCTCCCTTCACTCTCCCGTCTTCCTCCTTCCCTCTCCACATCTTCCCTGAGTGGGCTCTGCTCAGCTCCCCCCCCCACCTCCGCCCCCTGCCTCTGCACTGCCTGCACGCTGATAGAAAATATTGATCAGATCCAAGCTACGCCAGCTGCAAAGACCAGCCAGTTTTGCATTAACCCTTGCTGGGAGGGAACGACGGAACGCCCGCGCTGAGGAAAAGGGAGGCGGGGACCCCATCCCCTCGCCCTTTGGGAAACACGGAGTCGGGGAGGCTGCCTATTATTTTAGGGGAGAGCTAGCAAAGCCACTTGGGTTGCGGGTGGCGCTGTGGGTTAAACCACAGAGCCTAGGACTTGCCGATCAGAAGGTCGGCGGTTTGAATCCCTGCGACGGCGTGAGCTCCCGTTGCTCGGTCCCTGCTCCTGCCCACCTAGCAGTTCAAAAGCACGTCAAATGTGCAAGTAGATAAATAGGTACCGCTCCGGCGGGAAGGTAAATGGCGTTTCCGTGCGCTGCTCTGGTTCGCCAGAAGCAGCTTAGTCCTGCTGGCCACATGACCCGGAAGCTGTACGCTGGCTCCCTCGGCCAATAAAGCAAGATGAGCGCAGCAACCCAAGAGTCGGCCACGACTGGACCTAATGGTCAGGGGTCTTTACCTTTACCTAGCAAAGCCACTGAGGGAGGAAAAGGTTTATACAGAACATAATAGATCAAGCCCGTGGCCTGTCAAGTCCAGCGTCCTGTTCTCGCGGTGGCCAAGCAGGGGCCCCAAAGGGGGACCCCACAAATAGGGCCCGAACACAAGAGCTATTCTCCCTTCCTGTGGTTTCCAGCTACTGGCATTCAGAAGCAGCTATGGAGGCAGAGCAGAACCATCAAAGCTAGTTATAATCCACATTAAGGTAAAGGGACCCTTGACCATTAGGTCCAGCCGTAGCCGACTCTGGGGTTGCGGCGCTCATCTCGTTTAATTGGCTGAGGGAGCCAGCGTACAGCTTCCGGGTCATGTGGCCAGCATGACTAAGCCGCTTCTGGCGAACTAGAGCAGCGCACGGAAACGCCGTTTACCTTCCCGCCAGAGTGGTACCTATTTATCTACTTGCACTTTGACATGCTTTTGAACTGCTAGGTTGGCAGGAGCAGGGACCGAGCAACGGGACCTCACCCCGCTGCGGGGATTCTAACCGCCAACCTTCTGACCGGCAAGTCCTAGGCTCTGTGGTTTAACCCACAGCGCCACCCGTGTCCCCAATAATCCACATTACTCATCCGTGAACGTGCCCAGTCCTCTTTTAAGTGATTTCCACAGTTCAACGACACATTGCACGAACAATTTATTTCTTTCCTCTGTCCTGTTCAGCTTCATTGGCTGTCCCCCTGGTTCCCAGAGTTACGAGAGAGGGAGAAAAACGTCTCCCCTGAGTAGTAGTGAGTGAAATGTTTGCCTTTTTTGAACCGTCTGCCGATGGATGGGCTAGACAGAAAAGATCCAGGGGCGCAGAAGCAAGCGCACAGGTTAGGCCGCAGCGTTTCTCAACCTGTGGGTCCCCAGATGTTGTTGGACTACAACTCCCATCATCCCTGAGCTCTGGCCTTGCTAGCTAGGGGTGATGGGAGTTGTAGTCCAACAACATCTGGGGACCTACAGGTTGAGAACCGCTGGGTTAGGGGGAAGCAGGACCAGAGAACCTCTCAATGGCAACTCCACATAAGCTTGCGCCGCCAGTGGATCTGGAGCAGGGCTTGCGCCCGATGTCGGTGTGGGAAACGGACCAGCAGGGTTGTCCGGAATCTGACAGGCCAGGCATGCTGGAGACTCGGATCTCTGATTATTTGGGCTCTGCTTTTTTGGAGGTGATGCCTGTGTCTGGATGGAGAGACTCCTTTTGGCACCGCAACTAAAAGCTGCATCCTTCATGAACAAGGCGCCATCTGCATTTTAAACTCAAAGCAGCGTCATCCCACTTAAAACAGTCACGGCTCCCCCCCCAAAGAATCCTGGGAACTGTAGTTTGCTGAGGGTGTGGAGAGCTGTTAGGAGACCTATTTCCCCTCACACACAGAGCTACAGTTCCCAGAGTTCCCTGGGAAGAGGGGTTGATCTTTAAACAACTTTGGGAACTGTAGCTCTGTGAGGAGGACAGGGTGGTTTCACAACTCTTGGCACCCTTAAACTACAGCTCCCAGGTTTCTTTGAGGGAGTGAAGCCATGACTGCAAAGTGGCGTGATTCTGCTCTAAACAGATCGTGAGGATGGGGCCTGAATCTTGCAGCAAGGCACACTTGGACCCCATCTGCTCATGCGACAATTTGTGTGACGCCGCATGAAGATTGTCCATTTCGGTTCTCCCACTTTCTCATTTCCCCCCAATATTAAATTCAGCTCTCCATATTTTGCAGCAATTTGCAGATTTCTTTATTTTTAATCCTCGCGAGAATTCACCAGCATTTGTGTGCAAATTCTTTCTAACGAACGCGTGAAGTTTTGACTAATGCATGCATTTTTCCATCTTCCCCCAATATAATGAATATATCCATGTTCTTTTCACTAATACCCTTATTTGTATGCCCACTTTGCCCTAATAAATGCACTTTTGTTTGGAGAGCAGCGCTGGAGAATTTGGATAGGTGTGAATTTTGACAGGCGGCTATGTTCTGGTCTGTACATTGTTTGCAAAAGTGCAGCTTTGATAGAATTGGCTTTTAATGAGAACAGAGTTGAATTTCTCTCCCCATGCCCATCATGCTGATTCTGTTAGAAATTTAAAAATAGCCAACAATCCCCTTTGTGGCTGCCAAGTGATCAGCCACCTGCCCATCAAGCTCAGATTATTCTTCCTATTTTTTATTTTTATTTTTATGCTTTCCCCATTGAATGCGGTTTGTATCACTTACTTAAACTTTCTCCAAGCAGATGGAACAGAGTGTCCAGTCCTCTAAATGTCAGAACCATGCACTTTTTTTTGGGGGGGGGGTGTTATAAAATATTCTTGAGAGAGATTTACAACAGAGATGGAAAACTCTGTGCCCCCTCCCCTGTTGTTGGACTACAAGCAGCGAGGCAAGAGTCTGTTAATTTCAGTTTCTATTCATTTGTCCTTTGTCCCTTTTAAAGTTCAGCTCTCCATTTCTGCAACTTTTTGCAGATTTCTTTGAAAAGGTCCTTACAAAAATTCACCAGTGTTTTCATTTCTCCTAACGAGCCCGTTTTTGTATGCCATTTTTGCCAAATACAGATGCTTTTGCAAGCATGGCTGTCAACTTTTCCCTTTTTCTTGCGAGGAATCCTATTCGGAATAAGGGAATTTCCCTTTTAAAAAGGGAAATGTTGACAGCTATGTTTTGCAAGTGATTTTCCCCTAGGTGATGCATTTTTTTGCATGCTCTTTTCACAAATATATATGCATTTTGAAACACACTTTCCCCCACAACGTATGCGTTCTCCTACACATTATTTGGTTGCAGAACCACATCGCAAAATTCAGAGAGGTGTGACCATCAAAGGATCGCTATGTTTCAACACACACGTCAGTGTGATTTAGGGAGATTTGCTTTAAAATCTGAACCAAATTTCTCCTGTATCCATTAACTCCAAGTCTCATTTGCCCTGGGTGGAAATTGTCCAACAACTTCAGGAGAGCCACAGATCTGTCTGTGCATCCCAACAACAATTGGGTCAAACTGGAGGTGGGAAAATCCAGAAATTTAATCTCTCTCTCTTCTCCCCCCCCCTTCCTCCAAACAAAAACATGCACATTTTGGGCACAGGCTTAAAACCAAGAAGGGGCAATTTTGGGCCAATCAAAACGGGGGAAAAAATCAATGTTTTGTTTTGCAGAACAAAACACCCTGGGGAACGGAACAGAGAGGATTCTGGGGGAGCACACCGCTTGCTAGCTTGTGACTGTGTCTGCCGCAGAAAATAAAATCAATGACTTCCCCTTATATGAAGTCCCTCAGTAGGTCGAGGGCAGGGGGCGCGCAGGATAGAACGGTTTGCCTTCCCCTACCGCCCCGCCCCACGCAAACAGCTGCTCGATTCTGCGTGGAGGGGGGGACAGGAGATTGCCCAGACTTTTTAACCGAGCTTTTTGCACACACACAAACACCCTGGACAATGGGAAATGCTTCTGCGGCCACCATGATATTAATAGCCAATCGCCGTGCAGTTGGGCTCTCGACAACATGGCCGACCCATCAGGAAAACATCCCCGAATCTTGACATTCACGCTTGCTTGCGCTAATATGTTCAAGCGCGCCATCATGTCACAGCAGGCCTGGCCCAACTGAACCGGATGTGCAGAATCCAAATGGTCCTACCCCCCCATTGCTCATTAGGATGGGGCCCAATCCAACACTGACTGCCACTCCATTTAAAAGACATCCCCGCTGCCCCCTCTGATAATCTATCGACGACATCCTGAGAACTTGGCACGGTTAAATGGATTGATTAAAGCTTAAAGACAGCTGTGCCTGTGCCTGTTTACTCAGGAGTAAGCCCCAACTGGGTTTATTGGAGTTTAATTCTAAGGAAGCCTGCCCAGAACCGTTCTCGGCTGGTTTTTGTGAAAAGGCGGGCCAAGTGTTAAGAGCACACCTGCTTTTAATTTCAGGGCAATGATTTTGAGGCCGGTGGTGTCGCTACAAAGGGGGACGTCTTAAAAATCGTTAAAGGGAGCCTTTCTCTTCTAAAAAAGCAATGGGTGGCTTTTTCTTTTTTTATTAAAAAAAAGCAAATTGTACTTTTAAGATGCCTCCTTCGTTCAAACTCTCTGCTTTTAACAAAGGAAGTGTTAAGCTGTGTGTGTGTTTTGTTTTTAGAAAGCCATGGGGAGAGCTGTGATTAAAAATAAAATAGAAATACGTCAGCCACCAATCCTGAGGTTTGGGGGAGAATGCGCAGGTTTTAAACTTTCTTTTAAAACTGAGTCAGTCTCGTGGTTAAACGGAGGGCAATAAATGGACTAAAATTTAAGTAAATTCGTTGACCATTCTTAAAATAAAAATAGTTAAAATTGTGTGTTTTGCTTGCAGTATGTGTGTGTGCATGCTTAAAATCACTTTTCTACACAAATGTTCTCATTGCTTCCTTGACACTTGCCCTCCCATTACAAACTCCCATTTGTAAAATTAAAAAGCATGTTCTTTTACCTCTTTATACCACTGGCATTATCATCCAGCCAGTCCTAAAAAACAGTCCTGGCCTGAGGTGGGAACGGACAAATTGGTAATTTTTAATTTTTCTTACTCAACCCGTTTCAGTTTTCTGCGTTTTCACATCAGTTTGCAATAAACAAATGGGAAAAAAAACCTGCTAAAAAAGTGTTTTAGTACAAATTTCTCCCAATTCCCCTCCCTTTTCGCAAGCAAATAATTCTCTATGTTCCCCTAATATATGGCATCTTACGGCACACGCATGACTCTATTATGGGGCAGGAGGGCTGCCTTGCAAAATTCAGAGAAGCGCAAATTTCAAAGCACCGATGGGTTTTGGTTCGTGCATTGTTTTCGGGAAGCGCAAGCCAATCTCTCTCTCCCCACCATCCCTGCCTGAGAGTAAGACCTAGTGGTGGGACTCGTTTGTAAGTCGCACCTTGCGCAGCACAGAGGCAGTGCTGGTTTTTAAAGGAGGGGTAAATGATCTCTTCCCCAAATCAACGGGAGGCACCGGGACGGGATCGTTCCTCACGCAGCTTTGCTGCTGATCCTCCCTCCCTCCCTCCCTCCCTCCCTCCCTCCCTCCCTCCCTCCCAGGAAAGCCCACTTCCAAACGCTGCCTTGGAACTTCCTGCAGCTACGGGGAAGAGACACAAGGCGTCTGCTGGCTCGCCTGGGCCCCCTTGGACATCCCAGCGCGTGACCGTCCTTCTGATGGATCCATCACCCTGTGACAGCTTCATTAGCTCCTAACAAGCCAGCGGTCGCTCTCTGCCGGCGCAGGTGACAAGGCCCCTTGCTCTGCCAGGGAAATGGCACTCGCGCAGGGGGAACGGAGCGTGGTGGAGACACCCAGGGTGCCAGGGAGGGTCACCGAAGGATGCCATCGAGAGAGGGGGCGGGAAAAGGCGGCCTGGTGTTTAAAAATCTGGTTGCTGAGGGGAGATGCACTACCATCGAGTAGGAATGAAAAGCTGCTGTGTTTGTTGTCTAAATGCAGCCAGTGTTTGGAAAGAGACAGGCTGGCTGGAAGCACGGTTGCAGCGGTTAGAGGGCCAGCTTGGGTCTGGGGAGAGCAGAGTTCAAATTTTCATTTGGCCTTGGGTGCTCGTGAGCCGGTCACTCTCATATGAGCAGAAGAAAAGCCCAGCTTGCTGGATCAGACCTGTGGGCCATCCTGTTCTCACAGCGGCCGACCAGGTACAAGCAGGATTGGGGCCCAAGAGCAGCTCTCTACTCTCTTGCGGCTTCCAGAAACTGGTCCTCAGGAGCATCGCTGCCTCTGACTTTACAAATTCGTCTAATCCTTTTTTAAAAGCCATCTGGGTCAGTTGCCGTCCTGTGGCAGTGAGTTCCATAGCCCAGGGGTCCTTTCTAGTAGGCACTCTGCCTCAGCCTAACCTTGTAGGGTTGTCACCCGGATAAATTAAGCACCCCCAGGACAGAAATGCCAAAAATATGCCGGATAAATTGGGTGTGGGTGAGGAATAAAGCTGGACGGTGTGTTGTGGTTTACCACGGACATTTGCTGTCCCCGTTTTGCTTCTTAAGATTCTGAGGATTTTTTTAATGAACGAGACTTGTCAATCAGGTTTCAGACTCACCTCTGGGTCCTTTGAAGCTGGTTTTCTTGGTTAGGGGGATGGAGGCGAATAAACGGATGAGCACTACGGTGCCACACAGAAATTGTGAGGCCTTGTCACGGCACACCCAATGGCAGGAAAGGTATGTTTTTGTGCTGTCAGTTTTAACAGATTTTTGAGCCTTTGTGTGTGTGTGTAATATCAAAAGCACAAACTCTTCCAGCTTTGAAATCTGCCCACATTAGGCATTGTACATCAACTGTGCAAAGTTACCGTATTTTTCACTCTATAAGACGAACCAGACCACAAGACGCACCTAGTTTTTGGAGGAGGAAAACAAGAGAAAAAAAATTCTGAATTTCAGAAGCAAGAACAGCAAGAGGGATTGCTGTGCAGTGAAAGCAGCAATCCCTCTTGCTGTTCTGCCTTCTGGGATAGCTGCGCAGCCTGCATTCGCTCCATAAGATGCACAGACATTTCCCCTTACTTTTTAGGAGGACAAAAGTGAGTCTTATAGAGCAAAAAATACGGTAATTCCTAATCTGTGCTGGGAAGATGAGAGAGAGACTTTAAGCAGTGATCCACAGTGAGGAGGGTTATTTTTTTCTTATTTCCCTCCCCCCCCCAAAAAAAAATCTATGCAAAGTTGGAGGTTGTGCCGTGATTGGGCACCAGTGGTAAGGATCTGCACTCTGCACATGCTCTGAAAAGCCATCTTATGTCTAAATCACATATGGCAGTCTCCAGGACTAGGGCACTGTGTGGCCATTAGAAAGCTGGCTTTTTTGAAGAATTATCCAGCCTTTGCAATTCAGGATTAAGCTATGGATAAACATCAGCCGTTCGGTTTTCTAACATGCTTTCAAGCGAGCAGTTGGAGTTTACAAGAGGCTGGTGGTTAAGGGCATGTGGTGTGAGCCAAACACTGTTCACACCTTGGTTGAACCAGAAACCGCAGTCTGTGCCCAGGAATAACACTGCTATCTCTAACAGGATAATATAGGAACCTTGTCTGATTATTTTCAGCATCCGTGTTGGAGGGAATTCAATATGTCTAGCCGAGCAAAGTTACATGATAGCCAAGTATTTGAAAGGTTGTTGCATAGACTATGTCAGCTTTTAACAAAATGGCACCAGTAATTGGGAATATCCCCTTCCCACTTAAATCAGACAGGTACCTACGGTGCTGACCATTTTGTCGCCCACTGAAAATGTTTTTGATTTATAGAACTGTAGAATTGTCGATCTGGAGGGGACCCCAAGGACAGAAGCAGATTTAGGGGAGAACAACCTGTTCGGTCGCACTGGGCGCAGAGCCTCAGGGGCCCTGCAGGGGGCGCCACAACTATGATTTAGAATGGAGTTCTGTTGGCAGAGCTATAACCTGCCAGCGAGTTTAATTCTATCTGTTTATTCACACCATCAAAGCCAAACTTCTCTGACTTAAAACTGGGGTTTATTTGAGAGTAGCTGGTGGTCTTCTTGGTGCTGTTAGGGAACCTTTTGAAGTTGTACTAGTTACTGTTTGGAATTCTTGCTGAGTTTCATCGCATTTGTTTTCCCCCCTGATGCATTTGGTTGTTTTGAATTTTTGCTTTAAAATATTATTTATTTCTTTTGCATTTTTAGCTGCCCAGGGTTGTTGTTTTGGCAAGATAACACAGGATGTTCGTTTAAAAATCAACAACCACAGATATATAAGCGGGAAAATTCTGTTCTGTCACCAATGTCTGCTGGAATATCTGGCCACTGTGAATATGTAAGCTTTCCACAGATTAAACTGATTTTATTTTATGGTATGTATTTGTGTGTGTGTATATATGTGTGTGTGTACTATACACATACTTCATGCACCTCAGAAAAGCTTATGTCATAATAAACAGGAAGCTGTTAAGGACTATAAAAAAACCTTTCTAATAAGAACAATTTTTGTAAAGCTCTCAGCCTGGCACTTGCCGCAGACTCTCTTTGCTCTGGCTCCTGAAATTTCACACAAGAACTGCCCCCGAGTCTCTAGCTTATCTTTACGGCAGTGCAGTGTAGTGGTCAGAGTATCAGACTAGAACTTGGGAAAATTCAGATTCTAATCTCACACTCAGCACAGAGCCCATCAGCATCTTTCATCCTAATGGGGTTTCTAGAGATTTTTTATTATTATTATCATTCAGTGATTTTCTTCGTATTTATGATTTTCTTCATTTTACGATGTTTCTGTAATGGTTTTATTCTACACTGCCATGCTTGCCTTTTTTTATGAGTTGGTGGTTTATAAATAGCCTTATAAATAAGTAAGGAGATGATGGAACAAAACAATCCCCACTGTTGTTTCAGAAGGTGAGACCCAGCGGAGAACGATTTCAGCTCGGCATTAAGAAGGGTAGAATTTGGGACCCAGAGGGCTGGACCCAGAGGGGTCCGCTTCCTGGAAGAATGATTTCAACATACACGAGAAGAACTTATTGAAGCTAGGAGCTGTTTGACATGGACAGTGTGGGATTCTCCTTCATGGAGAGTTTCCTGCCTTGGCAGGGGATGAAAACCTACCTTATGAAACAATTCGCCAACACAACTATCCTTTGACATTTGCACTTCTCTGAATATTGTGGGTAAGCGAGACATTCTACCCCCCCCATTTCCAACAGTTCAGAAACACCGCTTCCTCTGACCGCAGCAACAGAGAACAGCCATTGTGACCAGTAGCCGCCATAGCAGTCCGTATAGTTCAAGCTCTGGTTTTCCCAGTCGTGATGTATGGAAGTGAGAGCTGGACCATAAAGAAGGCTGATCGCTGAAGAATGGATGCTTTTGAATTCTGGTGCTGGAGGAGACTCTTGAGAGTCCCATGGACTGCAAGAAGAGCAAACCTCTCCATTCTGAAGGAAATCAGCCCTGAGTGCTCACTGGAAGGACAGATCCCGAAGCTGAGGCTCCAAGACTTTGGCCACCTCATGAGAAGAGAAGACTCCCTGGAAAAGACCCTGATGTTGGGAAAGATGGAGGGTGCAAGGAGAAGGGGACGACGGAGGACGAGATGGTGGGACAGTGTTCTCAAAGCTACCAGCATGAGTTTGACCAAATTGCAGGAGGCAGTGGAAGACAGGAGGGCCTGGCGTGCTCTGGTCCAGGGGGTCACAAAGAGGCGGACACGACTAAACAACAACAACAACAACATAAGAAAAGCTTGCTGGATCAGGGCAATGGGAGCCCATCTATTCCAGAATCCTGTTGTTCTAGTGCTCTAAACAACAACAGCCACCACTAGCCCTACTCTCCTTCGAGAATTTGTCTCGTCCTCTTTTAAAGGCATCCAAATTGGGGACCATTGCTGCCTCTTGTGGGGGAGAGATCCACAGTTCAACTGTGTGATGTACGAAGAGGCCTTTCCTCTTATCTGTCCTCGATCTGCCAACATTCAGGATCGGTTAAAGGCGAGCTAAGTGATCTTGGAAAGGAAAGGAAAGGACGCCTTTTTAATTTCCCATCAAGGCAATGCTTGGCCATTATATATCATTTGTGATGGTCAGCAGAGTGAAGCCTGGGTTTATGGTCATCTTTTGACAGGGCATGCCGCCACGCGGGAAATATTATTAGAATAACTGTGTCTCAGCATATCTAAGTATAGAGACATTGATTCCTTTGGTCTATCCTTTCCACGGGGGGTGGGGATGTCTCTCTTCCCTCTCCTCGGACATGAGCTCATCTGGCGCGCTGGGCAGACCCAGTTCTGGTTCTGGATTTGCAGGAAAAGAGCTCTGAATACCCAAGGTCAAACCCCACCTGGAATACTGTGTCCTGTTCTGAGCACCACAATTTTTTAAATAAGGACGGCCTGGAATGTGTGCAGAGAGGGAGACCAAGAAGATTAAGGGCCTGGAAAGCAAGCCTGATGAGGAATGGTTGAAGGAGCAGGGTTTGTTTAGCCTGGAAAAGGGGAGACTGAGAGGTGATTTGATAACCATCTCCAGATATCTAAAGAGCTGTCGCATGGAAGATGGAGAAAGCTTGTTTTCTCCTGCTCAAGAGGTGAGGACCTGAAGTGGTGTGCAGTCATACCTTGGGTTACAGCCGCTTCAGGTTGCGTTTTTTCGGGTTGCAGACCGCTGAAACCCGGAAGTACTGGAACGGGTTATTTCTGGGTTTCAGTGTCCATGCATGCGCAGAAGTGCTAAATTGCGCTTTGCGCGTGCGCAGAAGCACCGAATCGCAACCTGTGAGTGCGCAGACACGGGTTGTGAATGCTGCGGGTTGTGAACGTGCATCCCGCACAGATCACGTTCACAACCCGAGCGTCCACTGTATTTAAATTACAAGAAATGAAATTTTGACTAAACTCTCTGATGGTAAGAGCTATTTGGCTGTGGAACCGACTCCCTTGGAAGATGCTGGACTCTCCTTCTCCGGAGGTTTTTGAGCAGAGGTCTGTTGGCCATCCTCCAGGGATTATTTAGCTGTGTTTTGGCATTGCGGGGGGGCTAGACTAGATGAGCTTTGGGGGTCCCTTCCCACCTTAGGATTCTATTACAAGGAATGGGAAAGGGGCAACAGCTCTGCTGTGTGTCTTTTGGTGGTAGCGTGGGAGTGCCTGTGTGTTGCGCCAGGACTTTGGGGACCCGAGTTCAAATCCCCACTCGCCTCTCGCTGCGTGTGACCTTGGGGGCAGCCACTATCTCTTGGTCTAGCCTACCTCTCAGGGTCATCGTGTGAGGATAAAACGGTGAGGGGTGTGGCGGGATCCAGGAATGGGCAGGCCATGCTATAAGGAACCAAGCCACAAGGCAACTATGTGGTTCAAGTCCCCATCCAATGGTGGTGTGCGCTGTTCCAGATCAGCAAATGCCTCTTTGGCATTCATTAACCCCTGCTACTGTTAGAGGGGGGTCCATTTGGGCACGTGGGGTGCTGCCCCACCAACCTCAGTCAGCCCCCCCCCCCAGCTATCTTCCTGCTCACCTTGGTCTCTGTGCTGCCTCTTGGAGAACTCAGCAGGTAAGAGGAGGATGGCAAGAACTAGGGTGAGTTGATTCCACCTGGCCATTGGCTCTGGCGCCCCCTACTGCCTGGCTCCCTGCTTTCTGCCCTACCAGTCCCAAGGGGCACCCTTGTCTGCTACATTTCTACAGGTACAGGAAAATCCCCATTCGTGCGCATTCGAGTCACGTGCAAAACTGGAAGTGGCACTTAAAGAGGCAGAAACGCCCATGCCCCCCCCCCCAATGCAAAAATGGCGTGAAAACAGTGTCTAGCAATCCCAAGAGCCTTTATAAGCACCTTTGAGGCCTATGGAGAGTTGGAGAAAGAAGGTTTAGAGGGAGTCTGGTAAGGAGTCTGGAAAGGAAGTTTGGGGAGAGTCTGCTGGGTTTTTTAAAGGGTTTCCCAAGAGTTTCCAGAGGTTTAGAGAGCGTCTGCAGTTTTTTCGATGGTGCTCCCAATATACACGATTTCACTCAAATGTGCGGTGCCTGGGAATGTAACCTCCACGTAACTGGGGAGCAGCCTGTACCTGTAAAAATGTTTTTGCCTTGTTTTTTGAACCACAAAGGAGGACCCAGGTTTGTCTCAAGAACCTAGCAAGAACCCTCCTGAATGAAACAGAAGTGCCATCAAGTCCATCATCTTTCTTCCCAGCACAGGCCAGTCAGATACTTGTCGTACGCTTACAAGTTGGCCCTGAAGGCAACAGCCCCTCCTCCATGGGGGGGGGGAAGGATAGAGGTTATTTGAGGGTAGACTGTGCCTGCACATGGCAGTTCAGCTGAGTTGTGGACAGTAAGAGCTGTTTGACAGTGGAATTTGCTGCCCAGGAGTGTGGTGGAGTCTCCTGCTTTGGAGGTCTTTAAGCAGAGGCTTGACAACCATATGTCAGGAGTGCTCTGATGGTGTTTCCTGCTTGGCAGGGGGTTGGACTCGATGGCCCTTGTGGTCTCTTCCAACTCTATGATTCTATGATTCTATTCTATGATTCTATGGACAGACCTGCAGTCATGATTATTTTTTAATCCCAATTAAAGCCAACGAAACAACCCAGAGCTCTAGAATTCTCTGCCCTGCCTCCTGCCTTTTCTACACTACATACAGTTTTAAAATTCTATCCTGCCTGCGCTTCATCACCATTTTTTTGGTCTCGGCTAAAAAGCCCCCCACACTTTAGCTTCCCCCTTTAAAGGACAGGGACAGGGGAGAGAAATCTGATTCCGTCTGCACTGTAGGCGATCCTACCTAACTCATATTTTCCAAACCCAGGTGCGAATTGAAACACAGCCATCCTTCAAAATTCGCACTTTTCTGAATTTTGCAGTGCAAAAGTAATGGGTGTGCGAATGCATATGCTTGTGTATCTGGTGGCGTTAATGACAACATTAACTTTCAAATTTTAAATTGGGCAAGTGCAGCTTGCGGGGGATTCCACAATCAACACAATCAGCATCGCAAGGGGTTGAGCTAGAGGACCGTAGGGAAACCCCCTTCCAGCCCTACAGTGTTATCATATTCAACACCTTGTGCATCCAACTGTTTACTTAGAAGAAATTACACTACCCCACACATCCTGGGTAGTTTTTAATGCTTTACTTTCAATCCTGGGCAAGTCTACTCAAAGGTAAGCTCCCCACCACCACCACTGTCACTTCTGCTACACAGGACTTATTCCCAGAAAAGATGTGTGAGCAGGATCACAGCCTTATGGCAAAACCTTAACTTTGTCTTCTTAGAAGTGAATCCTACTGAATTCAATGGGGATTACTCCCAGGTAAGTAGGGTTAGGATCGCTACCCAAGCCCTGCAACTGAATTGTAAAACGAAATCTCCTTTTAACACCTTTCTCCAATTTTCTTTCTTTGTTACATATATGTATATATAAAAACAACATCCTACTAAACCCAGCAACACCCATAATTTAGATACGCTGGGTGTGTGTGGATATTATTCTAAATAGATTATCCATCTCAGTTTGCCCTTGAATCATGAGAGCTAGAGGCACGAAAGAAGAACAGAGCAGCGTGTGTTTAGTGGCAAGGGAATTTTTTGGAGGGGGCAATTGCACGCTTGCAGTAACATCCAGTAGAGGCCATGGGGAAATATTGGAGGGAGGCTCGGAACAATACAAGGAAAGCAGAAATAGAACCACAAAGAATCTGTGGACAGATTTCCCTATTTATTGGACAATCTTACCCCAACCCCCCAACCCCAGCAAACCACTCTTACAGATATTGGATCCGACTCTATTGCAAAAAGCCTAATCAATAGCCGAGATTCATATTACCCAACAATAATGGATCCGAGAGGGTGATTATTCATTCAGCGCTCTGATATTCAGGACTTAACAGTTTTCAAGAAGTCGCCATAATGGTGACCTTATGGCTCTTTCCTCCCTCATGCCCCTCTCTTTGTGTGTGTGTGTGTGTGTGTGTGTGTGTGTGTGTGTGTGTGTATATATATATATATATATATATATATATATATATATATATATACACAACAACTGTGAGGGTTTATTTCCACACTCAGCCATCTCCACCGGCCTCTCTGTGATCATGCGAGTGAATGACAGTTTGCAAGGGATGGGGGGGAGGGAATGGCGCTGAGCAGCAGCCCAGCACCCAAATACCCACACAGAGGCCCCAACGAAGCCCGGTCTTGTGGTCAGCCTCGAAAGAACCGGCCGAGGAGGGAGCGCAGGGTTCAATCTCCTTGCCACCATCGTGGGCTTCCACTGGGCTTGCCCATGGCAGTATCCTTGCCTGTGGCTGGGGAATGGCGCTTAGCCATTCTCCTTGACCATTGGCCATGCTTGCTGGGGCAGATGGGAGTTGTAGTTCAGTAACATCTGGAAGGCCAGATGTTCCCCCACACCTGGTCTGGAGCTTTTGGATATCCCAGGGGCCTGACGAACCTGGTGGCTTGAATATTCAGGCTGGCGCCAAAAAACTCTGACCCCATCTTTTCACCCTGGCAACCCATCCCAGCCTGTGGCCTGGAAGGCTGGGTGCAGGATTTCTGAATGCCCCCAGCAACCCAGGTTGGGATGGCAGCCTTCTTCCAAGCCCAGTCCTGTCTCTCAGAAGAGGCCCAGTGTAAGGACATCAGGAGAGACCTGCTGGATCCGGCCAATGAGGCCCTTTTGTTCCAGCACCCTCTTCCCTCAATGGCCAACGCCCCTGATAACATACAAATCTAGCTAGACTGCCTCTGGAGCTGGAGGTTCCATAAGGAGAGCTTGGCTGTGATTTCCATTTAGTAGCAATCACTACCCTATCTCAGGACACACCAACAAAGGAGGAGTGGATTTGTAAATTAAGTGAGCATATAGAACTGGCAAAATTAACTTCAATTATAAGATATCAATCAAATCAAAAGTTAAGAATGGAGTGGAAGTATTTCGAAGATTATATGTCAAAATATTGTTCTAAAAACGATATGTTAATAGGCTTAGAGTAAGAGATGTAAGCAATAACAAAACAAATCAAGAAGGAAAAATAAGAATTTAGCAAAAATAATTTATTACAGGATGCAAGGGGGAAAGGTAGAAAGAAATATAAAGAAGTCGAATTGCTGTGGAGGGAAGTAGAAGGTGGGAGGTGGGTTTTATAATTAAGTGTATAATTATGCAGCTGTTGTAATTTAGATATTATATTTTATATGAGGGAATCATTGGGAATTTTGGTTATTATGTGTATACGTTAAGTTTCAATAAAGATCTTTGGGGGAAAATTAAAGAATCGGGAGAGCCTCTGCTGCCGGATGAGGCCAAAGGGGTCCTGTCTAGCCCAGCACCCTGATGTTCCAACTGGAAGCCCAAAAGCACAACCGGAGCGCTTGCAATTCGCAGCAACGGGTCTTCTACAGAGGGGCTTTCAAATTCCAGCGGTGCCCTGTGCAACACCAAAATTCAGTGCGCATCCCTGCCCAGTGGCGTAGCGTGGGGGTGCAGGGGGGGCCAGCCGCACTGGGCGCAACATCTGGGGGGCGCTCGCACTCGCAGCTCTCTGCCCCTAGGGCAGAGGGGATGCAAATTACTTGCCTTGCCCCGGGTGCTGACAACCCACGCTACGCCACTGTCCCTGCCTCTCGACTTCCATTCAAAGTCTTTGTCGCGGTGGCCTCTCGGCTCAGCGCCCAGTGAGGGCAGACCAGTCACAACCCCCTAAATCTGCCTCGGTCGCTGGAGGGAGTACACATCTGCTGTGGCTTGTAGCCACCAATAGTCCAATCCTCCTCCCTGAATTTGTCTAATCCTCATTCAAAGGTAGGTGGCCATAGCTGCCTCCTGTGGGGGTGCGTTCCACAGTTTAACTGCGGGCTGTGTGAGGAAGAAGCCCTTCCTTTCTTCCCCAACCCCGGGGCTGGACAAGATGTTCCTCCTTCGACGAGACCCTTGGCAGGTCTCCTGTCTCAGCAGCCAGGCCTACTCGCAAGCAAGGGCCCACATAGAGCAGTTGGGGGGCAGCCCATCCCATTTCGCCACCTGAGGCAAGATGGGAATGTGCCGTCTCCTGCCTGCCCCCCAACTGCCACCACCGCACCCCACGGCTTCCACCGCACGCTGGAACGCAACCCCGTGGCCAAATTCAGCCAGGGAAGAGCACTGAGCAAGGCTATGGCCATGTCTTCTCCACCAATGGGGTGAAACTCAGCCAGGGGGTGGTTTCTGCTGCCGGCAGAAGCGGACGCTGCTCCACCCCACCTAATGGGCGGTCTGGCTCTGATAGCAGCGGTTCCCAAGTGCGTGGTGCCACCGGAGGAATGGGGGGTGGAATTCCCTAGTGGAGAGCTAAGGCGCAAGGGGGCGGCAGTGGGTGCAGGGGGGGCCAACGCCCAACAGACTTTGGAAAGCCGATAGCGCTGGATCCAGTTCATTCGTTCTGCTCACTTAATTAAACCAAATAGTTTTGCTTGGGTTTCGAATAAATGTGCAATCAATTGTTCCTCTTTTGAACTCCCTCGGGAGATGGTGGGCGTTGCTTCCTTGGAGGTATTTCAGCAGAGGCTGGATGGCTGTCCGTCATGGATGCTTTAGCTGAGATTCCTGCACTGCAGGGGGTTGGACTGGATGACCCTCAGGGTCCCTCAGGGGTGCCAAATTGAATAAAAAAATGGGGGGGCTAGGTAAGCCCCAACCCACATAACCCACCACAAGATTATGAATGAGACACCATTTGAATGGCAAAGCAACTTGGGGGGGCTGGCCCCCTCAAATATTTTATTGGGGGGCGAGCGGAAGGGACTTTGGCCCCCTAGGAATGGGCTCCTATGCTCCCAACTCTACAATTTGGTGAGTCAATGAATTTTATTGGGCTACTATCTTCCTTTGTGGGTCATGCAAACCGCTGTTCTGAATAGCGCTTTTGTTGGGGTAGCAGAAACAGAGGATGAGTCTGTGGCCCCGAAAAGGTTGCGAAGCCCTGATCTATAGGGCTGCCACGTCTACCGAGGACCTTGAGGGGGGTGGAAACAGCCCCTCCTCGCTTCCTTGTATTGTTCCAGCCTTGCCTGCTTCCCTTGCTTGCATCTGGGGGAGGGTGGGGGTCAAAAATTATCTTACCTTCTAACCTTAAAGCTGCCATCCTCTGGAACTCGGGCTCCTGCAGCCACCTCCACATCCTCTTGAAGGTCTCCCTCCCGGACTTGAGCTTGCTCCAGGGCTTGGGGTTCCTCAGGAGGTCCGAGAGGGTGCCCTGCGACCGGCAGAGGACCCTCTCGGCGAAGATGGCTTGGGGGATGCTGTAGCGCTTGAGCTCTGCGATGATCCTCTGAGCCACCTCCTTGGTGTTGATCTCCTCCAGTTGGCTGGAGAGGACGGTGGTCTGGGTGGCGATGGGCGGGTTGGGCCGGGCGTTCATCTCCGCCCGGGGGTGTCCGTAGGGGGTTTGTCCCATGGCACTGGGAGAGGCCATGGTGGAGTTCTGCGAGGGGGACATCTCCCGGGAGAAGTGCTGCTCCATCCTGCCAAACATGGCGGCTGAGTGGGCCTCGAAGCCGTTGCCCAACACCATCTTCTCGTTGCCCAGCGGGGCGGAGGAGTGGCCTGCATAGTTGTGCATGGGTCCCAGCTGCGGGCTGGGCAGGGAGGACAGGCTCTGCCCCATGCCAATGTCCTTGGGGTAGGGGCTGTAGAAGTTCCCCCCGGCGCCCAGGCCCCGGTCCTCCCGCATGAGGGTGAAGCTGCCGATGACGTTCCCCATGGGGAGGCACTGGTGGTGGTGGTGGTGATGGTGGAACTTCTCGTGCAGGGGCTGCAAGGGCGTCAGGGTGGTGTAGCTGTTCCCCGCCCCGGCGGAGGGCGACTCCCCGCCAAAGCCCAGCCCCGGGTGCAAGGTGGTGGCCAGGGCGTGCTCCGCCCGGTGGTACTCGCTGCCCTCCAGGACGGAGGCCACCAGCGACGGCCTCTGCAGGGCCGAGTGCAGGGCCCGGCTGTCACTGTGCATCAGCTCCTGCTCCTGGATGGACATGTCCCCGCCGTTCTCCAAGCTCAGCTGGACGTTCATGGTGCAAGAGCCCTGGCCCTAGGCCATCACCTTCCCATCCGTTGGACGAACCGGGTCTGAAATCTCCAGCTCACCGGGGCTCTGGGAGGATGGGAGCTACGGGCTCTGGAAGGTGGTTGTTGGTTGGTTGGTTGGTTGGTTGGAGAAGACCAAGGTGGTGTTTCTTACCGTCCTTGAGAACCTTCAGTGGGACAGAAGAGCATCAAAACATACAAAAGATCCTGGCTCCTGGATCAGGCTCAAAGGCTCACCTAGCTCAGCGTCTAGACTAGGTGGGCCTTTGAGGAATCTAGATAGACTGCCTCTGGACCTGGAGGTTCCATAAGAGCATAAGGAAAGCCCTGTTAAATGAAGCTGCAAGGTCCAGCTCCCTCTTATTTCAGTAGCCAAAAGCCCCAAAGAATCTAGCTCAGGCATAGGCAACCTCGACCCACCAGATGTTTTGGGACTGCAACTCCCATGATCCCTAGCGGTCAGGGATGATGGGAATTGTAGTCCCCAAACATCTGGTGGGCCGAGGTTGCCTATGCCTGATCCAGCTAGACTGCCTCTGGACCTGGAGGTGCCATAAGAAAACTGGAAGAGCCTGCCTGCTGGATCGGGGCCAAAGCAAAGCCCATCTCGCCCAGCCTATCAGTGGACGAATGCCCCATAGGACCTAGGAATGTGGATAGACTGCTTTTAGATCTGGAGGTTTCATTGGGATATTGGTAGAGTCCTGTGGCTGGATCATCTACTCCAGCATCACGGTCTCACTGGGGCTGGGCAGATGCCCACAATCAAGACCCAAGGACAACAGCAACACTACCATCATCGGGCATTGAGAGGCAATCGTGAGACAGGTGAACTGCTGGTCTGATTCATCCCAGGGCCGTCTTCCCCGTGGGAGCCTTCCTGGATCAAGTCGAAGGAAGCCCACCGAGTCCCTCATCCCATCTTCACCTTGGTCAACCAGGTTCCTCAATGGGGAGCCCACCTGCTGCAGGATCTGAGGGCTACAGCATCTCTCCCCACCTGCGACCCCCAACACTGGCATTCAGAGGCATCCTTCCTCCAACAGGAGGACACAGCCATTGGGGCGAGTGGTAGCCATGGATAGCTGCCTCCTCTATGAGTTTGCCTGGTCCTCTTGGAAAGCCATGCAAGCCAGTGGCCGCCGCCACTACATTTTGTGGGCACGAATTCTGCAATTTCGCTATGTGCTGGGAAGTGGCTGATGGGGGACACATGGGAGAATGCAGCCGATTTTTAAAGAAGAAAATGCATTCATCAAGGATGCCAAATTAAGGATGCACCGGTCAAACTTCAAAGCTCATTTGTTCCCCCCTTTTTGCACTCTCGAAACAGGTAGACCCTCATCAGAAATTGGGGTGGGTGGGGGAGAGACTGTTCAGAGATGCTCACGGCTTCCGAATGTAGAGGACCCCACAAGCTCCTTGCCCCACAAGTAAAGTGGTCTTGGCACTCCCCACTTCCTGCACACAAAGCGAGGGAGACCTGCCCACTCTGCCCCGTCCAGTTCAAGGCAGATTTTGAGATCAAGAGGCAGATTACGAATTGTAGCAAAGAAATCACACACCCATCTTCTCCATCCCTGTGCAAAAGTCTGAACGGCCCTCCCCTCCTAATTTTTATAATTAATAATAACAATTAATTAATAACAGGGGTCATAATTTATGTGCCTTACCTAGTGTCGAGCGTTGTATTTTCTGAGCATTTTGGAAGCACGCAGGGCTGTAAGAAGATCGGGGGGGAAGCAGAGCAAGAGTGAAAGAGGAGAAGAAAAAGAGAAATTATTTTCAAACCTGAGCGTTTTTCAAAGAAAGAAAAAGCATCTTGACCAATTCTGCTTCTTCAAAGGCATTTCCTCCCCCCCAGAGCTGCTTGCCTCCCCCCTCCCTCTCTTCCTCCACCTTTTGCTGGTGCTTAAAAAATATAATAAAAATAAAAGAGGGGGGAAAGGCACTTCCTGAACGCAAAGAGATTCGAACTCCCTCTTTTGGTCAGAAATTAAAAACCCATCTGCATTTCACACTCCTCTTAGTCCCCCCCCCTCCTTTTCTTCTTCTTTTTTTTAAAGTCCCACTCTCTTCAGATCTGTCAAACTGACTGGCTGCAGGAATTGCTGAGGATGTCCAGGAAAATCCCTCATCAGATGCGTGGAAATCTGTTTTTTTGTTTGTTGTTTTTTTTAAGGCCGGTGTCCATTTAATTTTCAGTTTGTTTTAGAATCAGTCCAGCTTCAACTAACCTCTTCCTTTGTCTCGTTCTCTCTCTCTCTCTCTCATCCCTCTGTCTTCCTCCAGAGAGCTCTGCCCTGCTTGCTGCTTTTCAGCCCAAAGCCACTGGTATCGATTCCACAACCCAAACCCTCTGCCTGCCTGCTCTCTCCCCACGTCACCAGCCTAAAAAACTGACAGATCGCAATCAGGAGCCAACCTGATTTAACCCAGTCAGCCCTGGACCCAGAAAGGAAAAGAGAGAGAGAGAATGAAAAAGAGAAAAAGAAAGAGATTGAAAACTGAGGCTGCTGTGGAAGGGAAAAGGGGAGGAAAGAGATGTTCGCTGGTGCTCATCAGTGCCACTATTGACCCTGCCGTTTTGCAGGCGGCTTAGGGTCAAAATCCTCTGCCATTTAAAAGGAAAAACATTGCATCCCGATAGATTTGCATGATGTGCGGAGAGAGATATCAGGTGCCCATCTTGGTCTGAGTTTGGCGCCTGTCCATTTCGACTAGGTGAACTTCGGGAAGGGCCTTTCTCCAGGGACTCGGCTCCCTCCCCTGGCCTGGTGACTTTTAAAACTAGCACCCGGGGTTCACCATCTAAAACCAGCCCTCAGAAACCCAGGAAGAGGCCTGGCCAGATCAAAGCAAAGGCCCGGCTTCCTGTTGCCAATGGTGGACAGCCGGATAATTATTGGTAAGGCCACCAGGAAACAAACCACCGCCCCATTGTCTGCTTGCTTCTGGGATCTCGTCGTTGGAGGTAGACTGTCCCTGAGCCTGGATGTTCCACTTTTGTGCATTTGTGTTCATCCCCCTATTTAACCCTGTCACCATCGTCTCATATTGCAACAACGAACCCTGCACAGCAGGTGACAGATCTATTTCCCTGTCTGTCTGTCTGTCTGTCTGTCCTGAACTGACGGCTTGCCAAATTCTGCGAGAGCAAAGAAAATACCTCTCTTTAACATCTCCTTTATGTTGCATTTGGGGTGTCTTTGGGAACAATCAGTAAACAAAATAAAAACGAGGTTTTCCTTAAATATATCCCTCCTCTGGATATTATACAGAGCTTCACTTTCCCGGCTATACTAAGCTACGTAGGAATTCAGATCACTGTTATTATAAATCGGCGTTGGCTGAGTGCTCTTGATCTCCCCTTTCACAAGCGCACAGAAGAATTTATTCAATTTTTTTTCCTCCCTGTGGCAAAATCTTTCCATAGTCCTTTTCCACCCATGAAACGAACAAAACACGGGCCTTCTTCTTATCTGTTTATGCGGATATTGGTCATGAGGAAAGAGTGAGCAGCTGGATGGAAGCATGTCCAAACCAAGTGACTTTCTGTAGTCGAATGACAGGAACACAAAATGCAGAAGGCATTCTGAACACCGGGCAGTGTGTGTGTGTGTGTGTGTTTTAAGATGCTGTTTTAAATTGGCTGGGCATTCTGGGATCAATTATAGAATTTATTGACTGTATTCATACAGCCCACCCGATAACATATATACTGTAGATAGCTTATAGATAATAGATATTATAGGGGTAGGTTTTTTTGTTAGATTTGTAATATATCTATATCCATATATCTATATATATATATCAGTGTGATTTCTAATAGAATAACAGAACAGAAATACATCAGAATTGAAGAAAGAAAATGCAGATTAATGTATCCAGACAAGCTCATACGTTGATATTCATACTTAGTGGGAGTGAGGTTTGCTTGTATTAAGAAACTTACAGCAGGTTATGACCAAATGGCAGTGGTCCCCAGAGTAGACTCATTGAAATTCATGTGCACGCCTGATTTACATCAATTAATTCTGGTGGGTCTACTCTGTGTAGGACTAAGTGGGAGGCAGAGTATTTATTGGTCTTAAATTCCATGATGGTCTTGGTGGTTTTAATGCACAAGGAAGGAATATTACTAATTAGAAAGGGCTGATTGACTCTCTTTTCATAGAGGGCTCAAACTGTAACAAAATGTGGGGCACCGGGGATTAAAATCCTCCGCCTAAGATCTGGGAAATCCTGGCTGTGGATAACATCTCACGTCAGTTAAAGGCTACAGCTAATCCCAAATTTACAGATGACTTTTATAAGCATGGTTCCCGAGCGCATTTTGTTAATAGCCACATTTTGAAACTGGGTGCACATGTGATTTCCATTTTTTAAAAATGAATGAATGTACGCATATATGCAACTTGCTCTCCATCCAAATCTGTCATCAAAGAGAACAGTAGCTCTATTAATCTGTGCATCCTATATTTAAAAATGGACTGATAATATCGACACAGTCGGTGCAATATTCAAAGCGTCCTGGGGGTTACTTGATATTTTTCCACCTTCCTGTTTCTTTATGCGGATTTAATTGCGGGTTAGCGCATATTAAGGTGCCGTTTAAAGAAATAAACAGTTCTGCAATGACACACGGGGCTATTCTCCTAGGGCAGGATTCTGCTCCTCCTAGGCGAGTCACTAGACTAAGCCGAATCATAGGCAGGCCTGCATCTGTTTACAAAAAAACAAACAAAACCCTGCTGTTTCCTCAGCAACAATCAAGCCTGCAGGCCTTTCTCCAGTGCTAGGAGCTCAGACCCCTAGGCTGGGTGTGGGCAGTGGGGGAGAAACTTTTTAAAAATGGTACTATTTTTGAAACATCTGTGCTACCTTCTCCACAAAGCAGGTAAGCTTAGGGAGTTAATATTCTGTTCATTTTGCAATTATGATTTAAAAAAAAAAAAAATATAAAAAGGAGATTAAAAACCCAGGCTTTTAAAAAATATATAATAAGCCATAAAGTAGCAGTGAACAAGACCACATCCCCACATTTTGGAAGCCTGGGTTGGGCGGATTGCCAAACAGGAAGACGTGCCCAGTGCACTCTTAGAAACATGCAAAGCTGTGGCTCATCTTGGCGGCTTTTAAATGTACACACCCTCCTCTATCAATATATATCTCAAAGCCTCTGCCCTCCAAAAACATCCTCAGGGTGATTTAGAAGACACACACGCCAGAGGAGCAGCAACACTTTCAAGAGCCGATCCCAACAGGCCGAATCCTGAACCAATGGATTCAAATTACAAGAGAGTCCGACTAAACATTAGGAAGAACTTTCGGGCAGTAAGAGATGTTTGCCTGCGGAAAAGATTCCCGTGAGAGGTACTGGACTCTCCCTCCATGGAGGTCTTTAAAGAGAGGTTGGATGGCCATCGGTCAGGGATGCTGGAGCTGAGATTCCTACACTGAAGCGGGTTGGACTAGATGACCCTCGGGGTCCCTTTCAATGCTATGATTCTGTGAACAGATCCACTAGAGCTATCCTCTAGTCCAGTGGGAACCTCCTGCTTAAAGCAGAAGATGTCCTCTGCTCAAACAGCTAAAATCTGAGACCAGCTTTCTAATAATAATAATAATAATAATAATAATAATAAACAACTCCATTTTAAAAACCTCTACCTTTCCATGGGAGGGAGCAGTCTGCAAGCTTTCTGATGACACAGAACTCTAGATGGGTAGGATCATAAGCGTCTACTCAAGAGACTTTTTCTTAATCTCAGGGCTGAAATATGTGGGTTAGGCATAGCTTTCAACGTTTCCCTTTTTTAAAAAGGGAAATTCCCTTATTCCGAATAGGATTCCTCACAAGAAAAGGGAAAAGTTGACAGCTGTGGGGTTTGGGGGTGTGCCCACCGCAGGAATCGCTCTTCATTCCAAACGGGTTTGCACAAACAATGTCTTAACATCGCTCAAAACGTCTTGCAATTTTTGTACGGCTCATTTGTTTTTCCAGGATCAATGGCATGGCGTCTGCAACTAAAAAAAATACCGTTTTTTTGCTCTATAAGACTCCCTTTTTCCCTCCTAAAAAGAAAGGGGGAATGTGTGTGCATCTTATGGAGCGAATGCAGGCTGCGCAGCTATCCCAGAAGCCAGAGCAGCAAGAAGGATCGCTGCTTTCGCTGCGCAACGATCCCTCTTGTTGTTCTGGCTTCTGAGATTCAAAATATTTTTTTTCCTTGTTTTTCCTCCTCCAAAAACTAGTTGCGTCTTATGGTCTGGTGCGTCTTATAGAGCGAAAAATACAGTAATCAAAGCCCCAGGAGAGCTGTGGCTCCCAAACTATTTCACCTATGTCATGGTCTAGATTTGAGAACGCCTTTGCTGGACCAGACTAAAGGTCCATCTGGTTCGGTCAGGTGCTTCTGAAATGGCAGCAAGTCCAGGCCACAAAAGTTTCAGTCTTCCCCTCTGTTGCTTTGTCCTTAGCAGTGGCTCCTTGGAGGCTGAGCACTCCTGTATACAGGAGACCTACCCTCTGTGATAGTCGAGGGCGATAGATTCCCTCCACGAGCCCTTCCGCTCTGCTATGGGGCACCCCATAGTGCGGGGGTGCATGGCTTCCAACTGTAAGGGGTTGGTATGTGGGTTGTCCAAGTCTGCATCGGGGTCAGATTGGACATCCTCACAGTGCCCCCTCTGACTGCTCTGGGAATTGGGAAATTAATAATAATAATAATAATAATTTATTATTTATACCCCGCCCATCTGGCTGGGCTTCCCCAGCCACTCTGGGCGGCTTCCGACAAAATATTAAAATACAGTAATGCACCAAACATTAAAAGCTTCCCTAAACACAACTTGTTTTGGACATGCAATTTTGATCGCTTACAGAATGTTTTGCTGATGCCTCGCCTCTGCCGAGAGAGGAGACCACCAACAAGTAGGAAACTCAGTTTCGGCCCACTGAAATGACTGGGTCTAAGTTAGTTGTGTTGATTGATTTCAATGGACCTTGGCATCGTATACAGTCCACCAGTTTTTAGATTTCTTAGCTATTTCATTACTACCCCCCTAGTGTATATTAGCAGCATTGTTGGGGGGTGGGGGGTGGACTCTCCTTCCTTGGAGGTTTTTAAGCAGAGTTTGGAGGAACATCTGCCATGAATGATCTAGTTGAGGATCCTGCAAAGCAGGGGGTTGGACTAGATGACCCCTAGGACCCCTTCCAATTCTAGCATTCTGTGATTCTATCATTACACACACAGAGAGAAGTATCTTCAGGGCTGCAGCACATTTGAGTTCGACCAATGAGCTGCCCTGAGATCCTTTATTTTATTAAAGCAATGCCCCCTTTAGGATAAATATTCTCGGGGCAGCTTAATACAATAAAAGACTGAAACAAATTATACCAAAACAATAATGAGATTTTATTTTTTTTAAGGGATGATGTCGACATAGGTGCTTTAAGAAATAATCACATCAGGTTTCAAATGCAACAGGAACAACCCCTCTCTAACTTTTATGAAGAGGGCTGGTTATTTGGGTTGGGGGGGGACTTTCCCTGCTAAATTCTGCTAATTTGATCCTGGGGGGGGATATCCACCCCCTGCGCGACATTTATCTGATTTCCTCCCTCCTGCATACAGGTGCCTGCTAAAAAAACATTCCTGTTTAGACAAGCTTACCCAGATGCTTAGAAAGTTGAGGCAATTTTAATCTGTTTTAGTATTTTAACTTCTGTATGTTTCAAAGTATAACTGTGTTTTTTGTTTCCTCAATTCCATTGCTTTATATTTTTATAAACTGCTCTGAGGGGTGGGTGGCTGTGTTTACAATCAAGCAGTGTATGAAATAATGAAATATGAAATGATTTCATGAAATAAATAAAATAAAAGCTAGATAGATAGATGGATGCAACAGGTATGCTGATTCTTCATTCCAGCTTTCTTGAGATCATGGTGCCTATGATCTAGGTGAGTAAATTGAGGGCTAGCAACATGAGCAGGTGCGACACAGCATAACATGACAACTGTCTTGCTTGCTTAAGCGTCCGTGCTCATTGGTCCCCATACCTTGTGACATCTTTCCTCGTTTTAAGAGATGGATGCAACCCACTGCAAATCCATGACTCCGGCTGCAAGCACCAAATAAACAATTGTGATTTGAATCCTGCCTAAGCCTCAGACCAGCCATGTAAATTTATTCAAGCCACAATTGTTCATCCTAAATCGCCACACCTGCTTTATGGGTAGGTCTGCATTGTGCCTGTGGTTTATTTATTAACAAATGAGTGTGTTGTACAGGTTATTTGCTTTTTAAAGGCAGATGGGTGGCCATCTGTCATGGATGCTTTAAAAGTTGAAATTTCTGCATTGCAGGGGGTTGGACTAGAGGACCTTTGGAGGATCCCTTCCAACTCTATTATATATACCCCCACCCTTCTGGTGATTTCAGAGGGGCTTAGTAGATCATGCCAGTGATCTTTGATGCCCTGAACTCTCTACTTTTCTTTCAGGCTAAGCGCTTTAGCAGCTGACGGATTATGTTGCCGTGCACACTTGTGGTGCAGGACTTTAAAAACACATCATGTCAGTGCATTGTTGTGCAAAGTGCTGGTGCTGACCTTGAAAGCCCTAAATGGCCTTGGTCCAGTATACCTGAAGGAGCGTCTCCACCCCCATCGTTCAGCCCGGACACTGAGGTCCAGCGCCGAGGGACTTCTGGCGGTTCCCTCCCTGCGAGAAGTGAGGTTACCGGGAACCAGGCAGAGGGCCTTCTCGGTGGTGGCGCCCGCCCTGTGGAATGCCCTCCCACCAGATGTCAAAGAGAACAACTATCAGACTTTTAGAAGACATATGAAGGCAGCCCTGTTTATGGAAGCTTTTAATGTTTGATGCATTACTGTCTTTTAATATTGTGTTGGAAGCCGCCCAGAGGGGCTGGGGTAGCCCAGCCAGATGGGTGGAGTACAAATAATAAATTATTATTATTATTATTATTATTATTATTACTGCCGTGGGATGGACTACACAAGCCTTTGGGTCCCTTCCAACTCTACAGTTCTGTGATTCTACTCATCTGGAAGTCCAAATGTTATGCGCTGCCTACAGTTTATAAACAGATTTTGGGGACATGACCCCCGGGTCCCAGGCCCTCTCCCCTTAAGTGTTATGTCCTAACACTTAAACTGTAAGCTCTATGGATGCAGAGACCTGTAGCAATCTAGCCTTGCATGCCCAACCCTTTCTCTTGACCATGGCTCCGTGCAGAATCCCAGAGGTTTCTCTCGGCTCTAAAACAATTCTCCACCCAGCAGTGACTGATGTCAGTAGCAGGATCCCCACCATTAATTTTTTTTATTTTAATCAAACCGGTGGAAGTAAGGGGTTAGGGAAGGGCCAATTCAATCCTAAGTATTGTGGACTCACTGTGGAAGGCAAACTATTATGGCAGGGCCTTTTCGTCTAGTTCAAGCACTGTCTGCGTTGTTTTCCTCCTGACTTGATGAAGCGCTCTGCCGAACTCACAAACTTGCATGCAAAGCTAGGATATGTTGGTTGGCCTAACAAAAGATATTCCCATAATACGTACGATATTTGAGCGGTTTCCGTGTCTTTTGTGGAGGAAGGAAGAGGCGTTTCTAAGGAGCTGTCCAGCTCATTCGGTGCTGAAAGGGACCGGATTTGCTCGGGTTATAAAGTCCTTAGAAATCTTCGTCGCAGAGATACTGAGTGCGAGTCTCTTTCTCCAAAATATTATTATAATTTGTTTGTTTTTGTCGTTTAACTTCAGCAATCTGTCTTCCCAGACCTTTATTCTACTCGAATTGTGTTTGGATAGGAGATTTTCTTGTAAGTAGCAGCACATTCCAGAATAATGCGCTGCGGTTACAGTTTTATAGCATGCAACAATACTTTTCCAGCAAGATTGAGAAAGACTTCAGCTAGGACCAAACGGCACGGGGATGGCTCCATCCCAGATTATACCAAAATCTCCTCTTCTGGAATTCAGTGAGGGGGAAAATGCACGATTATATTTTTTTAAAAAAAGTCCCCAAACAACAAAATTACCGGGTACACTTCCATGCTTCCCCCCTAAATCTTAGGTCTAGACTGGGAAAGGATTTTAAAATATAGGTGTTTGTTGTTGTTGTTTTTGCACAGAAATATCAGTGGCCTCTTATTCTTATTCTTTCTCTGACTCTGTGTGTGTGTGTGTGTGAGAGAGAGAGAGAGAGAGAGAGAGAGAGAGAGAGAGAGAATGAAAACTGCGTTTCCTGGAGCGCATGATAAGAAATTGATATGCCCCCCCCCATCTAAAAGAAAACTATTGTTATAAATATGGCTTTAAAAAGGCATAGATTTTACAGATTTGATTTTAGATGCCTGAGCTTCTCCAGAGATCTCTGTGTGTGTGTGTTTTAAGAGAAGACAACGCAGTTCTCCTATTATAAGTGGATGCAAATTCAGCAATCAATGGATAAGAGGACAGAAGAAAATGTGGGCATATAGTTCATATTCCAATTTAACCTAATTATGAAACAACAGCAGACGCTTTGCAACTCTGAAAGCCCTCCCAGGGAATCCGAGGCGGCTCCTACATAACTCTTTAAATGGAGTTGTCACATCAATTTGAATTTTTTTTTAAACTCCCTTGGATAGAGTTTAAAACACCATTTGGTTGATTAATTGTCTTTTATTGATCAATCTGCTATTTGGCAGAGGGACACTGTTCGCTGCATAGATTTCAATACATTTCCCAGTCATTAGGAGACACCAAATACTCTTGATTCCTTAAAATATATATACATATACACACACACACATACTGTATAGATACACACACACGCATATACTGTTTGATCCCCGCCTCTCGTTTCAAGAAAAACTGAGCAAGAAATATATATACAGCCCCATCGTTCACTCTGCGGAAATGAAGACGCCTATAATGCAATAGGAGACCCTTTTAACAGCAGGAAAATTGCATTATATCAATTTAGTCTTTTCCCCCTTCTCCTCCTTACCAGGGCTTCAGACAAATCACTTGCCTGTTTTTAATGAAATGCAAGTCAAATTTACTGAGAGGCTTAAAAAAAAAACACCTGACGTGCAAATCAAGTGACTTATAAAGGGGGAGAATTATTTATCCATCCTAAATTTCACTGGACCAGATTGGGGGGGGGCGGCACTGATTGTTTTTAAGGACAATAAAACCTCCTGCTATTTAAAATTTCTCTTCCCCCTCAGACTCCAGGCGGACACCATATTTCTCCCCCCCCCCCCAACTAATCGGAAGAGGAGTGAGGTTTCAAAATAAATAAAATATACCCGCCCTCGACTAATGGGCGAATTGCTATATTTAAAATATCTCATATATAAACACACACCCCACATCGATGTCCCAGACGTCTTCGGAGGCTCTGTTTAACAGAATATATATTTTAAGAAATGAAGAGATCATTAGAAATGTGAGCGTGTCAGACAGACGCATTTATTTTTTTATTCCACGATAGTTTGAATTTGCCACGAAATTCTTTTGCACCAATCGTTTGGTCTCGAATCACAAAACATTGTAAATAATCTGGGCAGAATGAGCTGGGGTGGAGGTTGTTTTCTATATATATATAATTCTTGGTGTTTTTTCTTTTTTCTTTTCCAATCAAGAAATCCAAGTCTCTCAGAATCTATATCTATATATCTGTGTTTGAACTTTGGGATGAAAAGAAGAAGAAAATATGATTAATGCAGGAGGTATCAGAGGAGAACATCGGTGATATTTCTCCCCAAGAAAAATCTGCCCACGCTGGCAATTTTCGTCCCTAAGTGCTCTTTTTATAGGAGAACTGCGGTCTCTCTCTCTCTCGCTCTCTAAATGTATGCAAAATCTATTTAATGGAGATCTTCCTCTCCGCCCGCCCCCCCCACTCCAAAAAAAGAAAATAAAGAAAAAAAACAGTTTACATTTTCAAGGTATAGAGAGATACAAGTTTATAAGCACCAGGTCGATTAAAAAGCAACTCCTCACTAATACGCCTCCCCTCCAAATTCAGGATCCATCAGCTTACACAAAAACAGCCGGTCAATACGGGCTTACTCGAGAGGAAGCCGCGCCATCCGGTGGCTCCACGCCCAGGATCGGGAGCCTGCTTTTTAAAAAGGCTGCGGTCCTGATCTGCGCTCTTACCTTGGGAGTAAGCCTCCCTTTGGACCGCAATGGATCTTTTTACTCCTGAGTAGGCGAGCTAAAGAATTGCCCTCTTAGGGCTCAGATCCCAGGCCCCTTTGCCTCCCTTCCACTGAATTCAGTAGGGTTACTTCTGAGTAATGAGGGTCCCCTGCAGAGGATTCTGTCGCACCTGGATGGGGGGATACTGAATTTAAAGCCATAGCTTTGTTCTAATGGGATTGTATCCGAGGGAGTTTATTCATGGAAGTGAATGGTCAGCCATGTCTGTTAATGGCCAGGAATGGGTGTCGTGATTCTTATTCTTATTACTATTCTTACATTAATAGAAGCGACCAAGACTGGGGAAAAGCCACACACGGTTATTCAGACGGGCTTAATGGGTGTTTACAGGCTTAAAGTGTTTGTGTGCATGTATATACAACCATCCTTACACGCTGTTGTTGTATTTCAGAGTTGATCGAGGCCACGAAAGGAGGATTTGAACCCACGACTTTCCCCTGCCAATAACTTGCCGAGGAACTATGCCCTATTAAAAAAAATAAATGGCAATGAAAATTCCCCCCAAAGGTCCTTGCTGGATCAGTCCCTAAACAGTCTCAGATTCATAAGACACTGGAGGTGGGGGAGAGTCGGTGGAGTTTACTCCAGAGTAATCCTGCTTTAGGCTCGCAGCTGGAGGGGCCCGGAAACGGCGTTGGAGCCGCGGTTGCCAATTTCCCCCCTTCTCGCAGGCCTCTCCGCTCCCATGCCCTTTTCGCAGGGCCTCGATCCGCAGCAGTTCGTGTCGGACTTTCCTCCCTGTGGAGAGGCTTCCTTGCTACAGGCCGAGCTGCCAGTTATAAAGGAACACAAGAGCCGGCCAGGGCGTTTTGCCCTGGTCAGTTGGCAACCTTGAAGGCAGTCCAGGCGTCATATTCAGGGGGAGAACCCTATTTTTCAAGCGCACTCCCATCGCCTGGACGGTAGCTCCTACTCACGAGGCAACGGGGAATAGGATCACCATCTTGCTATTAGAGGTATTATTATTATTATTATTATTATTATTATTATTATTATTATTATTATTATTATTTCATGGCAGCAGCGGATTCCCGTGCCTTTCCCATCTGCTTAGCAGGCAGAAATCCAACAGGTGGCAGCTGCCCTCATTCCCCTTCTGGGCGGGGATGCTCACCTGTTGAATTTACGAGACGCACAGAGTGGACACAACGCAGTCATTCTAAATCAGATTTCCGGGGCTATTTTTGACCCCAGCTGTAGAGTCCAAAATCTATTTATTTTAATTTTTAGAAGCCCCCCGCCCTTTAAAGAGAGTTAATTGTTCATAAGCGTTCTGCTTTTGAACCTATCTAGTTTTTGGAATTTCTTTTTAAAAAAGATATTTTAAGGTTATTTCGAGGTCCCGATTTTAGGGACCCAGATATAACTCTTCTGATTCATTCATTACTATAGCTCCCCGTTCGCTTTCACGGTATGTTAGTCCTACTCAGAGTAAACCCACTGTAATAAATGGATTTAGGTAACTTGGTTGATTTCAGAAGTGCTACTCTGGAACGTGGTTGACAAAAAAAACACACACCCCAAGACATTAAAATGAGCGGACGTGACTAGCTGGAGTCCATTCATTTCAAAGGATCTGCTCTATCTATCAGATACAAGTAGGTCTCTGCCTCTAGCCGCTTACAATCTTAATATTCCTCCCAAGGGAGTCCACGCGGGTCTGCTTTATTTACAAGACGCGTGGTCGAGATTTGCTTATCTCTGCATTATATACGGCAGTTTAAACACATCAGTTACTTGAACACCCTCCAATCCTGACTAGTCAATAAAAGCAGGGATCGATAAAAGCCTCGGTTTTATTACGGAGAGAGGCCCCCGATCCACCCGTGCATGTTTTTACTCCGAAATAAATCCAGCCAGCCGCCTAGAGGTACATCTTTCCCTCGACAGATCCGCCTTCTTTCTCCCCACAGGGGCAAGCCTGTCCAATGGGGTCTACTCGGGAGTAAGCCCCTGGGCGACGGTCCAAGGGCTTACTCCCGAGTAAGGGTGCGCTCAGGACTTCGGCTCGGGTGCTGCCAGGGCAGACCCATGCGAACGGGTTCGGATTTACTCCCGAGTAAACAAACGCAAGGACCTTGGGGCATATTGAAGCGCGCAGGGGTTTGAGTTGGGCAGCGGGGAACTCTGTTCAGCGCCGTCCTAGGAAGGTCGATCTACTCTGAAGTGAGATCCGTGGGGCTTACTCCCAAGAAAGGCAGCCTAAGATAGAAGCCGCGGTCTCTGCCCCGCTGCCCTACACAGTAAGAAGGCAATTGGCTCTTGGGTTTGCAGGGCGGGAGACATATATTTAAGACACATTGTGCTATAGCGTAATCTCTTACACTAACCCATTAGGATTCCCCTTGCAAATATCAAATTCGATACCAAGCACAATATATTTTTATTAATAGGTTGTGCAGGTGTCAGGATTGGACCTGGGAGAAAGCAGCGTCAGCCGTGAAGCTCCCTGCCTGCGACCTGGGCTCCGTCGCTTTTTCTCTCCCACCTCACAGGGCTGTTGCGGAGATCAGATGAGGAGGAGCAAAAGATGGGATAGGAATACAATAAATAGATAAATCCAGTGGCTGTCTTGCTCCTCAGAGGAGACCCGTTGCAATCAATGGACACGATCCGCTTAGGCCCAGTCATTTCAAAGGGTCCTCTCTTAGGAAGAACTCGCTTGGCTACAACTCAGTATATTGACTGACAAACGCAGCGCCGGTTTACGGAGCGAGGTGGATGGTGCAGCGAAGGTCCTCGCCCCGCAACGCCTACAGTCGTTGGAAACAGCAGGGGGAGAACTCGGAGGGGAGGCGATCAGCCTAAGCCAATGCACTTACATTGCAGGACCTGGCAGAGGGGGGTCGCTGCGTTGGTTGCGGCAGAAGCAACGAAGAGCCATGTGTTAACCCTAAGGCTGGCGCATTTTATGAGGCTATTACGTTTCCAGGGCTTCCTCGGACGCATGGAGCGTTAACTTGGTTTGAGAGAGAGACAGACAGACAGAGAGAGGGAGAGAGAGAGAGGGAGAGATGGCTGAGGCTTTTGTGTAAACCGCGCGGTCAGAATAAAACAAAACTCAGGGGAAAATGGCATTTATTAACATGGCCTTTCCCCCGTCTCCCAAAGAGTTTTGGATATCACCAACACCTCGAGTAAGAGAGAGATTTCTGAACCGGGGTCTGGGAGAAATCCACTCCTAAACAATTCGGGGGGTGGGTAGGGGGGCTGGCCTGCTGGCTGGCTTTTACAGGCCCGCATTGCTTAATTTGGGAACTGAATCCCACCTGAGAAAGAGCTTTGT